>NC_088872.1:39471855-39788280 GCF_032884065.1 Artemia franciscana | reverse complement strand
ATACTCGAATTAGCTGCCCAGTTATTCCTCGAATACAGATCCAATTGTTTTTCCTTCTTCTTTGTTATCTTAATCCCTTTACATCATCTGAGTATTAATTTGGTTATAGCCTTTCGTTTTCAAATGGTTACAGAGGTTTGACCCTATATCCTTATTTTATATTTTTCACGGTAATCCTATAGAATACAGAAGGAATTCTTTAAAATTTCAAGCCAGAAAATAAAAAATATTTTTGAAGTCAGTCAGGATGATTTCATAAGTTTTCGTCTAGTTGAATTTATTCTGTAGATAACAGACTGCGAATTCATTTTTTAAATTAAAAAATAAGCGTACAGAATAGCATAGAAAAACTATGCTATCAATTTTTTACTTTCTCAATAATACAAATCCTTCCAAAAAGAAAAGGAATCAAGCCTTTAATAGAAAAAAGGCTCATCAATTTTGCTGTCACTCTGTGGCTTCAGTTTCGTAGAACGTCTATTCTTGACATAAACTGCAGGTAGACTAAGGGAAAATTAGTAGTATTTAAAAATTGAAAAAATATTAAAAGGGATTTTTAATTTAGCACTAAAAAGTATTTTTGGTGGTTTTATTTATCCTCATAGCACTAATTTCTAGCTTTACTTTACTTTGACTAGCTTTAGTTTCGATACATACTTCAGTTTAAATTCTTCCAACCTACTTTCTATCATAAACGTTTAAAAGAAAGTTAAAATTCAGCTTGACAGTTTGATCAATATAATTTTACAATGCTCATTTTTTTTATATAGATTCTTGAACAAAAGAAAAAACTACTTTAATTAAAAAGATCTCTTTTTGACGAAACCAAACCCTCTAAAGTTAACATAACAATGGCTAGAGCACGTTCTGCAAATGAATGATAACAGATTGCTAAAAATGGTCCTTTTCAGTCAACTGTCTAAAGCAAAACGGAAAGAAAGTCGTCCGCGGATGGAGTTGGAGGTTGTCGTAAAAAAAAGATTTAAGGGAACTTCCTGGGAGTGTGTAAAGGGAGAGGCTCTGAGTAGATTTGGATGGAGGAGCGTGCGTAGCTACGTTGGCCTAAGGCGGCTTGGTGTTGTGGTGAGTTGTTAGTAATAGTAGGTAATTCATGCAAAGGTGAAAAAATACAGTTTACTCAAGATAAATTACGACATAGCTGCTCAGGAGATACATTTACAATGCAAGGCGCTTGCTCATACCTACACCGGGAGTACCAAAACTTAAACCACCAGAAGCACCAGAACATAAGAGTACCTGGATTATATGATAGCAGGATGAACCACGTACGCTATATCACAGCTAAGGCCATTTTCCATATTACGGCTTTCGACCTTTCATTTCTCTATTCTACGCCTGCCCTAGAGCTCCAATGCATCTAGAGCACCAGAACACAGAGCATAAGGAGCCCCAGGGTATAAGGGTGAGTAAATTGACTACTAGAGTACAATAGGGCATACCAGGTTGCATCCCAGCTGTGTTCGAAAGACAATTTGAAAATTTCCTTCCTCGGTCTTGGTGACGAAATACGGCATATCCAAGATCAATTAAGACATGGGTATTTGATGGGTATCTTGCGTTAACTTTAGTAGTAAATACAACAACAGAAGAGACAGAAATATTCATTTGAGGTACATTTACTTGGCTTGTTACATTAGAAACATCAAAAAAAAAAAAAAGTAATTTAATAAGTTAAGAAACAAAATCACTCACATTTTCATAACCAAAACGAACAACAAATCAACAAAAATGAATTAAATTTGACGAAATGATATTAAATTTTCTTTGTTCTTTTAGTCTAGTATTAATTACATGGAATTTTTTTAGTCAATGAATAATTCTTAATTTGCTTTAAGACCCACAGAAACTTTCATAGATAGTACCATCTGCATATATACTTTAGGCTCGTGCTCTCATTCCCTAGAAAACTAAGTTTCCCCTCTAATTTCTTGCACAGCATAAAATATTCCATATGATTCACCTATTTTTGCAGCGACCCTGGTTTGTAGAGATAGATAACAAAATATCACCTTGAAAAATTCGTCTTTGTCATCCAGGCAAAAATATTTAGAATAGAAAGGACTGCTCAGACGTTGACGCAATTAGTGAGTAAAAGTGGAGATATTTAACAAAACATTCCTTAAAGCTTTCGGGAATATTAAGGAGGCAAAAAAAGAGCGGGAGCGCTATGAAGCATTAAATATACTAGTATCCGATGGAAATCGTATTTGCCAGATACATCTTTCACGACTTAACAGGTCTGAAATACGAGTGAAGCCATTACAAGTGTTGGGAATTTTCGGAACCATCTCACCCAAACAAGAAGTGCCGATTTTCCAGTTTTTCCAAAGCTACGAGAAAGTCATGGAAACAACAAGGTATCTAATAAAGGAATGACGAGCATTTTCGCTTATGTTGTACTATTAATTAAGAAAGGGTTATTTCTAATAAAATTGTTCTACTACTACTACTACTAATCAAGAAGCTTCTAATCATGGATTAAAGGGTGAAAACACGGTATTTCAGACAGATGGTCTAGATTCTAAAAGTTATAATTTTGGACTTGAGAATACATTATTGGAAAGGTAAGAATCCGAATTGTTTGGTTGTGAAGTTCATTTTTAAAATAATAGAAGAAAAATTTCTTCTATATAACAAATTTCTTTTTATATAACAAAAGAAAAATTATCGTGACTTACCCTCGCGAACCGGTCCGGCAATATGAGAAATATCTCTTATAATTACTTTTGGAAAAAAAATCTAAAAACAGTGCCATAATTAGACAAGACTTAACTGTTGCTCTTGGAACAATCGCCATCTACTGAAACAAACTTTTGACAACTCATCTCAGGCTATACGTTTTTACTGCGAGGGTAAGTCACGTTTGAGCACGTAATGTTTTCACCCACAACACAAATGAAAGCAGAATCGAGTCCCAACCTGCCCGGCTCTGACGCATCCCTCCACGATCTAGAATGTGCAACGAGACTGTCAGTAAGACCAGCGGTTTCCGTCTAAGAGGATTACCACAGAATGAAAAAGTGTCGAGTGCAAGTCACGTTTTGAAGAGAAAGCACAACTTATTTATGTTCTATGTTAGGGAAAGATTAGATCCCGCATTGTGTTTTGATTACTTTCTATTGTGATTTTCTATGCAATACTGGCCTTGTACATTCACTAGGATTATGCCTTCTTAATAGAGCTTTCTTTACATTGCACAAAAAAAGTAACCTATATGATACGATTTTTATTATTTCCGTTAATTGAGGTATTTTCTTTTTCAGATGCCACCTAAAATAAGTGTAATGACTCCAGCGGAGAGGAAACAGAAGCAATGGGAGAGGATGCGATCCAGTGTTACATGCGCAGCTGAAAGACCAACTACGTAGTCACACAAGAAAACACAGGGATGTTAAAGCTGATGAAAAATCACTGAAGCAGTTGAAAGAAAGGCTGGGAAAACGTCGAAAAAATCCGTCAACTTTAGAAGAAAAAAAACAGAATGACAGCTCTACTATCGACTCCACCTGTAGGAGTAGAGCTTTCCAATTCCCCTATCGCAGCTTTCACGAATGAGCAATCTAAAGGGCCAGCCGTTTACAGGGCCAGAAAGGTATTACCAGATTCAATCCCAAGGAAACTAGAAGTTGTCTCACGTATTGTAAGATGTGTGAAATCCCCTCAAACGCAAACTCTTTTACGAACAGACTTTCAAAAAACAACCGGACCGAAAAAAAAAGATCGGACGCTCTAGATTCAAAAGTTTTAGCTGCTGTAGAAAATTTCTTTAAGAGGGAGGGTATCAGTCGAATGCATCCTGACAAGCGCAAATTCATTAAAGTAAAGAAATCCAATGGTGAGGCGGAGCAAAGATAAAAGCGTCTACTACTTATGTCAGTCAAAGGGGCCCATGCATTGTTTCTGGAGGTTGGCCTTAGTAGCTTCAAGGCATTGAGACCACCAGAGGTATGCCTAGTGAGCAGCTGAGACCAAGACGTCTGCATGTGTATTTATTGCGAAAATTTTGAGGCCATTGTTATTGGATTTCAGAAAGTGGCTGCTTTAGTGAAGTATGAAGAGTTAGTCAAATCAACTATGTGCCCTCGTGAAGAAGCGGACAACACTTTGCCGAAAATGGAACGTGCAAATCGAGTGTGCGATGTATGTGGAGAGCAGGGGTCACGCAGCTTTTCAAATATATGTTGATTCTCAGTTGGGCTCAGAATATGACGAAGAAGTTGATGTGATATACACACAATGGAAGAAGAAAGTCAACATCAAGACAGGAAAGCGCTAGATGCACAAAGGCAGAAGGACTGGCCCTGCTTAAAAAAGTTCGTATGTGCCTCAAAGAACACCTAAAAACAATTTCCCTTCATCTCTATAACACGCATCGCCAGCACTATGAGTTCTGGAAAGTAAAAGAAACTCTAAGAGGGACTGACATTGTCTTACAGTCCGACTTTGCTGAGAACAATGCAATCAAGCAACAAAATGAAATCATGAGTGCTCACTGGGTTAGTACATCCGTTTCAATCTTCACATGTGTTATCTACTACAGTAGTCTGAATGGGAGTCTTGCACACTTGAGCTATGCAGTCGTAAGTGACGACCTAACCCATGACAAGAATGCTGTTGCAGCTTGTACCAAGATTTGTGTCGACCATTTTCGTGCACATCATTTCCAACCTAGCATTATACGTCACTGAAGTGATGGTGATAGCAGTCAGTACAAGAATCGCTACACGATTGGTGCACTTGTTCATCACACATCAGATTATGGGTGTCCTGGAACTAGGTCGTTTTCAGGAACAGCCCACGATAAAGGGCCCATGGATGGGATTGGAGCCGAAGTAAAGTGAAAGGTCTGGCTGAAGACTTTGCGAGGCCAAGTTATTGGTAACACTGCTGAACAGTTTTTGAAGCCCTGAAAATAGACGAGACTTCTATATGGTCCTTTACCTCGCCAGTTCAGAACATGAAGGTATCCGTTCGTCTCTTGAATCCTAACGCTGGTCCGCCATGAGGAAACAGCCAATTTTCAAGACACACGAGATTCATTTCGCCACAGCATGCAGTGAGAAGACACTTCACGTGAAATTTCATTCGGTCTTCTCGTCCATCTAATCAGACAGGCACTTTCATATACAGTTTATGATCCTGAACCATCGGAGACAGCAGTTGAAGGTCCAAGCGAACTCGTAATTGCAAACACCAATGAAGAGAAGGATGACAATGAAACTCTCCTCAAAGCACCAACTGGTGGATTTCAGCACAAGCATTTAATGGCGGGTATGTTCATTACAGTAACTTATGAGGTGAAAGGGAAAAGAGGAAGTATGTGTGAAAAAGTTTATGTTGGAATGATTGATACACTTCCCCCACCTTCTGTTGAAGTGATCTTCCTCAGAAAGGCTGGTGTTTCTCTGTGCTGCTTCAAGTTTCATGCCAATGACCGTGATGAAATTGAACTTTCTAGAGTGGCCCAGATTCTGCCCAGTCCTGTTATTGATGGGAAGTCTTTCAGTTTCAGGTTTCCATGTCAAATCACTAGTGGGGCTTGAAAGAAAGTGATAAGCACTCATTTAGTTTTTGTCCCTATTTTTTATAATCGAAGTTAACAAAATAATCCAAACATTTAAATGTTTTTTCACAGCGTCAAAAACGCGAATGTAAGTCACGTGCGTAAGTCACGGTGCCAACTTCACCAAACCCAAAATAAACTTTTCTCTGTAAATGATACAAAGATGAATTTTGTGTCCGAGATATCTGTAATGAATACTGGTTGGTATAAGCGTTTGCTGGTAAAGATGGATCACCAACAAGAAGAGGAATTCTCAATTGAAAATAACGTAATAAAAATAAAATCCTTCTGCTGTAGGTAAGTCACGTTCTTCTATCAAACTTTAGGAACAATCCAACTGAGCTTGGAGATGAATTGATACAGCGAATGAAAGCTAATTTTTTTCTCCATTTATTGATGTATGCAAAGTCACTACATGTTCTATGGTTACTTCGAAAATCAGGGAAAAGTTTTGTGAAACGAGCGTAAGTCACAAAACCAATATCGTGTTTTCACCCTAAATACAAGTTAGAGATGTTTCATAAACTGGATGTTAAGCTTGAAACATAAATAGGAACGATAAAATCCGACAACAGGCAGAATTTAAGACAAGGATGGGTAAACTAATATTAGATCACCACTACTAAAAAGAATTTTTCTTTTTTTTTGGGGGGGGGATATGGAGGCAATGGGCCTTTTAGGGCTTACGCCTCAACTGAAATTGGAAAGTCAGCCAGGACCGTATCTAAGATTTTTGTTCGGGAGGGGGGAGGAGGCAGTTTAACAAAATAAAACTTTACGAAATGTAAGTAAAATTATTCACATGTAAGTTTGTTACTTTTGTACGAATCGGACAAAAATTTCGGAGTGGGAGAGAAGGGGAGTTTCAAACCGGGTAACCCACCTCGATCATTTTAAAAAGCATATAAATCTTAGCCATTATTGTTCATCGTAAAATACATGTGTAGAGTAGAAGCATTAATTTAAGTAAACTGATATATTGAATAAATATGAGTATAACACATCCCTCATGAATACCTCAAAATTCCTCAAGTAATCACAGGGTTCCACAGAACACTTTTGGTACTCACTATAACAGGTGTAAAAAAAAGAAGCAAAAACAAAACAAATTACCGATTGCTGTTGTTGCTGCTGCTGATACTGGCTCTGCTGAGAAGACTGCTGCTGCTGTTGATACTGGCTCTGTTGCTGATGTTGCTGCGACTGCTGCTGCTTCTGGCCCATCATTGTTCCACTCATTTGCATCATGCCACCAGGAGGCGGGGGTGGCGGGGCAGTGGATTCAGAATCAGTACCAGGAGGCGGCGGAACACCCGACGGTCTTTGAAGGAGGGACGAGCCCCAGCTTTTGTGCTGCTGCTGTTGCTGTGGTTGAAATTCTTGTTCCTCCAAAAAAGAAGTTATAATTGGTTTGCAACTTGTACAAGTGATTTTCTTGAATTTACTCAATCTTGAATTTAATAGTTTAGTTTCATCGTTCATGTCTAATAATATTGAACAGTTAACTTGAATTCAATTTTTCTGTGGTCACAAATAGTGTAATATTCAGAATGCAGTATAATCTCAGAATCACAAACGATAGAAACAAAACAAAACTCTTACACAAGAAAAAAGCAAATAAGTAACAAACAAACATGATAAGAACCAGGCACATTAAAAAAAAGCTTGTTGAAAAGGCCATACATTCTCAATTTCTCGATTTTCTTAATTCTAATTTTTTTTTTCGAGGTTTTCAGTTTATTTCCGGGGCAAAACACTCAACTGAGCATGCAATGGCAACTCTCATGAATTATTTACATTCACTTCTTGATTCAGTTGATTCACTTTTTTTAATCCTTCCGAAGAGAGCTTGGCGTTCTGCAAAGATCTGTTATTGGCCCAATACTTTTTTAAATCTATGTTAGTGACCTTGTTAATGTGGCTAGCGGTTTGCTTTCGCCTTTGTCAACCAGTCTCTGCCACAACGATAGGATTTCACCTTTTACGGATGCAGTTATTGCTTTTGCTGATAACAGTACTCTTGGTACAATCGGTAGAGCTGAGTCCGAACTTTATTCAATGATGACATCACTTTTAAAAGACTTATCGAGGAGTTGATATAAATTACTTTACTTTCAAAATAGGAAAGTCATGCTTCATCATTTTCTCAAGAGTCTCAAAAGCTGGTCTTGACGAAAATGGAATACATGTATTAAGAGGTTCTTCAAGTAGAGCTAATCATCGTCAAGTTCGATTTCTAGGGATCTTGCTTGAAGAAAAATCTTTCATTTAAGCATCATATTGATCTGATCAAGAAAGTCTCCAGGAGACACGGAATACTTGTAATAGAAAGCTAGAACGCATACTTCCAGGGTTGGTTCTTAGAATTCTTTTCTACAGCATTTTTCAGTCTCAAGTTTCAAAACTCGAGACTGACTCATGCCAGATTTGCCTCTCACTCAGACTATCTGTCTTGGCCTTTTCTCCAATTAGCCATGGCTTGATGCCAGCAACTTCATTTTAATTCAAATCCCCTGGATGACGGATGATAGACGTATCTACCAACAACTGAAATGACATCATTTTTGTACAATCCTAAAAAAAGGGCTTATGTCAGATTTGCCTCTCACTCGGTTTTTTTTCCCATTAGCCATGGCTTGATGCTAGAAAATTGATTTTAATTCAAAAATCAACAGACTCGTTGATAGTGTACTTCAAACTGAATGAGGCAAATCGTATAAATTGTAGTTTTTTATTGTAGAGTCTGCAAGGGAGATTTTTCTAGGGCAGAGCTAAGGTAGATAGTCATAGAAAGGGATGTATGATCAGATTGATTTTGGGTTGACTCTTGATGGACAATGTCTACTGGACTTGTATGGAAAATGGGGGACTGAATTTGCTTGCAAAAAGTGACCTAAGCCTAATAGGCATGGCCACTTGTTGTTTCAGGTGGAATACCGTGTTATAGGACTGACACATGACCGACAAGTCCCCTGAATGATAGATGGATGATGACAAGTCCCCTGGAGAAATTGACATTCTGTCATTTGGATGTCAACATTTCTATTGTCACTGAAGCCACTTTCAAAACTTATTGATAAAAGCAAGGACTATTAAGAAACTAACCATTCTTAATTTAAACCCTTGCTTGATTTGAAATCTCAATTTTCAATCATGTGCATCTTTCACTTTTCTAGAACCCCCTTCCTGATATCCTGTACTTCATCTCTGCACTTTCAATAACTTAACAGATTTCCCGTACTCCGTTACTTCAACCCTTTAATAGCTTGTTATATGATCCGGAATACGCTGTCAAAGAAGCTACCACTCATTGGACATCTTCAAAAAGAATTTCAAAGAATGTCTCTCCTGGAGTTGGTATCTAGATTGGCTTTAAATGTTTGTAATAGGATTATTTCAGTTTTTGAAGTGTTTCTGTTTGTTTTGTTTTTTTAGTTTGAAATCCTGCACTATTCCCCTGCATAGCTTGTAATTTTGGAAAATTTTGAGGTGAGAGATTGGATTTCGTCTGTTTTTTTTTTAGCCTTATGGAGGAAACCATGACGAAGTTTTTTGTTGCAAATTTATTACTGAATAAACTTAGAAAAAAAAAATAAAAATAAGGCTTAATGGCTACCTCATAACAAAAAAGCTGTGGTACGATATGGTTTCTTTTTTTTCTTGTTACGATAAAGCGTCCATCGTTCAATGCTTGACACTGTTTTAAATATACATAGCAGCTAGAGCTGCTGCATAAACAGCTGCTGCATGGTTGCATATGTGCCTCCCAAGTGAGCATCCAGGGTAAAATAGAGCAGAAGAATTGACATGTAAAATAAGCAATCAAAGACCTAACAAGAAAATGTTTGAACAATACCGCGCAGCAACTCTTTCTTCCAGTTTACCTGAGAAGTGAATATCAATTCTCAGGTTGTTTCCTCTTAAACTTTACTAGTGTACTTAAAATAATTATGATTAACGGTTGCACTAGAGGGTTTTAAGAGGAAAATCCGGAAAAAAAAATCACTCGTAAGGGAAAATGTAATCAGGTTGTCAGGTAATCAGGTAAAATGTGTCTCAGGTTGTTTCCTCTTAAACTTTACTAGTGTACTTAAAATGATTATGATTAACGGTTGCACTAGAGGGTTTTAAGAGGAAAATCCGGAAAAAAAATCACTCGTAAGGGAAAATGTAATTAAGTATGTAAAATTTTAATACCTTTTGGGTTTCAGCTTGGGAAGCAGTGGAAGACGAACCATATCCTTGCAGTAGAGGTCGCTGACTCATTCCTCCTCCAGGAACACCAGGGCGCGGAGCACCTGGAGCTCCTGGACGTAGAGTCCCTGGAGCCCCAGGACGGAAAGAACTTGGAGCACCAGGACGTGAAGGAGGAGCAAATCGACTACCTTGAGTGCCACCAGGCATACCAGGACGCATTTGTGGCCTTGTTCCAAACGACGGTCTTTGAACGTTTCCTTCCTCCATTTTCAATCTTGGTGCCTTCCAAGGTTCCATCTGAGGGGGAGGAGCAGTGTAAGTATTAAGGAGAGAGGTTGGAGGGCCTCCTAGGCCACTTGGTGGAGGTCCTCTCAGAAGCATGCCAGCTGCTGAAGCAGCAGGAGGATTAGCTAATAAAGAAGTACCAGATGTAGCTTGACCGATTGCTTTCATTGGACCAGGACGATTAAATAAATTGCTAGCACTGAAACGAGGTACACCTTGCTGACCAGCCATCCCCGATGTCTTAACAGCGGGCGGCGTTTCACCAAGTTCAGCCATCAAGGACATATACTGAAAAAGAAAAAAAAGGGTTTTATGTCCAAATATTATTTTTAATCGCCTAGCCTCTTTGTAACAAAATGATACCAACTATACTAAATAAACTAATTGTAGTCCACCTCTTTTTTTTCTTTTTTTTTTAGCAAACTTCGAAGGAAATCTTGTTTAGCGTCAAAGGTTCCACCTCGATTCTTCGGCATCTTGTATTTTTTCTTTCTTTTTGTACTCGAAGCCTTAAAGAAAGCTGTTAGTAACCTATCTTGTAGGATAGTCAATTTTGAATTTTAAAAGAAGTCAATTATTTTACTAATGTGACCAGTACATAAAATTCAAACTCAAAAGTAGTAAACATATTTTGACCACGAGTTCCTTCTGTACAGAGCTTTTACTATTTTCACTAACTCGATAAAAGAATCCTGCAACCATACATCTACTTTTGAGAAACGCAAACTGAAATAAAATAATCAAGTGCTTTATTTAGATACATATCAAGTAAGGTCCGGCCGATATGGGGGACCGATGCCAATTCCGATATGGGGGTATCGTACCGATACGCTATAATTTGCCAATAAATTTCCCTTCAGAAAAACTTACAAGTTCAAACCCTCATCCTCTGCCCATATTCATAGTCACATGTTTCTCCCTGGTCTATTACACACCAAAGAACAGCCTTGATATTTCACTGTGGATTAATATCTAAGGTACGGTAAAGACATTGGAAGAAAGAGCGAACTAAAATATAGAACCGAATATTACTTATTCGCAAAAAAAAAATATAAACTAGCATTGATACGTCATAAGAAAATTCTAATAGGAACTTCCGAAAACAGAAGGTGTCCGTTTAAAAAAAAAAAAAAAAAAAAAAAAAAAAAAAAAAAAAAAAAAAAAAAAAAAAAAAAAAATGTTGTTTGAAAATCACCGCGATACAACATATCATAATGAACTAAGTATAAATACAAAAAATAATTTAAAAGATGAAAAAATATTATCAGTTTAAAGTTTACAATAAAATAGCATACAAGAGTTTTTGTACGTAAAGGTCGACATAACTGTGTCAGTCTATTTCGAGGCGCCCTTTTCTTTACATCCAATGGTAATAGGATAATAAATATGCTTTGTGAAGTAATCTAGGTCAGCTAGCTGACATGAGGATCCAGAAAAGAATGTTCCAGACAAAAGTAGCTTTTAGTCTACATTGGGGTTCTGAGGTTGGGGGTTTTGCTAAAGCAGCTATGCAAGAAGTAGTTCAGCGAAGATACTTTAAGAGAATTTTAGGCTTGAAGGATTCATTTAGTTCAGAGGTACTAAAAGGAGATTCGGAACTTTTCACTTTAAGGAGTGTAAGATTGGTTAGAAAGGTGAAATTTTGGGAGAAAATAATCACGCTACCTAGAGCTCGGCTTCTTAAGTCAGCTGATTTGGAGAGCCTGAAGGACGGTTGAAGTGATTCGTGGCCAAATCAGGTCAGGAAAATACTGAACCTTTGTGGTCTTTCGGAGATGTGGAATGAAGGAAAAGGCCCAACGGATGAAAGCGTGTCAGTGTGGAAGGAAGTCCAGCGAACCCTAAATGACCAAGAAATCCAAGGGTGGCAAGCTCACAAGGACCAATCTATGCCTTTGAGGTTTTACTCCGAAACTAAAGAGCGTTGAGGGGGAGGAGGTCTATTTTAAATTTGGGTTGAATAAAAAGGACTTGAAGAGTTTGTTGTTGGTAAGAGGGAATAGTGTGGATTTAGGGGAGAAAAAGAAATTTTTGGGAAAGTTTAAGCTGGCGGCTAGCCCCGATTTTTACCCTATGTGTGGATGTGTGACCAAGAATTTATTTCATTTCGTATCCGAGTGTGAAGAGCTGTCTGAGTAGCGGAATGAATGTTTTGGACGAGTGTTTGGGAGTGAATGCTGGTTAATTGAGCGGATGGCTGAGAGGAACGCACGTGCTATTAAACAGTTGTGAAAGTTTCTTCGTTTAGGGATTAAACATAGGGAATTATGTTTGAGGGGATGAGGGCTTGTTACAGGATGAGGGTTTATTATGATTGGTGTTTGTTGGTTATAATGTTGGACCTTGGTGTGTTTCTTTTTTTATCTATTTGTGTTACTTTTTTTTTGTTTTCTTCATTGATATTATCTAAAGTTGTATTTTGTTCCTGAGCTGTTTGTAGAATGTACTATGTGTTGCTATGACCCGCAGGCTTTTTACAATAAATCTTATCTTATCTATGCTATTATCCCCAAAAAAGGTTATCTATATAGGGGGGGGGGGGGGTATCATACTGCTTTTAGGTATTCTTAAGGTTAGTTTAACTATTCCAAGTTCATTATTTAATTTGGTAGAGCCATCATTCACAGTCAAATCGTCAGAAAACTTCCCACGATGACCAGCATTTAATAAGATTTTTAATAGAGTTAAGAAAAAACAAGACACCCAGTACACAGTGCTCAAGGTATTTAATACCCTAGGGAGAACCACAAGATACTCATGAAAATTTAACGTTTCCCCATTACAGACACCTGCACATTATTAAGTCGAGATATGAGGCTAACTAGCATATGCAGAACAAAATTTTAGGAATTTACAGTCTTTGTATTATTTACAACAGTTTCGAAATAAAACTTCATCTGTGTCAACAAAACAAACTTCAATGGATGAATCTGTAAATTCTAAATGTTTCAAAATTGTAATAGAGAGAAAAAAGCGCAATAAAAGTTGAAGTGCGGAAACTCTGGAGACTCTCGATTCATACATGCTTCTTACAAGGCCCTCTCCCTCAAGGACCGGCGACACTTGACGTAAATCTACCAAGAAACTGACAAGGTCATGCATTGCGTTAACCTCAGAGGGCTTTGTAATGAAAGTTGTTAGTAATTGAGGGGTAGAATAAGAGAAGACATTCAAATTAGGATAATAATAAAAAAAAAACGATGTCAGGTATTTTAAGATTAGAACTTACAGCCCAGACAAAATAGAGAAGTACCTGGTGCTATTGACCAAATTCAACTGAAAGCTCATTTTGGCTAAATCCCATTAGGTGCTAACAAGACCTGCATTTTAATCGAATTTCCTACATAATGCATTTCCATTTTCCTCATTATCTATGTCTCATAATCTAGCAAAACCTCATAAAAAATAGACCTTGAAAAGACTAATTCTGGTTAGTTTAGTGATATCCAAGGTTTCATCGAGACTGGAACGAAACACAGTAAAGATAAAAATTTAGTTAATGAGCATTAAGAGACTCCATGAAACAGCGTGTGATAATATATAAAAAATACACATAAAGAAACTTTATTTCTGTGACAAGTATAGCACACAATTTCTAATAACGGACATGTGTCCTCAATTTTTAGGCTACCTTTGTTCTGGTTGTTGACATATTGAGTAATTGTTTTTAGAGCTACAAATCCTTTACCATAGTCGGAGACCCCTTACTTAACTATACCAACTAGGATGGAGAACATATAGTAAGAAATTTGGAGTTTAACAGAAACTATTGGAATTCATCAAATTTCATTAGAATTTATTGCAAGAGGTTCTTTAACTTACCTCTTCGTCAATGTTGCCTTTATCTCCACCATCAAACGGCAGAGCCAATCCTCCAGGTGGCTTTTGCACTTTACAATCCTTGGCTATATGCCCTGCACCACCACAAATTGTACATATGATATTGTGAGTCACGTTAGGTTTGTCTTGACACTAAAACAAAAGACAAACATTAGGCATATGGCACTTCACTTGGTTAAACACCAAAGAAAAAAGAAGAAGAAAGATTACTACCGTTTGACCATGTGCTTTTCTCAACAGAATATTAATAAAGATAAATTGAATTACAATACTAAAGTGCAGTGACCGTTAGAGATACGGTCAAACGGTTGGCCTGTGCCTGCCATTTACCCTAAAGTAATGGTTACTTTACCTCACCTAGTCCTTATTCCATGATTATCTACATTAGTTCTGCCCTAGGATGGACGGATCATAGACCATTTATCAACAAGCGAAATGACATCACTTTTATACAAATCTAAAAAAGGCTTATGTCAGCTTTGCCTCTCACTGAGACTATCTGTCTCGACTTTTCCTCCAATTAGCCATGGCATGTCTCTTAACTTTTTCATCAGTCCACCAACTTGATTTTAATTTAAGGGGAACTCGCTATATACCACTCTTGAGCCCCTGGCCCTTTCTGAGATTAGCTAAGTAAATAATTTCTTAAATCAAATTGGGTAGTTCATTTCCATTTGATAATTTATAAACTAAAATTTTACATGTTGACTGTGGATGTTCTCAAAATAACTAAGCAAAGGTTTTATAACAGTAGAATTTTTAAATTGAATTTATGCCCCTTTTCTCATATACCTCCCTTGGTATATGTCACAGAAAGACAATGGATGACGAAGCAAACAAACATGGTGACAAGATTTATAATATATAATATATTATTCTAAGTATAATAATAAATCGGTGCATTTTTCTGGTTGAGCATCGAAACAATAATGAATGGCATCATTCCTGAAGTCAGTTATCAAGAAAGCAACCAGCTTTGGGAGCTACGCGCAGCATACCTCTGTCTCCTCACTGGTAGTTGCGTAGGCATTAGTAACACAGAAACAGACAAAAATACCAATTAAATAACGGAGAACTTCACCGCACCAAAAACCTTTCTCTATCACAAATCCCATTAAGACCGAGAATCGTATGAATCACTTTTTTCGCAAATTATTCCGGGTCAAACCATTCATTTCTAAGACGATTTTCTTGTTTTAATTTGAAAGTAGTTCAAGTATGTATGAGAGTCTCAATTTTTTTTTCAACTTGTAGGTTAAGCGAATCGGTAGTAGTCTGTAACGGTTTATATCAAGGAAGTGGAAGTATTTTAGCTGTTCGGCTATGCTGTCCAACTTCTTACAGCCTTCATTTAGTATAGCCGTGATTGTCGATGGAATAATACCTCCACAGTCTGCTACCTCTTCTGGTTTGTAGATTGCGAACTTCAGACGCTCTTGCCCCTCTTTGTTACACTTCCAAAGCGCTTTTGCAACACCAACGACTTTGTCATAGTCCTTTTTGTGCTCTTGCATTGGAAAACCGCATTTTCGCAGAATTTCTGATGGGCTTTCTTCGCTTCCATTATTGTCCCTCGCGCTTCCAACTCAGTTTACAAAGGATTCCGTATTGACCCTGTTAGTCCAATACACAGGAAAGAAAATTCACCAATAGTTTCCACACTGAATCTGTTTCATTTCCCATTTGAGTTTCTTTTACAAACAAGGAGCCCCCACGTGTGGAAGGCTGAATGAATTTAATTCAGTGAGACATTTTTGACTTGGGGGAAGTGCTTCCTATTCGCTCCCGCTTTCTTCTGCGCAAATACAATTGGAAAGACCTGGAGTTTTATAATACAAGCTGACTAGATGTATTTATAGAAGACAGTCATCCACGCCAGGACAAACATGTTTTTTGAAGGTGCATGCTGGTCAATTGTTTTGAAACTTCACCCAAAATAATGCCAACTTAAATTGACAACTAGAGATTTCGTTGACAACTAAGAAAAAGTGAAACAATTTATTTTTCAATTCATTTAGGTTGGTTGACCAGAAGTAAAGACGAGAATAGTTTAGTGTAAAACAAACTAATAAAAATAGATGATTTTGCTATTGCCAATATTAGCGACAATTGAAAAAATTTAAATAAGACAGAGAAATAAATTTCGAATCTCTTTCTTACCTGCCATGATTTGTGGTCAGTGGCACCACAATTGGAGCAGCGTTGATCAGTATCGCGAAGGGTGCCGTTCAACAAAGCTAGCTCCCTCAGTTGCATTCGACGTAAATCGTTTTGTCCTTCAGGAACTTCAATGCCCTGTCGAATCACCTCTTTAACCTAAAACAGATCAAATGCTCGTACTACGAATTTAAAAAGCCTGTTTAAATCAGCACAGAGAACGTCCTATGCAACTGTCATACAAAAATTGAATACCTTTCTAGGAGGAAGAGATGTCATGTCGATTTTATTTGAACTGTTTCATTTTTTTTCTTTCATGTTATTTAGGCGCTCTTTGACACCCACAACTGAATAATAAATGATGTTGCATTAAAGTCGTTCAATATCTTAAAAATCATTTTGCGAGCCTCAGCGTCGACTGAACGCCCCAGAGAAAAAAAAAACTCATTTTCACAGCACCACAGTGAGCACACAAATCTGCCAAATTACTCAAACGGTATTTCGTTGAATATTGGTAAAAATTAATAGGGGATCTCGAATCCATCAAAAGTTCAAAAAACTAACGAGAGGCTAGTTCAAAATAAGGACAAATATAATCTTGTACTAATTTTTTAGCAAAGCGCAGCCTATTCAATGTACCAACAGCATAAATAGTCTTCCTCTGAGTCAGCAACGATTTCAATTACATCATGTAGCACCACTGGGAACTCCCAAATCTGTCAAATTGCTCAATCACTGTTTCCTTGTAGTTGATTTTTAACGGCTTCCTAGCAGATATGCTAGACCATTTTTAGAGACTACCCATTTTCTGAACTTAAGAAAATTCCGCTTGGTTTCATCGAATAAACAAGATTCATTATTTCTAACCGTGAAATTATATATTTTATTAAGTCTAAATATCTCTATCTCCGACACGAAACGGGAAAATTTAAACGGTTTTTCTACGATTTTTGGGAAAGTAAGTGTCGACTATTAGTTTTTTGTCGTTTGTACGATATCTCACCAAAGCTCTACAAGTTACGGTAACGGCTCCCAATAAGTTCTAAATAGTTTGGCCCCGCAAACTGTTCCAGATTATAAGACAGGTTTTTATCTCTACGTCACGTATTTTCTAAGGTAGCTGAATCATAGAACATATATCTTGTGACAATACCAAACCAATAAATATAGGCCCACATATTTACTTAAGCTTTGGCTTCATAAAAATCAACACCGCATAAATAAACTTAAAAGTTTTTCAGTACTTCAGTTCTTTTGAGTACTCTTTAGTACTTTTCGTCATCGATTAAACACAGTAGTTGTCAAGTCAACCAATCAAAACTTTCAAAATAATGTATCCCAACAACTTTTCTCCAAAACAAAATGATGATAAATTCCTTAAAGACAGTCTCAAAATATACTGTTTCTGTTTAAAACACACTTTATTGTTCTCCGTTCTTCATAACCAATCAATTGTCATACTTTAAAAAAATAATCATGTAAACAAGCTAAATATTGTGTTACTTTGATCCAAAGGATATGACCGATTATTTGTCTCCCAACGCTACTAGACTTATTGAACGATAGTAAGGATTAGGTCCCAATAAAGATATTTTTTACCCATAAAAAAAAATTCGTAGCAAATCAGAAATCCATGAAAGCGATAATGGATACTAGCAAAGCTATAAATCAAGTATTGCCAGGATGACAATTTTTTACAGGAGATTGTTATCCCAAAAACATAAACCCTACACTTGGTCTGATACTGCTAAGCTTAAAAACTGTGTTTAGATAGATATTTATATATATATATATATATATATATATATATATATATATATATATATATATATATATATATATATATATATATATATATATATATATATATACATATATATATATATATATATATATATATATATATATATATATATATATATATATATATATATATATATATATATATATATATATATGTATATATATATATATATACATATATATATATATATATATATATATATATATATATATATATATATATATATATATATATATATATATATATATACATATATAAATATATATATATATATATATATATATATATATATAAATATGTTTTTAACTACGTAAAACTTGCGAATATACAACATTCTTCGCTGTCCCATTGTCTGTACATATAAATAGATTGTCAGGTTTCCCGACTCTTGAACATGCAACACATAATTGTCCATGAGAAAAACAATCCGTTTTCAGATCTATACCTCATTATTCTAATGATTGCCCTTGAGCTTTGTTGATGGTGATTGCTAATCAAACATTCCCTGTGTCCCCATCGTCATTTATATATCCCCATGTGCCCCCCGGCGTCCCCGTTGTAGTTGTGTCCCTGTGTCCCAGTCGTCATTTAAAGTCGACAAACATGACGTCAGTCGACACACAAACATGACGTCAGTCGACACACACGTCCCAGTCGTCATTTGTGTCCCGGTGTCCCAGTCTGTAATTTCTCTTTGAGTGTCCCGGTCGTCATTTATATTTCCTGTGTCCTGGTCTGTATATACATTCGTTTTTGAATTGGTATATGATGAAATAAATTTTTTTCTTTTTTCCTTTTTAGTTTTTTTTTTGGTTTTTACCTATTTTTTAGCTATTTATTTTTTTTTGTTTTTTCTTTCGTTTTTTTTTTGTAGTTTTTACCTTTTTTAATTTTTTTTTTCTCCTTTATTTTTCAGTTTTTTTCCTTTTTTTTTTTTTTTTCAGTTTTTAGTTTTTTTATTAGTTTTTAGTTGTTTTTTTTTTCTTTTTAGTTTTTTGCTGCTTTTACCCTTTTTTTTTTTTAGTTTTTTGAGTTGTTTTTGTAGTTTTTACCTGTTTTTTTTTAGTTTTTACCTGTTTTTTAGTTGTTTTTTTTCTTCTTTTGTATTAATGCTAAAGCCAAGGTTCGAACCTGGAACCTCTCGGACCTAGAACCTGGAACATAACGCTTTACCAACTCAGCTACTTCGGCTTGAATACATTTACCTTTTTTAGTTTTTTTTATTTTAATTTTTTTTAGTTTTCTTTTTCTCCTTTATTTGTCAGTTTTTCCTTTTTTAGTTTTTTTTTCAGTTTTTAGTTGTTTTTTTTTAGTTTTTTTTGTAGTTTTTACCTTTTTTTAGTTTTTAGTTTTGTACCCTTTTTTTTATTTTTTTTTTAGTATTTTATTTTTTTTTTTTTTTTTGTAGTCTTTATCTTTTTTAGTTTTTTTTTCTTCTTTTGTATTAATGCTAAAGTTAAGGTTCGAATCTGGAACCTCTCGGACCTAGAACCTGGAACATAAGAGCTACAGTATTTGTATTTGTATCGGATTGCAATATGAAAAATTTTACAAACTCAGCATAATATTCAAAGGATAATTACTTTTAACATGGACTGCTGTCTTTAGTGCTGCCACCAAACTTTTTTCAGTAAACTATGGACCTTTTTTTCCAACGGCAAGCACTGTTCCTGTAAAAAGCCGTTCAGACGAGCCGCGTAAAACCCGAAGTTAAACCAAACTATTCATTAAAAAGCATAAAAAGGTCTGCAGGTAAAGGGATTTTGAATGGGGTTTGTAGTTGAAGTAGCAAGATTACGTTTCTGTTAAAAATTCAAATTGGCGGGGGGGATTATAGAGGTGCCGCCGGCCACTTAGGTCCTATGGTCAAACAGGTTGAAAATCCGCGTATAATTCCACTGTATGCCGCCAAGAATAAGGCAAAATTGTAAGGAGGTCCCATACCAAGGACATACAGTTAACCCAGGGACAGATTTGGAAAAGTCTAATAAAATTGTCAATTCCTTCACAATGTCCACACGCGATTGGTCACTTCCACGGTAGTTTACCCTAGAAGTGTCCTCAAGAACTGAAATTCATTAGGCAGCAAAGCCAATGTCACTTTGCCTAAGAAATTTTAGATTGCTGACCTTCACAGTCCAGATACAAGCAAGCTTTAGTTCTAAAAAATCCCAACCTTTTGAAAGATAAACCTTCTAGAACAAGAACCATGAGAGGTACCAGTCTCAATTTTCTTGAAAAGGTGACTAGGGGCCGATCCTCCTTTTTCTGCAGCTAAGTGCCGATTAAATTCCAAGCTTAGCCCGACACTTTCGATCATTAAGCATAATATATGTATCAAGGACACATCACGGGCTGTTGATTAGCTTTAAAAAAAAACTAATATGTCTGTCTGTCTTAGCCCAGAAGATGATTTTCTTGCTACAGACAAGCTTTCTAACATTACTTTCATGAAAACACCAAAGGGTAGACTCCAAACTGTTGAAGTTTAGGAAGCACCTGTAATACTTTCCCTCTACTTCAATCCCAGACACAGATAATGAAACAAAATACACAAGCAAAACTACGGCTCCCAACAGTGGATGGCAAAACTTTCGGATCAATGGGAAAATACTGTTGTTTTTTTTTTTTTTTTTTTTTTTTTTTTTTTGCCCTAAATGTTTCTGTTTATCAATCTTAGAAGCTATTTTGCTGATAGATCAGGAAGAAAAAGAAACAAAAAGTGTTGCCTTATAACACAATTAGGAATCTTACAAAAATGTTCATTTGGCAGACATAAGGTCTAGGTGAACTTACTTTTTCGACAGCTTTTTTGACTGCTTCAGCACTTGATGCCGTGATGTAAGCATGCAGCGGCTCATCTTCACCTGGAAGAGGTTGACCGTCTTTTCTTCCAACTTTGCCCTCTTTGACAGATCCCTTGCCCCGAATAATGATTTTGGCTCCAGTATCTTTTTCCAAGGCTTTAAAATAGGAAAATGGATTAATGAAATACACTTAAATCAATACACTCAATCAAGCACTTTCTAGTTTATAATCTATAATTACGAAGTGTAATGTTAAGACGTCTCATTTAGCCATCAGATCAAGAGAACTTGAAATGCCACATTTAAAAACGAATTTACAAAATTTTCCGCTGTATCAAGCTGAATCAGCAATACGTTTTTATTACTCTGAGACAAAATTGCATTTTACTCTTATGTTTCATATTTATTTCACTGTTGCTTTTAAGGTAAATATATGACATAGTGCAAAGAATCCTTACATGACCGTCTTATCTATTTGCAAAGGTTTGTTTGGGGAAAAAATGACAAGCAAAGGTGATAAACTCTAAATTTATTTAATAATCTTTGATGATTCAAAAAAAATATCTACAAAGGATTTCTGACAAAAAAAATGTCATAAGAGGGACGAGAGACTTCCTTGACAGAAATACCAATTAAAAAAAAAAAATACAAAAGATTTCCAATGTTTTTTTCCATTTAAACTTGTTGGATTTCTTTTTCTATTGTTCTTGACCTTTTTCCTCAATAGTTCCCTTCTTTTGGAACAGCTTTGACCTCTTCTATTTGAATTATTTTTTTCTTTTTCACAACAGTCTTTCTCTAGAGTATAAGTCTTTTCTCCATTGATTTTAATTACACTTATAATGATTTGAATTAGAAGAATAATTGTTTTTGTTTTTTTTGTTCCATTTTGATTATCATTTTAATTAAGATACATCTTATTTAAAAGGCCATTGAGCTTTATGAAGTCCAACTTGATATATTGTTTATTATTTCTGCTTTTACCAATAAATTCACTTATATGACAAATACTCACATTTCAAAGTATTGCCTCGTGGTCCAATGAGCAATCCAACAAAATTGATGTCTGGGTTTTCATCTTGGGGTATCATGACCTTGTCACAGACACGGTTGGCTGGGGGTCTAAAAAAGCAAATAAAAACAAATTTATAAAACTGAAACAAAAGACATGATAAAGTAATCAACTGAATTTTAGAGGGACGCGCTCTTGTATCATTAAAGAGGAAGCTGCACGACTTTAGTTTTCTTAGAAAAAAAATCTAAATCATTAAAAGCTTGTGTTTTATCTCTAACAGACGACCCTATAAACAGACTGTGATCATTTTCCCCTATAATTTTGTCTCCTATGAATTATTCTTTTATTTCTTTTCAAGTTATTCTTCCTTGATTTTTTAAGTTGTACATTTTTCTTTTCGTTAAGTCTTCTCTTGCTTATAAACAGGCCAAAAATCTGATTTTCTTTTGATCTTAGTGATGTTGAAGCCCTTTTGGCCTATTATTACACGGTTCTTTTGCCTTGATTTAGTGATTGTTGCAGTTGCAACATTTTGATTATTGTCAGCTTTTTTGGCTTCTGTAGATTGGCATTCATAGATAGGTTAAATATAGAGCTGTCGCTGCAATCCAGCTTGATCAGAAAAAATATATCTGACCGATCTAACAATTCGTAATATTTGAAAGGTCTACTGTTCTTTGTTTTTATGCCTCCCACAGGGCTGTTTCATATCGTTGGAGGAAGAAATAGGCCTGATATAGGTGTGTCAGCAGACTTTTCTAAAAAGGAGTGTACAAGTGGCAATTAGTGCCCAGATAGCTTACTATCGCATATCCGGAATATATTTATTCTCTAGAAAAATTTGGTAATACAATGGCTGAAAAACAAAACTCAATTAAAAACATCTCATGTAAAAGAGGAAAAGAGAAAGAGAACATAGGAAAAATACACAAAAGAATAAACAGCGCATAAAAAATTATTTACCTGTAATCAGCCGGTGGCTTATATTCTGGGTTGATGATTTTCATTCTCTCGATCAACCGGTGACGCTCTTCCTCAAGTTTTCTACGCGTTCTAAATTCACGAGTATTCAGCCTCTTGCCTTGAGTATCATAAATTGGCTCAGGAGATGGAGACCTATTCAAATAGTCATTTAAATGATCAAGCCATAAACGTTATCACTACCCACTAGAAGGCATCAAAATACGCTCGACTAATTAAATTGAAATTACACCTCTCATTTTTTAATTGTATCTCTAAACAGCAGCAAAGCATAATACAAGCTAATTTGTAATCTTCCTTTTCATCCAGTTTAGACAACCTTAAAATACTCATTCGAACTTATTTTACTTGACAGACTATTGCGCTATTTATTGAATTTTAGCTAAAAAATATAAATCAGAATTCTGATACATGATAAGGCTTTGTTCCCCACATATAAAAATTTGTGAAATATTTGGCCACATTTGAAAGTTTTCTTTTAAAATCAGTTTTTAAAATCCCTAAGACTAGTTTTCTTTTCAGTGTTCTGAAATCCCAGTTTGGAACACATTAAAATACGCTAGACTAATTGAATTGTAATTTTTTTAATTTTTCCATTTTATTTCGAAACAGCAACAAAGCAAAATGAAACCTAATTTTTATTTTTTATTTTCACCCTATTTAAGAGATCTTAAACCTCTTATTAGAATTTACTTTACTCGATGGGACCTATTGTCTTAATGATAAATTTTTAGCAAAAAAAAATCAGAATCAATATATATGGAAAATCTGTGTTTCCCATATACCCAAAAATCATTGGTTTTCACGAGTATGGGGTGGACGGAGGCATACAAAAAGGCAGATCTTCTACCAACGTAGCCAACCATTATGCCAGTCCAATGCGAGCTCGCGAATTTATGTAATACTGGGCCAAAATATGACACTTTGTTTTAAAATCAGTGTTATTTTTTTAAATCTGCGGCCTTCCCATGAAACTGTTTCTGAGTTGAACACACACACGCACCCCTCTTCCAAGAATCCTTGTCTGTGTATCCTTGATCTAAATATGACTCAAACAGCATAACTAATTACAACTAAAATAGATTTCTTGTAAGTTTAATATTGAATTCTTATGTCTCAATTATTCGCCATTGTACAAAAAAAGGAAATAAGAAGGAATTATTGTAACCTCAGCCAAAGATTCTTGTTGCATAATTAGCAATTGAAATATCTTACTCATATGGTTCCTTTAATTGACAGAAATAAAATTGTGTCGTGACCAGTGATTAATAGGCAATATCACACAACTTGATACAAACTTCTGAATGTACCTCTTCAAATAAAGTCTTCCTGGGTAGAAGAAAGGGGCGCGGATATTTTGCATGTATGGTGTGTAATTTTACGACAGTCTAGACAACATTGTTCACATAGTCCAGACAACATGTAGTATACAAGTCAGTGGTAAAACGAGCACCAAAGCTTTCAACTAAAATCCTTCTAGTTTATAATCGTGAATATAAGCTAGGGTAAAGAAAAGACAATAACGAAGAAGGCTCGGTACCAGTAAAACTAGTAAAGGCCCGGTAAGACTAGTTTGGAAGATTTTGAGGCACACTAGAAAAAAGCATAAACGTTGCACAGTAGCAATTTAACAGAGGAAGTTCTTTTGCTTACCAAACAGTAAACATCAGCTCGTTTTTGGCTCTAACAGCACTCAAAAATTGGTAACAACACAGGAAGATAAAGACTGAAAACTTAGGCGCTTTTACTTTCACACTATAGTAACAACAACCGCTTATTGAAACGATCTTAAGAACAGTAATAATAACTGAAACTGCTAGCAGAACGTAGGTTATTTATTTAAGATTTTATTTCACCTTGACCTTTTTTCAAACAGTATAAACCAAAAACAACCTAATTCTTGGAATAATACTATGGCTCCCTGTGGGATAACAAGCTGGATTGAAATATCCTGGTATAGTCAAAACGAATATTAGTTGGGGATTCATGGCTGAACCTAAGCTCTGATTGCATATGGCAAAGAACGGCTAAGATTTTCCTGTGCAATATACAGAACAGAGAGAACAATTGCTGCAAAAAGAGGACTTAGAAGATACAGAATTACCTTATAACTAGAAACATTAGGAAAACAGTCACCTATCATAAAGAAAAGTCTATTACAGATGTATTTCCACTTTAGGCTTCTCTTCGAATAGATAATCGTACAACAAACCCAAATTGATCTTTGTGTAATCAAACAGTCAGCATTATTTAATTTCTATCAAAATCATAAAGAAGAAATCTATTGCTGCAAAAACCTGTTGTTGCTCTCTGTCTTATGACCCTGCTATGCTGCTGGAATATATAAGTATCACACTAACGATAATAGTCGAAAAGCATAACTGGTAAGTTTACTTGATGCAAAATTCAAAAATGTTGAACCAGATATCAGTAACAGAAAACACTATTTTGATTTTAAATAAAGACAGTTTAACTTTTAGTCAGGTAAAGATTAAAAAGTATATACCATAATAAACCTACAAAGTAGATATGTTTCTAAACTCCACGTAACTTTAGATAGACAGAGTTTTTGGGTTAGACAATATGTTGATGATCATTACAGTTTATGCACTTCAATTAATTTAAAACTATGGGAACAACTTTTCGAGTGTTTGGGTGCTTGTTGAATACTGTGTGGTTTTTTTACCATATTAGACTGCGTATTTTATTACATATATATTTGTTTTTTTTATGGAAAAAGTAAAAGAAAACCGTTAAATATATGCTCTAATGTACTAATAATGTACAATCAGGTTTTGAATGATCATATGATCAGTTTCAACACCACTCCGAACGATCATACCAGGATATAATTACATGTTTTAGGAACTGAAACACATTCCGAACCACCAAAATGTCAGAATATCTTCTAGCTTATATGTACAACCTGAAACTTGGTATTAAGCACTCACATCCAGGTTTAACTGTAAACAGTTTCGATTTTTAAATGTTATGAGGACAAAGAAAATATATTTTTGGTTATTTAGTGGGAACAAATAGATTAAAGAAGACACTGATAAATAGAAAAGAAAATAAAAGAAGACACAGATATATAAACACAGGGTTAATCGCTTTCCTGGAAGACAAAAAGGTAACTACTATGAGAAGCTGTTCACATAAGATAATGTGTAAATGTAGCTTCATGTTTTATAAATTTGCAGCTTTAAGTAAGCTACAGCAATGCCAACGATCTTCATCCTGCAGAAATTAACCCTGTAAGTTTCAGATGTTATACAGCCGAAACGACTGTTATGGCTTCTGAATAATTTCAAAGTAAAATTAGAAAAAGAGTGATAAAACCATAGTTTCCAGAAAGTTGTCCCTGCATCTTCTCTGAGAAGCTGTAGAAACCTAGCACTAGATATTATGATTAATCGCACCTTTCTTCAGGATTTACTGGTATTCCCAAGTCACCAGTTCGTAATTTTCTAGATAATTCTTCAATTTGTAGTTGAGCTGCAAGAAAACGGATTAACGGGCACAAAGGTGCCCCAAAATTAGTTTGGTCAAAACAAACAGTACAAGCCTACACTTAGGTCTAGGAAAGAAACAGACGAAAATCAAGTAAATTTAAATGTTTAATAATAATTGATTGAAATTTTCACTTGAATTGTTTAGCTATAGTATATCGCAATTTAATGCTTTTTATACCTTAATTCAGTTAAATTTATCAATATTTTAAAAGACAAAGCTTAAATTATGATTGCACTAAATTCTAATACACAAACCTTAAAAACAGATATAAAAACAAAACAGGACAGAAAATATTAATTATGCCATGTTGATGCTGGAGCTCCAAAAACGATAATCATAATAATTATATATAAAAAAAAAAGAAAAAATCCAAAAGTTAGGTTTTGCATTAGATCTTTTAACACAGAATAAAGGCTAGACCAAAGGAAAAACGTAAAGCCGAATGCCGGGTAAAAGCAGCCAAATTCCATATATCTTTGAGCGAAGTGAACCTGTAAAAAAAGGGTATATACCCCCTCAGTGAAAATCGCCGCCTAATAATTTCCTTCTTGTATTCGAACTCCCCAGAGTTTAAATCTATAGACACTCATGGCTGACAGTTTGTTAAACCTAGAACCATTTTATAAGTTAAAACTCTAATTTTAAAACTTAAAAACTTTTCTATTCACCACAGCAAAAAAAGGCTCCAATTCCTATGAATACTCTGTTTTTAGTTTTTAATAACTTGATCAATTTAATAAATTGAAGTCAAAAAGCAAAACACGCACAAATAAACAATCAATTCTAAAGAATATCAAGACAGAGAGATAGATTTGTTGATGGTGTATAAGTGCATTCAGGACAGATCCTTAGGGGACAGGAATCCTGTAATTTTTCCTGAGGAAGGGAGATCACAACACACAAAAAACATTTTTTTGACATGTTATTAAAATTTTCAAAAGGGATCCTTTGTAACCATCTCCTAATCCCTCTCCCTGAATGCAAGTAGGAGAAATTGCATGTACTGCTGTGATAACGAAAAGAAACATGAACCACACAAGCTTTAAATTATTTTACTTTATTTGCGCTGGCTGTAGAGACAGTGCAACATTTAATTTTCATAAATATGACTAACAAGGCCATTATTTTTTAATTAGAAGCAGGTTGAAATGCAATGACCGGATGTAGATAATAATCGGAATATTTTTGTAACTAGCATGTTACCTATTGAAATCTCTTCCATCTTTTCTTTTATAGCCAAAAAAGCTCCATATCACCTTATGGGGGAGGGGATTCCCCCTAAGATTGATCCAAAGGGCCCTTTTCCAAAAATCGTAGTATACAGTAAGCTTTTTATGTGTTTCCAACTTTTGACAGGGGAAGTTATATACCCTTTCCCAAGCGTTAGGCCTTGGTCCACTTCTGGATATTTTAGACCAGAATAATAGCATGACCAGATTAGTTTAGATAAAACTGGAGGGAACTCAAAACGTAAATTCTTTAAACGATGCAAGTGATTTCACAAGGCAACCACTGGTTGAAATGCAATATTTAACCAGTCATAGCTCTTTGCCAACACCAGTGATCATTAAAATTCGGATTTTTCTTGCATTTTGCTATCATTGAAATAAAATTACATTATAATAATATGAAAATTTTCCAGAGGGGTACTAACCATGATAACATCAAATCTTGAGCGTCCCCATAAAGGCATAGCTCAAAAAGAATTGCATGTATATATAGGATTACTAACCTAGACTTCTAGGAATAACCATATTAGTAGAGGAAAGAAAAATTCTAGGATCAAGGAACTGAAAAATAAAACTTATTATCTAGAATAAAAGAAATAACCACAGAATCCAGAAACATGGATGATAAATTTATGTCTAACAAATTATACAATGGACCATACATAGGTTGGCTACTGAAATAGATGAACGTGTGTCCTGAAACAGTGTCAAGGATAGAAGAGTTAAATGTACTGAAATACAAACATAATAATACTCATTATCACTCATATCCAACATTATTGATAACTTTCAGCTGTAAAGTGTATTAAAAGAATTTATTAATAGTCATTAGTGTCTTATGTTTGCAGAAATCTTGCTGTAAATGTTCCACATTCAGCAATATATCTCAATGTTTAATTGAAATTGCAAAATCAGCTAGAAAACAAAGGCAAAATAAGGTTAATTCATTAACTGAATTGCTTCAATTAATACAGGCCTCAAACGCACAGCTACAGCTCCTTAAATCTGATCTATATTTCTTTAAAAAAAAAAATGTACCAATGGAGGAAAAACCTAAATTACGCATTGATTAAAATAGACCCTTGAATGAGAACAATGAATATATTTAATTATGTTATTGATCATAATATCCATTTCCAGAACCATAAATTCAAAGACTCCACATCTTATCAAAGGCTAAGAGCAGCACAAAGTCTGGAAAAAGCAAATAAAAAATATTGGTGCAATAAGAGCAAAAAAGATTAAAAAAATTAATGCTTACCCAAATATGCTTCCTCCTGATCCTTTGTCAAATTCGAAGGAAGCATTGTTGGCATGCCAGGTATAAACGCTTTTTCAGTTTCATCACCAAAACGGGACTTCCTTTTCTTTTTCCTATCATTTATTTCTTGTTCTCTATCACCTGAGAATTTAAGACATTTTAACAGAAGAGCCACAGAAAGGGAACATGTCCCAAGATCCAAATCTTATAAACACAGAAACAGAAAACAGGAAAAACAGAGCCTTTTGTGAATAATAGACATTGAAGGCTATAAATTATTGATCAAGTACTGGATCCCTAAAACTCTTAAATTAATAATGAAAGGTGTTCTCAAAATATTATAAATAAAATACTCCTGACGAATGGTTGTATGTGAAATATACATACCACCCCTTACTAGGAGCTGTGTATACCCATGTTGCAAATAATAAGTAAATATGCAATTTAGGAACTGGATTACTATTTTCATATCCATTCCATACTCTTTTAGAGAATAGATAAATGGTACGTTAAGCAAGAAAACTAGTTGTGGGACTTACTGCTAACAAGGCTGTCAAACCTAATGACATCCCCCCAACTATTTCCAGTTATGCCATAGTTGTCTTACTAATCTATACACAATAGTTTTCAAGCTCTTATTATAAATTATCAATAAAGCTAGAAGACAGAATATAAGAAATAAGAAAAATTAGTCATTTTTGAGTTCTATAACTATACTTGTAAGTACAGCTTTTCTTTTTTCCATTTTATGTGACGTATTTCCAGTGTTAACCAGAATCAATGTTCCTGATTACCAAAAAATAAAAACTATATCAAATACATTTTTTCTTGTATGCTGAGAAGTAAAAAAAGAAATCTTCCAGTCATTCTTCACAGTTTGGTTAGAAATAATGGGATTGAAAATGAAGTCAAAATGTGTCAAAATAAACTTAAAAGTATATTGGGGTCAATGTGGCAGCCTGGTGGAATTGCAAAAGCTGCCAACACTTTAGCAGCAAAAGTTGTGTTTTGGCAGCTTTGCTTTGAGCAAAAAGTATTTTTATATGTAAAATTTACAGAGAAGTAACAAATGCAACTTAGT
The DNA here is from genome assembly GCF_032884065.1 of Artemia franciscana. NCBI lineage: Eukaryota > Metazoa > Arthropoda > Branchiopoda > Anostraca > Artemiidae > Artemia > Artemia franciscana. The sequence goes on along the minus strand of NC_088872.1, from coordinate 39,758,526 downwards.
ATAGCTTACAGTAAGAAATATCAATAGTTTTCTGAATCATAATTAACAATGTAATCCAATTTAGTTGCAAACCATATACTAGCCATAAATATGCTTCATAATTTTATGTACCATTTTATCGAAAGTACTATACCATATTTACTCTAATACTGCTAGTGGAGTATAGCATTTAAAGTCTGAAGAATACTGTATATAGCTTAGTGCTGTTACTTTATAGATGGTGTTGTAAACTCTAATGTTGTTGGTATTATAAAAATACTGCATACTGAACAGCATGCTTGATACTCATTGATTACTATAACTATAAAAGCACCATTTGATATCCTGGGAGGACAACATTGAATGGAAGCCTGGCAGTCCCATTCATTATGAACCTATGATATTGATTTTGTCCCAATCTAATCCCCAAAATGAACAGAAAATTGCTGCTACATTGTAGTATGGTTGTTTTTGGCTACTAATCTTCCACGATCCAGCTTCCCCATATCCTACTTTAGCTATCAATGTACACCTTGATATCTACCAGTCCTTTAAAGATTCTTTCAACTGACGAATTAACAGTTTTGAGAGAATTTGACTATTTGTGCAAGATTTGGACAAATATTCACTTTCAGTTGAAGAGAAGTTTTAAAAAGCAGCAGCATGAGAACATACATCTCTTCTGGCATAAGAAAAGAAATACATCTCATGATAAGAGATATTACAGAAGAGATACATCACCTCATAAAAAAAGAATATCAAAACGAAAACAGCTCTTTTTTGTTTTGTAATTGCTCTTGTTTAGCGTTTTGGTTCCTGTTGGGTCAAGTCACAGTTCATTACCACAAACTGTTTGATCAATCTTCAAACACAGATATCAGGTAGCAGAGTAAGAAATAAAAACCAATCGTTTATACAAAAATAAGTCTGAAAATAATATAAAACTTTACAAGAAAACAATCTGGAAATAATAACCAAATTTTTACTTTTGGCTAAAATATACAATTTCTTATGAATCATGTTTTAGGGTCGCTCCCGTTTTAATAGACTGCTCCCCGAATTTGAATATAATCTACATCTTAATTTTGTCTTATTACATGGGGCATAGGGGCGGGGCTGCAATTTTTACGGTAAAAAGATTATATTTAGAATCAGCTTTGAATAGCCAATCCAATTCTAACACGTTTTTTTTAATTCCATTTTATTATTTCAGGATTAGCCTTCATACAGGGTTAATAATTGCTTAAGAACTAGAAGTTCTGGAGGTAGGCCTAGGTATTTTAAAAAAACTTTCAATGCCCTAATTTTAGCAGAATATCTATTCTGTAAAATTTTATTCACCTATTTAATAACTTTCCTAGACGGTAAAAAGATCCTAAACTGCAGTTGAACCACTCAATCAAGCATGAATGCCAGCCAAAAATATTGCAGGGGTGGGCACCAAAATAGAAATGGTGAGGGGAGGAGGAGGAGGAAAATACATCTGAAGATAAAAGGTTATATGCAAAATAAAATTCACAATAAAAAAAGAAAAGAACTTAATTTTCACATACCAAATGAAGAAAAATTCAACAATTTATCAATTGATCAAGATTCCTGGCAAAAACATTAATTCTTTTAATTGGTACTTATGTTATATACCACCACCACTCAAGAAGTGAAGTTGGGTTAGTCCAAATGAAAAATACTAAAACATGATGAGAATACAATACTTTAGAAACAAATTTGGACTATATATTTGTACATTAGGTGTGAGGGTAACCTGACCTAAACTAACCTAACCTCCACACCCCCACCCTAAGTAATGTTCAAATATATAACCCAAATTATATAGTTCCAATTTATTCTGTCACACCCCCCCCCCACTCGTTTTCCACCTGCCAATTGTTTCTTAGTCCAGACAGACGAGTTTTCAAAACGCCTAAAACCCGCAACACCCGAAAAAGGAGTTGATAAGTGTGCTGTCTCTGGTTGTGTTCTGAGTGAGTCCTCGCCAGCCATTCAGTGTGATGAATGTGATAAATGGCTCTGTGCAACATGTCTAGGAATGAGTACAGCCGAATACAACATTTTCTGCAAAATGAATGAAAGACTTGGAAGTATTTGGACATGCCCATTATGTAAAACAGGTTCCAGTAAGCCTGATGTTCCAAATATAGTGAAAAGCACTCTCGAATCCCATTGTAGTGAAATGCGTGACATGTTTGCTGGTTTCAGATCTGATATGCAGACTTCTTTGGACACTGTGAGGGCTCAGGTGGAAACGCTTGAGATGGCTATACAATCAAAGGTTTCCATAGATGATGTGCAAAAACTTGTGGAAAACTCTATAACCACCCGTCTCGAAACAGACGTCCGCAAAATAGTGAGACAAGAGCAAGACAGAAACAGAAGACGACTTAATCTGATTGCCTATGGCGTTCCTCTGCAAACCAACGATGCTCAGTTCATCTCAACTTACTTAAAAGATGAATACTCAATTAATGTCGGGGCTATTACTAACTTGAAACGTCTACCTAATGGTAAGAATGCAAGTACCATAGACAGACCCAACCCAATCCTTTTTTCTATAAATGATTACAAAATAAAAATGGATATATTGAAGGCCTCAAGAGAGAGGAGGGGGAGTATCTCATTCTTTGCTGATGCATCCAATGAAGACCGCCAGAGAAGGAAAGAACTAATTGAAGAGATAAAGAGGCGTGCAGCAGCTGGTGAAAAAAACCTTGTCATCCGTGATGGCGCCATCGTGTCAAAAAACGTGATCCCCCGGGGGGAGGGAGTCCTTCCCCCCCCCCTCGCTCGATGGTTCACTAGACTTACCCATATCCCTTGTAAATAGTGTAAATAATGCATCAAGCCTAGCCAGAAAGACTTCTATAAGTTCAACCTTTGTTTCCGCGGCTTCGGTTTTGAGCTCTGTCTCTCCATCAAGTGCTGCATCTGATTCGTCTGAGACCAACTACGTCACCGCTAGTTCGGGCGACGAAAATCCATATCAGAGTTCAAAAGCCGGAACTAGCAACAGCCCAGTCGGCCAAAGAAAACGGACGCAACTAAGAATATTATATACAAACATTGATTCTTTAGTGCCAAAACTCTCAGAACTAAAAGTGTTACTTTATGAAAAGGATGTAGATGTTTTCTGTGTTTGTGAGGCGTGTCCTAAGAACTCTTTGACCAAATTGGATGACGCACATATTCAAATCCATGGATACTTACTCCTGAGCAACCTAGATAGTAACCTGTGTCGAAGAGGAGTGGCTATCTACACTAGGCTTGGAATTAAGGTAGATAAAATTGATTTTTCTATTTCTCAACCTACTAATACTTGGGTGGAACATGTATTAGTTAGACTTCTAATTGGATTTGAAATTGTGAATATTGGTGTGCTTTACCGTAGCCCATCAGCTCCAAACCAACTAGTATCTCACCAAGCAGTTTCTAACGTAATACAGATCTTATGTAATCTAAATTCATCACTTGTGCTTTATGGTGATTTTAATATGCCAGAAGTTCGTTGGTTTGATGGTATTGGGTACTCACCCCCTAATAACCCCTCCTACACAACCACCCAAACCCTTGCTGACAACTTCCTAACTCAGATAATAATGCAACCCACTAGATTTAGACATTCACAACAACCATCATTACTTGACCTCCTTATTACAAATGACCCTGAGAGGATTACTTCCACTTGTTACCTCCCAGCTATTGGTGCAAGTGACCACATATGTATAATGAATGACATTAATATTAACCATAGTCGTGACGATAAACTTAAGAGAACTTTTACCAATTATGCTTTAATCCGTGAAGAACTAGCTAATATAAATTGGGATGAGGGATTATCAGATGAGACGGACATTGAATCTAGTTGGAATCGTTTTAAGTCTACTTTACTAGGTGCATGTAGGGAGCATACAAAGGTTTATTGGTCAGATAAACCAAAGACTCTTCCATACCTTCCCAGGAATATTAAGAAAATTATCAGAAAGAAAAATAGAGCATGGAATAAATACCTAAAATGCAAGTGTGACAACCATCATAACAAATTCGCCATGCTCCGAAACAAGCTGAGAAACATGACAAGAAAAGTTATCCAAGACCATGAAGAATCTATTGCAAATGAGTCAAAGAAAAACCCAAAAAAGTTCTGGCGCTATGTTACAGCTAACAACCCTTCCCGTCGACGCACCAACAGGCTAAAAAATCATATGGCTCCAGTACTACTGACCCGAAAGAAATCACTGATTGCATGAACGCCAGCTTTTGCACAAACTTCACCTCTAAGCCACCTGACATTACACTCCCAACCATACCTCCTGTAGCAGTACATAACCCAATGTCCCCTGTAATCATTACTCAAGAAGATTACCTTAATTACCTTAATTTGCACTTCGGAGCAAATTAAGATCTGTAGATCTGTTGAATGCTCCTGAGTTGAATCGGTGATGTCTCATAGCAGGTATGAGCAGGACGGAATGTCCCACTCGTACTTCCAGTCTTTCGTGGCCCACTCTTTGTCCAGTGCCTTCTTGAATGCTTCGGGGGTGGGGGCTGAGACTGTTGCTTTGCACAGTTCATTCCAGGGGTTGACGACTCTGTTGGTGAAGAAACTTTTTCTGGCCCTGGTTCTGACTGACTGCTTGAACAGCTTCTTTGAGTGTCCTCTGGTGCACTGTGGGGGGCCTGGGTGGATGGGCAGGATCTTGGCATATGATGAGTTCAGCAATTTGCGGGTCATCATCATGTCGCTACGGTTGCGCCTGTACACAAGGGTAGGGAGGTTGAGAGCCCGTAAACGATCTTGATAAGGTTTGTCTCCAAGGTTTGTGATGGCCTTGGTTGCTCTCCTCTGGACTCCCTCAATTAGCCTGACATCTCCTTTGTATGCTGGGAAGGCAGCGCACATGCCGAAATCCAAAACAGGTCTGACTAGTGCCTTGTAAAGTTTCAGGAAAACTAGTGGGGATCTGCTGGTAACTGTTCTTTTGATCAGACCTAAGTTTGTGTTGGCCTGGGACACGCTCTTGATGGTGTTGGCATGGAACTTGAGAAGGCTGTCAACAATGACCCCAAGGTCGCGTTCCTCTGTGCTGGTCTTGATGGGTGAATCGGAGTTGGAGGCATGTTCATGCATATGGTATTGGGCGCATGGGTTTGAGGATCCAAAGTGTAGCGTGCTGCACTTGCTTATATTGAACGATAAGAGCCATTTGTCTGCCCACAGCTGGATTTTCTGGACATCTGTTTGCAGGGATTTTACATTCACTGCTCCAAATAGCTTTGAGTCGTCAGCATAGAGAGACAAGTTGTTTTCCACCTCGCTGAATATATCGTTGATGTAGATGTTGAACAGTGTAGGACCAAGAACAGTTCCCTGCGGTACTCCACTGATGACATCACAGGGCTCGGAAAAGACCTTTTCACCTCCAGCACCAAATAGCCTGACTCTCTGGGTTCGTCATGACAGGAAGTCCATAAGCCAATCAACCAGGTTGGGGTGTAACTGGGCAGCAGTAAGCATTTAAAATACTAAGAAGTTTAAACTCCAACAAAGCTGCTGGACCTGATAATCTCCACCCTCGGCTTTTGATAGAATCTGCTGCTCACATTTCCCTCCCCCTTTCCAGAACATTCAACATGTCCCTGGCCAAAAAGTCAGTACCAAATGATTGGAAAACAGCAAATATTATACCAATTTTTAAGAAAGGTGACAAGGATGACCCAGGAAATTATCAACCAATAAGCCTAACCTCAGCCATTTGCAAGATCATGGAAGGTATCATTAACCATGCTCTTATAAATTATTTAGAAGAAAATACACTTATTAGCAATAGACAACATGGATTTCGCAGGGGCAGGTCAATCGACACCAACTTTATTCAGTCATATGATCATGCAACTAAAATTTTGGATATGGGTAAACCGGTAGACATTATCTTACTCGACCAAGCCAAAGCCTTTGACAAAGTTGAACATTCATACCTGTTGCTGAAGCTTAAAGCTTATCAGGTGCATGAGGATGTGATTGATTGGATTGGAGCATTCCTAACTGGCAGATCTCAACGTGTCATGATCTACACTGATAATGGCGATCCAGTTTTCTCCTCCACTTCCCCGGTTATAAGCGGCGTCCCACAGGGAACCATCCTTGGGCCAACGTTGTTCAGCATATATATTAACGACTGTACAACTTATCTATGCAACCTTTTAACATTATATGCTGACGACTGTAAGCTCATTGGGCCTGCTGAAACTGAAGAAGAAAGAGTCTACATTCAGCTGGACCTTGACAGGCTATCCTCTTGGTCATCAACTTGGGCCCTACAATTCAATGCAACAAAATGCAAGGTACTGCACTTAGGGCACAATAACCCCCACCATCCCTACCATATAGGGTGTGATCAGTTGGAAGCAGTTGCTGAGGAAAGAGACTTAGGCGTCATTGTGGACAAAGATTTAAAATTCCACAGCCACACTCAGGCTCAGGTTGCAAAAGCTAATCGAGCTCTCGGACTCATTAAGCACTCTTTTGTAACTAGAAAGTCATGTGTGGTTATAAAACTTTATAAATCCCTTGTCCGTCCCCACCTTGAGTTTGGCTTGACATTGGCCTTTCCCCAAAATAAAATGGACACAAGAGCCCTTGAAAGTGTCCAAAGGAGAGCAACCAAACTGGTCCGTGGCTTAAATAATGTCCCTTACCAGGATCGCCTAGGATCTCTGAGACTTCCAACCCTCACCTATCGAAGATATAGAGGAGATGTGATCATGGCACGCAAAATTTTCAAATCTGGTCACCTGAACCAGATCTTCACCCCCTCTTTGGCTAACAATTCAAGAGGTCACAGTCTTAAGCTTCACCTGCCTGGATGTCGGAGAAGGGAACGACGTGGTTTCTTTTCCATTCGGGTGGTCCCCCTCTGGAATAGCCTATCCGAGTCTACCATCCAAGCTGAGACTCCCCACTCCTTCAAGGCTGGAGTCGACAGGGACTGGGAGAGGGCCGAGTGGAGGCTGGACTGGGAAGCTAAGCCAACATAATTACATCACTCACCACCAGCAAGAACTACAGGAGGATCTACCACCTTATCTCGCTGGCAAATGCTATTTAAGGTAATTTAAACTAAGAGTAATTAAAATCTAACCTGTATTAGGTGGGACTCTTTATTACCTAGATTTGGTTAGAGTAGCTGAAATACATTTGGTTTGCTTTTTTGTGCAGGAAGGGGTGTCAATTTTTTTTTGTTTTCCTTCAAAAAAATGTTGTTTCTAGTTTTCTTATCTCCTTTTGCATTATTCTTGTTGTTCCATTCTTCTGGATTCATATTGCTTTTGTTTTTATTTGTTTGTTGTATTAACAAAAATGAATAAATAAACCTTAAAATGAGTACAGCTTAAATTGAAAATGAAAATCAGGCTTAAAACAAACACAAATATTTTACTATAATAGAAAAATGAAACCCAAAATAAACAGAAACTGAAAACAATCATACAACATGTACTAATATAAATGAATAAATAAACCTTAAAATGAATAAAGCTTAAATTAAATATGTGAATCAAGATCAAAATGAACAAAAATCAATTCAAACAAGTGTATGGGTACTGCCTCCTTCCTTAACTATAAAACTCTAAAACATACTGTATCATTGGTGCTTTACTGAAAATGGTGCTTTATTACAAACATTTTTTACACACTTATTACAACATTGAAAATAAAAAATACTATAGCAGCAAAATCAAATTTTGAACTGAAGGGCTTTTCAGCAGTTTAAATCATTATATATCAAATATTTAGTTTAACCTTATTTCTTCCCAAGACTATTCACAACAAATTTAATTCCACTACAAATAATAATTTAGGGTGCTTGTGTATTAATCAGAACACAGTCAAAAAGTGAAGTTAGGTTCTTTTGTGAAACAAACTACAATGCAGGTACATTTTAATTAAATATTTGGTACTTGTTCATTATTCAATTGATTCAATTCAATTCAGAGCACACTCAAGAAAATCCAGCAGTTTGCTATGCATAGTGATAGAAGATAGTGCCTGAACACATATCTTGAAATGAAGATTTGGAATTTGCCAAAGACTGAAAAAGAGACAATTATATTTTTCCAGGATAAGGGTTGTTGCCCACAACAAAACTGTGTCTCAATGGACACAGCATGACTTTATTACCTAACCTAACATGACATCATAGTTTGTTTCACAAAAGAGCCTAACCTTCTTCTGAATAATACACAAGTACCTAATTTAGCTACTGTCTCCTTCCTAGGAGACATTTTGCTTTTTTAAGAAGGTAATATTGTAATATTGTTTCAAGGAGAAGGCAAATTTATAACTTTTAATGACTACTCAAGGAGCTTTTATATCAGTGATTTAACAAAAAATAAAGTTAATCAGATGAAAGTAAATAGCAATGTTGAAACTTGAAACAAACAAAACTTAATGCCTTGTAAACAAATGTCTATAAAACCAGAGTAAAAATTGACAGTTGACATTTCCCTATTTCTGCACAACAAAATAAAACTAGCACTTTACTGAAAACAAAGATACATTAATAAGAAACAAAAATGCTTCATGTTTATACTATCACTATATGATATTTTAAAGGATTCCCAAACAAAAATCACAATATGGTATGCACTAGGTCACTGCTGCTGGTGCAACCATGATGAGAGACTGCAAACACCTATTCAATAGTTTCCAACAATGGTCTAATCTTAATATTTCCTAACTTTAGAAATCTAAAGCCTACTGCATCATTGGCACTTAACAGAAAACAAATTATATTACAAATATTCTTTTTTCCAGTTGTTACAGCATTGAACTGAAAATACATATTATACTATTGAATTTTTCTTTTCCAATTTTATTAATTAAAAAAAAAAATTCAGTTTTATTTATTCAATGAGAATCAAACCTTTAGCCTCATTACAGTATATTACATGCTAAATGCTTATTAGCATTAGCATATTTAAAAAAGCTGAACATAATTGATGAGTGTTTAATCTGAATGTTTAGCCTGTTGATAAAATAAATTGGGACCTATATCTAATTATCTATTTGCCTATATCTAATTTAGATAAACCCTTAGTTATAGCTTAAAGCTCAAGCCTACTCAATTAACAGGAACTATATTTTCAAAACTAAGACCAGAGAAAAAGAACCTGAAAACAGAAAATTAAGGTTTAATGTTTTTTGTCAAAATTCTAAACTGTCAAGTAGTGTGGGCAAATTTCTAAGACTTAGAAATCATAAGGAGGTTAACATAAAAGCTTGGTAATAACCTACCTTCCCTATGTGTTTTTTGCCCTGGATTCCTTTTTATGACCTAACCCCATTCACAGATAGGCCTAGTAAAAAGTAGCTAAACTAGAATTTTATCTTATAGTGATGTCACCCTTTGAATCTGTAAGTCAAACTAGGCCACCCAGCAAAACAATTGGGCTATAGGGAACAAGATATCACCTAATGACTCAAAGTAGAATTGGCAACAGTAACCTAGGCAAGTAGCCTAATTGAGCCTATAGGCCTAGTAGATTTTGAAAGAATTGAAAGGTGTATTCACTAGTGGGCTATGGGTCATCAGTGACCCTAGTCAAATCAGGTAGCTTAGTCAAAGATTGTAACAGCCAAGAAAAAGCTAATAACAGACAAAACATGAATAATACAAAACTTACTTGAAGTGTCTCTTTTTCTAGAGCTTGAGTTGCTTGATCTAGAAGACCTGTAATCATCCCGATCATAAGACCTGTCTCTGTAGTCTCTATCTCTATGATCATGTCTTTCTCTATCTCTATCTCTATTATCATGTCTGTCTCTATTTCTTCTATCTCCTCTGTCTCTATCATCATACCTATCTCTTCTTCCTCTATCTCTATCATCATGTCTTCTATAGTCTTTATCTGCACTCTTTTCATTTTTTGGTGGTTTATCAATGCTTGGTGGTTTGTTAAAGCTGGATGGTATATCTCCATATGCTTGCTCTTCTGTGTAATTTTGCGCTTCAGCGAACTGGGAATAATCAGGTTGATGAAATTGATTTACAACTTGACTTGCAGGTGCAGGCTGACTTTGTTCAGTCCCACTCTTCAGATAGCTAGGCTTTAAAAGAGACATACCACCAGTATTCACGACCGGTTTTGGAACCGGCATTCCAATTGGGGTTCTATTTGCCCCTGTCATAGACATTTTTGTCGAGTTGCACTATTATTTCTATTTAGAAATTGATTCTTATTTGCAATGGCGTATTTTATCATGAAAATGATGAACGCCTGATACTAATGAAGGAGAATAGAACCAGCGCTAACTATAAAGATAATTTATATGAAAACAACAATCAACGAAATTCTTATAGGCTAATCATAAACAGGTCTATTTTATTGTTTGTGATCTTTATAAATCCTAAAAAAAGCTAGGTTTCGTTGGGGGTGGGGCGCTATTTCCCCTAATAATTTTGAGAGAAAAAGCTGTTATATAGCCCATGCCCCTTGACTCTCCAGATGTTGATCAATTATTCATATAGACCCGTTCCTGGCGAGAAGATCGCCCATTTCAAAGTAATAATACCTCCAAGTCTTGGGCCAATATCTTTTGTCTTACCAACGGTGATGAAATGGCTTCTAAGTTTTCAGCAGAACTTTTCCAGTTATGCTGTGACACCTTTCCAGTGAAAAAAAGTTAATCGCAAATCCGATTGTAAACCATGGATAAATAAAAAAAATTGTGTGCCGAATAAGTGAACTCGATAAACTCTTTAAGGAAGGATTTTTCCAAGAATCTCAGAAACTTCGAAAGATTGTTGTTAGTGAAATCTGCAAAGCAAGAAAGGAGCCTGGTTCTCACGTGCTCAATAGGCTAGGATATTTCACAAAAGTATCCAAGATCTTATAAGAAAGGTCTCTTCAAAGTATTTCTTACTGAATAATAACGGTGACCCACTGAGTGTGGATATTATAAATGATTATTTCGCTTCAATTTGTAAAATTCACCCGCCACTCCAAAAATGTGCCGGCCAACAGTGCAGTGAGTGACATTCCTGTGATTGAAATACATCAGACCTAGCTTAACGGGAAACTTGACTAGCTTAATTAGACCAACTCGAAAATCTTGACACATATAAGTCAGTATACCAAGGTGATATCCCTACCAAATTGATTGTGAAATGTGCCCAGTATTTAAGTGTACCTCTAACAGCAATTTTTAACCAATGTTTTGTAGGTCGTATTTTTCCAGTGTGTTTTAAATGAGCTATTATATCACCTATACTGAAAAATATGTCCCCAAAAATCTCTAACTTAAGACCAATATCAAAAACCTCTATTTTCTCTAAAATTTTTGAAAATTGTATTTACAATTTCCTCTTTGACGATATTCAAGGTAAAATCAATCAAAATAATTTTGGCTTTAGGTCGAATCATAGCACCACGCATCGCTTAATATATATACTTGACACTGCTTTCAAACATCTTGAGTTAAATAATTCCTACGTTGAAGCTGTATTTGCTGATATTAACAAAGCCTTTGACGAGTTGGATCATCAGACAGTTATTGATAATGCAAGAGCTTTAGATGCCAAAGGTTTTGTTTTACGTATGGTAGCTACTTTTGTGTCTGGTTTTGAGCATCGTGTAGTCCTCCCTAACGGAGATTCATCAGGTTCTACTTCTATTTCCTGTAGAGCACCTCAAGGAACTAAATTAGGTCCTTTAGCATTTTTAATTGTTTTTAACAGTATTTTACAAAGTTTTGACAACGCTTGTAAATTTGCGGATGATTTGACATTACTTAACCTTTTTCAAAATTCTAATACTTCGGACGTTAAACTTGTCTCAGTCATTAACAACTTAAAGAATGATCTTGACAATGTTAAACTCAACCTAAGCACCCCAAAAGCAATTTAATGCTATTCTCCTTTATAAGAAATATACCCCCTATCACTAATTACCTTTGTATATTAAATTTCAATACGGTTAAACTGCTTGGTGTGCAGTTGGACAATGACCTTAAATGCAAGTCCCACATTTCTCACTTATTTAAATCTGGTAGTTTTCTCCTTAAATCTTTCTCGCTTCTCAAACGGTTCTCCATATCGATCCAGAACCATAAATAATTTATTTTTCTTATATAAGACCCTGTCTTTTATATACTTTCACTGTCTAGCACCCTGGGTTGACCAATGTTCTAAAACTGAAAGCATTCAAAAAAGAGCAATAAAAATTATACTGGGGACACCCTATACTACTTACGATGAAGGTTTGGATAGACCTGATTTTACTACATTGGAATCACGACGCCACATCCTTACCAGGAACTTTGGTCACAAGTGCCTTAGTTCTGACTGTCATCGACGTCTTCTTCTCCCTTCAAAGATAATCCCCCAATCTTCCCTAATACAAGAATTAATGCTTTTAGAGCTCCAAATACCCAACTTGACTCATGTCCCCAAATGTTGACCATCAGGTACAGAAACTCTTTTGTTCCCTGTGCTTATGCTAGCTTGTGGGCTATTTTAGTCAATAAATCATATTCTATTCTATATGGAAATTTCTTGCCCTCCCCCCCAAATAAGAATTCTAGAGCTACATCCCTGTTTTCAGTATTTCTTTGAGTAGAACAGAACCTAATCTGATGTTCAGCATGATTTCCGAAATACTTTTTCTACAACCCGTAGCCGTTCAAAGTATTCCACGAAATTCCAAAGGCGACAAAGTTCAAAGTTTGAGTGTATCTGGTACTGTTGATGAGTCAAATATATAATATGGGTCAAGGGTGCTAAATGTGTTGATCGTGTGCTGCAAAATACCATCCCTAAGAAAAATTCCAGACCACAAGACTCATCACACTTTTACAAAACATCATGGCTGAAGTAGTGAGAACTGATTTATGAAAAAATTCGTTTTTTTCGCATCCATATATTCAAAAACCAACATTTGAAACTATGAAAAGGAATTAATTTTTATTTTAAACATATTATTGAAACGTTGACAAATTTTGAAATACTAACACGTTTTTGAAACATTAAAATCCAAAATGGGCTTTTCATAATAACTAATCAAAAATAACTTTTCCATGAAATAAGTTTTTCAAAGAAAAGTAAAGTGCTCTATTTAGCAAAAAATGTGCAAAAATCAAATCAAAAAATCTACCAAGCGTAAAATTAACAAAAATCAGCATCGATAAATAAATGAAACCCAAAATGAACAGAAATTACAATAAATAACCGAATCAAAGTTAAAGCGAGCAGAAATTAAAATGAATAGGGCTCGAGACCCTGTGTCTTCCCAAGGCCAGAACATAATTTGCACTTTACTGAAAAATATTACTGATTACTTATTGTCAGTTTAATATACATATGCTGATGTCTATTCCTTAAAATGTTAATAATTATCGACTTAATAAAGCTACTAGTTAAAAAAAAACTTTCTCCAAAAATAAGTTTTTCAAGGGAACGTAAAGAACTCCAATAAACCAAAAATGAGCAAAAATAGAATCAAATAATCTACCAAGCGTAAAACTACCACAAATAAGCATCAATAAATGAATGGAACACAAAACGAGCAGAAATTTAGGACTCACAACCCCTTTGCCTTCTCAAGACAACAACATAATTTACACTTTACTGAAAAAATACAAATGAACGTGTACTGTCAGTATAGTAGACATATACTCATATTTATTCTTTAAAAATGTTAATAATTATAAGGTCAGAGATTTCCCCAATGACCAGACATGAGCCTTAACCATCTGAACCAGCAAACTATTCATAATATTTTTATTCGAGGAATACTCTCTACATGATAACCTATTGCAAGCAAGGAGAAACCTTTGTTCCCGCATACTAGAACGATTAAATAGTAAACATGTTTCCAAATTTTTCCGCATGAGAGTGCAAGCATCACAACGTATTTTTGCTCTATTAGATACACCTGTATATCACAGGGCTATTAATTTTCCAAAGTGACAAAGAAAGGTTAAGTTATTAGCGGTAAAGTATTATTTGCACTTTAGTTCACGTTTTACAAAACTTCTATAGGCGGAAGTAAATAATTTTGCATTATTTTGGTAGAAGAAAGATCACGGATGCGTGTTTGCTCTGTGACAGTTTTTTGGATAAAATAAATGTCTATGTAACGATTTGTTTTGTAGGACTACCTGCACCTTTAGAAAGAAATGCGCTACCCTTCGGCATTGGTGTGCCATCTAACCTAACCTTACCAACTGTGTTAAGGTTATGTCGGTTAGTTTAGGCTAGGTTAACCTAACCTACTAGCTTGTATGAAAAAGGTGTAGAAGTTTCATGATGAGAAAAGTCAACATGGAACAAGTTTCATGAAGAGGAAATAGAAATATTACAAGATTCTCGAAGAGATAAATCAAAGATAAATTAAGTTTCCTGAAGAAATAATCCACATGCAACAAGTTTCACGAACAAAATCAGTATGTATCACGTTTCACATAGAAAAAGCTAACATGCAACAAGTTTGACGAAATAAAACATCCTGATAAATTAAGTTTCACGAATTAAGTTTTAAAATAAATTAAGATGCAACAAGTTTCACGAAGAAACCGGTTTCACGAGGAGAAATATCATTGTACAAGTTACATGAACGGAAAATCAACACAACAAGTATCACGAAGAAGAAATAAAAATATAGCAAGTTTGACTAGCAAAAATCAGCATGTATCATGGTTCACGAAGAAAAACCAACATAAAATAAGTTTCACAAAAAATTTAATGGTAAATTAAGTTTCACGAAATAATAAATAAACATATAATAAGTTTCACGACGAAAAATATATCAAGATAAATTATATCAAGATAAATTAAGCTTTATGAATAAAAAACAGCACGGAGCAAGTTCCACGAATACTAGCAGTTTCATGAGGAGACAAATCAATGTACAAGTCTCTTGAAGAGCAAACACAACGTGCAACAAATTTCATGGAGAAAAAATACAAATATAACAAGTTTCTCGAAGACATAAATCAAAATACATTAGTTTCTTGAACAAATAATTGCATGCAACATTTTTTAGCAAAACCAACATGTGTCATATTTTCATGTAGTTTCAACAAGTTTCACGTAGGAAAATATCATGATAAATTAAGTTTCACGAAAGAATTAATCAACATGCATTATTTTTTACGAAAAACAAATCAGCAAGCAACAAGTTTCACGAACAAAAAAGCAGCATACAATATGTTTCACGAAGGAAAATATCACGATAAAAAAATTTTCACGAAAGAATCAATGTACAACAAGTTTAACGAAGAAAACTAAAAGTACAGCAAGTTTCAAGATAAACAAATTAACATGCAACAGGTTTCAGGAAGAAATAATCAATATACAACATGTTTCATGAACAAAAGATCAACGTAAGCCTACTTTCACGAACACAAAAATATAACTAAGCACAAGTTTCACAAAGGAAAAAAAAAATCAATTTGCAACATCTTTCACGCAGAAAAAATCAACATAAAACAACTTTCACAAAAATAAAATAAAAATAAAAGAAGTTTTACGAAGAGGAAATTAACATAAAATAAGGTTCACGAAGAAAAAATGACCTACACTAGCCTTGTTTGAAAATTCTGAGATGGTCAATTGATTCGAAAAACTATATGCATATTGAGCCTCCTGTTGCAGAGGTAGTAACTGTACGGTGTGGCATTCGTTTCTAAGGGTGCAGGTAGTCATACAAAGTAAACAGATAGCATAGAAATTTATTTTAGCCAAAAAGACTGTCCCACAACAAAGCAGTGTTTTCAGCCATTTCGTTGCGCAAAACAACAAATCTAGTAATAAAAATGCCAAAAAGCTACTCTGTGAAATTCTGAGATAGTGAATTGACTGAAAATTATCGCAAAACTATGCGCATATTGAGCCTCGAGTTTCAAAGCCAGTAAAGCCGTACGGTCGCGCATTCGTTTCTAAAGGTGCAGGTAGTCCTGAGAAATAATGGTTACCATAGACATTTATTGTATCCAAAAAGACTTTCCCAATGCGAAGCAATGTTTCACCCATTTTTCGGTGCAAATCAAAAATTGTTGCCATAAGGAGGCGAGAATCCTATTGTGAGAAAATTCTGAAATTCTGAGATAGTCAATTTAATTAGAATTATTGAAAATCCATACGCATACTGACCCTTGAGTTTCAGAGAGAGTAATGCCGTATGATAGCGCATTCATTTAAAAAAAAACTGTTAGTAGTCCTACAAAATAACGGTTAACATAGGCATTAATTTTAGCCAAAAAGTCTGTCCCACGGCAAAGTGTTTTTTTTTTCAGTCATTTTGTAGTGCAAAACAACAATTCTAGCCAAAAGAAGGCAAGAATGCTATTGTGTGAACATTCTGAGATAGTCCATTGATTTAGAACTATCGAAAAACTATACACATACTGTGCCTCGAGTCTCAGAGACAGTAATGATATACGGTGGGGCATTTGTTTCTAAAGGTGCAGGTAGTCCTACAAAATAACGGTAAACTTAGACATTTCTTTTAGTGGAAAAGACTGTCCCACAGTAAAACGGTGTTTTCAGGCATTTTGGTGTGCAAACAAAACAATTCTAGCAAAAAAGGTCAAGATATTATTGTTTGAAAATGGTGATGTAGTCAATTGATTCGAAAAACTATATGCATATAGGGTCTCGAGTTTCAGAGACAGCAATGGCATACGGTGGCACATTTGTTTCTAAAGGTGTAGGTAGTCCTATAACATAACGGTTAACATATACATTTATTTTATCCAAAAAGACTGTCTTACATCAAAGTGGTGTTTTCAGCCATTTTGGTGTGCAAAACAACAATTCTAGCCAAAAGAAGTTCGAAAACCTATTGTGTGAAAATTCTGAGATATTCAGTTGAGTCGAAAAACTATACACACATTGAATCTCGAGTTTCAGAGACAGTAATGGCGTAAGGTGTTGCTTTCTTTTCTAAGGGTGTAGGTAGTCCTATAACATAACGGTTAACATAGACATTAATTTTATCCAAAAAGACTGTCCCACAGCAAAGTAGTGTTTTCAGCCATTTTGGTGTGCAAAACAACAATTGTAGCCAAAAGAAGTCCAAAAATCTATTGTGCGGAAATTCTGACATAGTAAATCGATTCGAAAAACTATCCGCATACTGAATCTCAAGTTTTGGAGGCAGTGATACCGTAAAGCAGCGCATTTGTTTTAAAAGTTGCAGCTAGTCCTATAAAATAAACGGTTAACATAGAAATTTTTTTTTCAGCCTAAAAGACTTTCCCACAGCAAAGCGGTGTTTTCAGCCACTTTGATGTGCAAAACAAAAATTCTAGCCAAAAGAAGTCCAAAAATGTTCTAAAATTGGCAATATGGTTGTCATTTCCCAACCATAGATTAGCACAGAGGCAGCCGCATACAAAATCTTGGTGAAAATCTCAATGATGAATTTTTTTGCGATGCTGTTAAAAGCTTTGACCCTAAAATGGAATAGGTAATAGGTAACATCTCAAGAGAAAACACAATAAAGTATTGTACAAGACAGGTTCAAAGCAATAATTTTTCATGATGATATTCCACATACCATTATTTCAATAAAAGTATTTTTATTGCATTACTTTATTATGTTCCTGTTATTTTTAGGGTTCACTAACTGCTCCAACATTTATAATGTTTTATTTAAATGTCGGAGACACAATATAAAGAATTTTCAGAGACATAGGTACTACTTGACTCAGGGGAAGTCTACTAGAGTCTAAGATAGGTTAGCAGTTTTTTTTCTTTTTTTACCAAATTTAGAGAGAGATGAGCTGGATTTCTTCCAAAATCCACACACAAATACATACACACACACGCAGATACACAGACAAACACACACAGACACATACACACCACAAACATACACAAATACACATATGCACACACACACATACACACATTCACATACACACACACAAATACAAAAACACACACACACGCAAACACACACAAAAAAGCACACAAACACATGCACACACGCACCCATAAACACACACAGAATCACACACAAATGTAGTTTTAGCTTTAAACCTCATGACAGTGTGCATCAAACAACAGGAATGCTACTTCAAAAATGCTACACATGAGGAATGTTTTAATCCAATATATTCTGAGTCAATTATACCCAACATTGTATTAACTTCTGAAAAAAAGTTGACACAACGAACTTATTTTCAATACTGAAGCCTGTGAATCGTAAGATCTGTCATGTTACATGTCGTTGACCTTCAAAACCTGATTTTACAGGATTATAAAGACTCCCTCAGGAACCGAAAAAAGTCACACGAGATTACGTCATCTTGACATATAAATATTGGATTAAGGGGAATTTTCTTTTTTTCACAGCCGGAGCTCGTAAGATTTATCAAGACACATGCCGTTGACCTTCAAAATATATTTTCGCTGGATCACAAAGGTCCCTCGGAGCCAAAACAAATCACTTGAAATTACTTCATCATGATATGCAGATATAAGACCATCGAAGCTAACCCCTGGTGCCTGCAGCCAACATTTAGCCCCCTCTTGGAGTTTTTTTCAAAGCCAGAGACACATGAGTGTGAATTACAACCCAACTGTTGCCATCTATTCCAATATAGTCATAGATGGCAACATAACCGGATATATTAAGTTACATGCATGGCCTGTGTGTGTGTGTGTGTGAGTGTGTGTGTGTGTGTGTGTGTGTGTGTGTGTGTGTGTGTGTGTGTGTGTGTGTGTGTGTGTGTGTGTGTGTGTGTGTGTGTGTGTGTGTGTGTGTGTGTGTGTGTGTGTGTGTGTGTGTGTGTGTGTGTGTGTGTGTGTGTGTGTGTGTGTGTGTGTGTGTGTGTGTGTGTTTGTATATATTTTGAAAAATGCTATAGATTTTGAAAAAGGAACAAAACCTGCTAACCTATCTCAGACTCTAGTAGACGCCATATGAACCAAGTAGCAGTACCTTTTTCTTTGAAATTTCCTTTTCTTCCTTATCTGACCTAGAATAAAACATTCTAAACGTTGGAGTTCTTATTGTATCCTAAAAATAACGTGAACATAACAAAGTAATGCAATACAAATATTTTAAGTGAAATAATGCTTCGTGGAATATCAACATAAGAAATGAGTGCTTTGAATCTATCTCATAAAAGGCTTAATTATATTTTCTCTTGAGATGTCACATATTCCATTTTGGAGGCATACACAATTCTTAGCAATCTTGACAAACATTTCATCGCTGATGTTATTGTGTTCAAGGACTCTATCTGTTGGTAAGCCTCTGGTTGTACTAGTAAGGTTTGCCGGTGCTTTTTTCATCAAGTCATCTTTATATTTCTTAATAATGTTGAATATCAACGCCTTTTACATATTACTTACGATTTCATTGTCTTTTACGATATTTTGTTTTACATAGGTTGTAGTTTTGGCACCTAGATACGTTATGCATTGTAATGTTGGTGCTGTAGTAGAGTTGTCTTCTTTGGGATGGTAATGCCAGAAAGATGGTGATAGGATCTATCAAAGGGTCATGTGTTACCAGAAACAGTGGCAAGAAGTTGGCCTTCGTCATCAATTAAAAGTTTCAGACTTACATTCTCTTTGAGCACTATCATCTTTGGAATCGTTACTCTCTCGTATCCACCATTTTGATGTTAGAAATTCTTGGGCAATTAAAAGGAATTTAGCCCCTCATTGTCATGAAAACGTAAGTATATATTTCAAATAAGATACCCATTAATTCTTGTCTCATAGTTCAAATATTTCTCTCTGCAGTCATTCAATGCTATGATAAGTTTATCACGAACACACGTTTTTTTGAAAAACTTCATATTTATCTTTTCCATGATGGTGCTAGTAACGTTTGCATGGGGTTTGTTTTTAGTCAATTCATCTTTAATCAACTTGCTTATAATTTCTGCTAGTGCCCTTTCTAATTTAATTTTTGTTTCACTGTCTATTACGACATTATTTTTACATAGGTCGCAGTTTCGGCACCGGAAGAAGATATGGCTTATGACATTGTTACAGCGGTATGCCTGTTTTCTACTTCTCTTCTTTTGAATGCTACTACGAAAAATATAGCGATAGGATCCATCAACGGGAAACTTGTCACTAGAACCATTAGCAAGTTGATTCTGGTCATCAACTAAAAGCTCTAGACTTCCATTCTCTTTGAGCACTATCATGTCTAGAAATGTTAAACTCACATATCCACCATCAGCGATGTTGGATTTTTTCAGTATTCCCAAGGAATTTAACACTGCACTGTCATAACAATGCTCACATACATTTCCAATAAGGCCGCATTAATGCTTTTTCATAGCTCAAATATTTCTTCTGGTCGGCATTCAACGCGACGATAGCTTTATCATGTGCACACATTTTCTTGGAATATTTCATCTTTGCCTCTTAAAATAAGATATGAGTGTTTATCCTTCCAATATAAAAACGATGCTGATCGGAAACGCATAATAAACTATCTATTGCCGATGATCTTCCACAGATTACCACGGAGGTATCCGCATCCAAAATCTTGGAATTTGTGGAGCTTGGAGTGGAATTTGCAAAGTTGGAAATGTGGACTCGGATACAGAAGTGGGGGGCCGGGGATCGGAGTGGAAATAGTGGGAACTGAAATTGATTGAACCGGGGTAAAAGCCAGCAGAATTAGAGGTGGAACCGTTGTAACCGGAGTTCAAAAGCAGTGGAAGTGGAATTGGTTATCACCAGTTCTAATGAGGGAGTGCTAGAGGGTGCCAGAGGGCCAGTCACAGTGTAGCAAGGTTGTGTGAATTGACATGGCTTATCACGTTAGGAATGGCTTGAAAACGTGGCCCAAAGAATTTAATGCATTATTTTTTATCAAAAACTGAAAAAATGAGTTGTGGAAAAAACTGAAAGCTTACACCCAGTCAAAGAAAGGAAGCCTTTTCATTAAGGTTTCTCAGAAATACGTTTGAATACGGTTCAAATATAAGTTAATATCAACCCTCCCCCTCTGAAATTGCTTGCTATGGTAGGCTAGCCACAAATAGTCATGGTTGCGTAAATATGCATAGCTATGGCTCAAAGAAACGTTGTATTTCCATCAAAACCTCTTATTAACAATTCTTAATATGGTTTAAATTTATCTCTAATAAGAAGGTTTCCCTCTGGAATTGCTTCCTAGGGCGGGGCAACCACATATTGTCACGGTGGCGTGAATATGCATAGTCGCGGTTCAATGTAACTTAGCATTTCCATTAGAACTTTTTCAGAAATAACTGTTAACATGGATCAATTTTATCTCGAATAACAACCGTCACCTCCGGAATTGATTGCTGGGGGATGGACCAGCCACAAATTGTCACAGTGGTGTGAAATATTCATAGTCTTTGCTCAAAGACACTCGGTATTTTCATTTAAACGTCTCAGAAATAACTGAATGTCAAAAAGTGTCTCTTTTTCTTGCAGGTACGTCTAATAGAACAATAGAAACGATGTATTATCATTAGCACCCCTCAGTTATACCTTTTAAGATGGCTTAAATTTACCTCTAATAACAACCCTAACCCCTCCTCCTGGAATTGGTTGCTATGTCCCCCTGCCTTTCTGTAATTCATGGTTCATTTTTGCTTACTTTTATCCTTTACAAGCTTTTTTCACGTTTGATTTTTTTTCGTTGAGTTTAACTACTTTTTCTGTGTTTTTATAATGATTGTAATGATGTTTTTTCTTAAAGTCAATGCTTTGTAATATCTCACTGAGTGAATAGCTAAATTAAGATGTCCTGGTCCCGTTAGAAAATTAATAGCATTATAATAGGCTAGTGCATCTAATAGAGCAAGAATTAATAGCATTGGGATGGTTTTACTCTCATATGGAAAGGGTTGGAAACATGCAAACCCTTTAATCGTTCTAGTAAGTTGGAGAGGGGATTCTACTTTCGTGCAATAGCTTAGTACGTAAAAAGTATTCCTCGAATAATAATTTTAATCTCTTTCGAAATTTAACGCGGAAAATAACCTTTAGATTATAATAGTTGCCTGAAAAAATATCTTGAGAGAAAATGAAATCCCGAAGAAACAAAACGCCATTAAAGAAAAAAACGCCTTGAAAGAAAACGAAATCCTGAAGAAAATGAAATCCTGAGAAAAAAGCGCTTGAAATGTTATATAACAACCCTGGTGTTTATCGTCATTACGTAACACCTCACATGCGTGCTGTCATTATGTTATTTCGAATAAATCTACCAAGACACGTAAGATTAAGTCACCCCCCAATAAATCCGCGCTAGATTGCGTCACATCCCACGTGTGCACCATCTTTAAGTAAAACCCACATGTGCTCCCCTTCAGTTGAAACCGGGGATTCGCCGCTTGACTAGCGGACTCTAACAAGTCCTATCTCGTAAGAACCAGAAGTAAACAAAAATCAATCACATAACAAGAGCCTGCTGAGTGGAATTGTTCTCTAGGACCCCCTTGGAATTGGATCCTACGGCCCCGTTGGTTTTTTTGGTAGGACCACAGTGGAATTGCTCGCTAGGGTCCCCCGTTGGAATTGGTTGCTAGGGTCCAGCGTCTTGAAGGTTCCCCATTAGCGGGCCCTAAAGGTTTTTTTTACCTTCATGGGTTTTTGAGATAAAATGCTCTCTATTAGGTAACACTGAAAGCCTCTTCCGTTACATCCAAAGAAATATGGATTTGGCGGTTTCCTGAAGGGTTTTTAAAGAATCAAAGAAACTATTATGTAACAACCAAAAGTAAATATTTCCTACGACGTAGGTGTACTCTACGGTTACAGGTGTGCTATAGTATTGCATAAGATCCATATGTGTGTAGTAACGTCCTGAGGGGCTAGCAACTTCATGTTTACCCACTATGGCTGCGTTTAAAAGCAGAGAGGGGTTACTACTTCTAAGGGTACTATTTTTTTGTTTTGCATGTTTCCTTCAGAAGTTACCAACTACTAAACATTTTAATTTCCTAATTTTGGCTTTCCACTCTAGTTTCATTCTTGTCTCTGACCAAAACAGAACTCACTTGGAATAAAGACCACATTTCAAAGCACCTCATCAGTTACTTGCACACAATTGACACTTAGCTTATCCTTTGACAGCTTAATTGTTTCGTGGTAAACTAAACTGTGCTATAGAAGAAAACCCCCGCAAATTTGACATGCCTCCTTCACAGCAAATAAGCTCATATGACTTTTTTGATTTGTTTATAACTTGCTCCACGCGCCATTACGCCGCACTTGTAATATTAATAAAAATATACGCAGATCAGTTTTCCAATTAGGCGGCAAATTACTTGCAGATTAATGGTTAAGGTTTTTTAGCCATGTCAAACCAGAAATTATCGGAACATTGAACTTACAATATCTTCTATGAGTTGAGCATGTCCATCTATTACGTAGAGGCATCCTGCTCAAACTCTCAACGTATCGCAGTTTAGCCAATCAAGATTCAGCTGGATAGTTAAGAAAAAATATCGTTAAGGTATTTATGTATTATAGCGACCCGCTCAAGTTCTTGAACTGAGTAGAACCGATTTGTCTGTCAGCAATCGATTATAATTAGCTTAGATTTAGTGAGAAAATTTATGACTTAGGTATATTTTGATTAAATATTTAAAAAATAGAGACGGTTAGGTATTTAATATAATGCGTTCTGGGCGAACTGCTTTCTAATCCTTCGTTGTAGTTTCCATAATCTTGTTAATGAAATAATATATTTTCATCATATTTTGGTATATTTCATTAGGATTAACCAAACTTGACTTCTTGAGTGGGGTAGCTGTAATAAATAAGTACCATTGTAATTTCAGTCTTTTGACTATTGACATTAAGAAGACAATGACAAAGCTTAACAGCTCGAATGAATCTATAAATTAAAAAATGTAGTACAAGGTCAATCATGTAATGGCGCCTATTCACGAAAATGTAGGGGGGGAAAGTATTTTTCAATTTTTAACAAAGATGGAAAAAAGAATATATTGAGCACTCATTCATAAAACAGGGGTAGCGGAAACTTCGCTGCTTAGATAGATCGTCGTATAATCTATGAAAATCCTAAGGGGAGGTGTTAAGAGAAAAGGGATTCAAGCGAAAGAAAATACCTATTTTTGAAAAAGGTATTTTTTTAGATAAAGTATCATTCCCTGATCTAAGGTCTCTACCTCATATTTTTGTTGGAATAGAAGAGGAAATTCGAGGGGCCGAAAACGGGCTGAAAACTCCTTGTCTCTGATCCATTTGACCCATACATCCGTAACTCCTTAGTGCATGGGGAAAATTTGGATGGGGGTCACTGGCTTCAAAATAATAGAGTTAAAAAAAACTTTGTTTTATGGACTTGGAATTCTCATCCGTAATTCCTCAGGCCGGAAAACCCGAATAAAAAAAAACAACTCAAGAAAGATAGGCTATTAGTTCGCTTGAAAGCGAGACCTGAATTAAAGTGAAAAATTCCTTTTTCTGAATAGATTCAAATTAATATGTACATTTAAATGCTGTAAACTTAAATCCCTAGGCGCAAGTATACTCTAGGGCACAAAAAATGCTCAGGTTTAGGACAAAGATCACCAAAAATGGACCTGGAAATGGACTAAATTGCTTTCGCAAATCACCTTGAAACTATTTACGCAAGTTCTTGCGATGGTCTCAATTTTTTTGGAGGATGGGCATGTCCCTCCTAGACTTTTGGCCCTCCTAGATTTTGAAAACACTTTTTGTGGGGAATTTTCAAGAAAATTGCTATATGCGCCCACCCCCTAAATTTTAAATTTGTAAAGTTCCCCCCCCCCCAAAAAAAAAATCATAAATTGACGCCACTTACTACTCGGGCCAAAGGTGAAGCTGATCCAAAACACAAAAGATATGAAAAAAAGCATTGCTTCCCTCAAACGTGGCCCGGAAAGAGTTTTTTTTAGAGAACCTGAAGTCTACGTCTGTAACTCCCAGGACTAATTGAACTGTGATGTACAAAATGAGTACATCTCCCTCGAAAATGGACCCAAAGATTTTAATTTATAGTCCGCTTGAAATTATTCTATAAGTCCTCGAGCTACGAAAACCTTAATGCACAAAAACAAAACTTGGAGTTCGAAGCATTTATTTCCAGGCCTTTTGGTCAAGAGGACCCTCGGCCTTTCAGTCAGGGAAGTCTTGGGAAACAATTGTTTTCCCCAAAACAGGCCCACATTGTTTCTTGTTTCTATTGGTCAGGGCTTTGAGTTTTCAATTAGTTTAGACTACATCCATGAATCCCTGGTCCAGGTGACCCCCTCTCCCCATAAAAATCGTTCTTCTGGTATTTTAAGAACAAAACAGGCCTCTTTTTATAAGTCCCCTAGAACGAACTTGGACAGATTTTTCTAATTAAAACGTTCAAGGATGTTCAGAGGATTAGGATAATGTAAGGGAGGCTTAGTCCTATAAAGGACTAAAATTTATGCAGATTTTCAGTCTGTATGACTAAAACTAACGCTCCCCGTCCAAACCAAACTTTATGGTAAAAATCAAACCTTTCGTGGTAACGAAAGGTTTTCTATTTATTCTAATTAAACCCTTTGCAATTCAGAGATCATTCTAAAAGAATAAGAATAAAATTCGAACTTTAGCGTAGAGAGCGAGGTATTGGCGAGGGGTGAACCCCTTCATATACTTAATAATTTATTTTCATTTTAAGTTTTAATGTTGCTCTTTACTCTCAGTTGAAAAAACTTGTTTTTTACTTAATGTCTTTAAAGCATTATTGTACAAAGTTACAAGCTGATTAAATTCTTAGGTGAGCAATGAAAAAGCTGAAAGAAGCTTTAGAAATATTTCTACAATGAATTCATGATAAAACTACGTCAGTTAAAAACGAATAGAAAATAAAATTCAGGGTTTCTTTTATTTAACTATAGCAGTACCTATTACCTTTATGTTTAATGTGCTTATTTATTTTATTTTCTGTTTGTTTATAGTTTTCATTATTATTTTGTATTTCTTTATTTCTTCTTTATTTCTTCTCCCCTTTATACTTCTTTCTTCATTTCTTCTTTATTTAGCAGTATCTATTACCTTTATGTTTAATGTGATTATTTATTTAATTTTCTGTTTGTTTATAGTTTACATTATTATTTTTTATTCCTTTATTTCTACTTTATTTCTTCTCCCCTAAGGTTTTAATACGACTTAATTTACTTGCAAAAACTACCTTTTTCAAAAATGGTCATTAATTATTTTTTATATTGTTTTTAATTCGCATAATTTTATTGTTGAATAAAATAGATGTACTTGTGTTTTTTTTTTTTTTTAGTTTCTGCTTAAGAATAGATGTTGTATTATAATTTAAATATCACATAAAAATGAGTATTCAGTCAAAGTTTTTGATTAATGATAGTTTTTTTTTATAAATTTGTAATGATAGTTTCATTTGAACCTGCAACACCTCCTAAAAGTTTCAATTCAATCTCCCAAGCATTTTGTTGCATATTGCGGATGCCTTATTTTGTAAACAAGGGAAATATAGTATCTTTTGATTTACATTACATTAGCTCCATCGGGGCGTAAAGCACCAAAACCTTTAGGAGGGGGGGGGGGCTAGTGTATAGATTGCAAATCCCATAGGGTTATATGGTGCATAAACGTTGTGTTTATCAGAGGAAAAAGTGGGTCGCCACTGGTTGACCTTACAGAGTGACCCCTCTGACCCTAATCCAAACTAATTAACGTGTGACACCAGGACTCGAATGTGTCCTGGTCATGGTGTCATGATTTTTTTTTAAATACACATTCCATACATATGGCTCTTTAATAAAGGCATCGCTAGAGTGTTGCCTCTAGTACTGAGGCTTTTTTTCAGCCTGATTTATGGTGCTCTTATTAATTCTAATCTTTTGTATCTTTCACATCATTGTATATCGCAATCTAAAGAAAATTCCAATACTAACAAATCTGAACAAAGATTAGCATTTAGAAAAGCCTCATAAAATAAGTTCCTAAATGAAAGTTAAATCTGTCAATTGACCTCGGGTTTTTATTCAGTCGCCTTTTCATCAATAATCGAGAAAGTAACTCAATCCTTTTATTTTTTGTTTTAAAGTTCGTCTTTTTATATTGTCATATGGATTTTTATCTGCTTCTTTTTCTTGCACTGAGGGAGGCTGAGGGGGGAATCTCGGATAAAATATTTGCATTTTTCTTATTTTTCCACCGGCTGTGAATTACCTTGTTTTTCGTCATTGTCCTACGTTTTCTAATTGCGTTTTTTCGGCATACGTGTTCCCAAGAATTATTCCACCCCAAACATGCCCCTGCTCGTAAATCAATATCTGTATCTTTATTATTGTCCTTCTTTATTAATTTCTTTAAAAATGCATTTTGTCACGAAGAACTATAAGTAGAACTAATATATTAAAATGGGAACTAAAGACCTCGGTAGTCACTAAAGACCACGACACGTGGAAAAAGGTATACACTGATTTTTCTTTTTTTGGCGAAAGGGTGAAATTTTGTGGGGGAGATAAATTGAAAACATAAAAATAGTCATTTTACTATTCTAGTGTACTGAAGACAAGAACGTCCCTCCTCCTGCATACAGACTCTTGGTCCAATCAAGAACCTGAGAACTATCCCGTAAGTCTGAATTGCCGACAGATTTAAATAAGGCTCGAGTTATTCAAACCCATTAAAAAACTCTCGCTGTATAATTTTAAAGAAATGCGTCCCCCTCATGAATTTTTGAAAATAGCAAGAAAGGACCAACAGTATAGAATGTGGATCTGTAGAAAATACCCAGTCGAACAACCTTCTTCGCAATTAATTCCTTTTGTAATTCAAAAGGAGACAAGGCATTCATCTAATGAAGCAGGAGGCGTCTAAAGCACGCTGGAAGCAGTTTGGTACCTCCCGCGTAGCAAAAACCGGCTTTGCTTCTTCAATTGATGTAATTTTATGTAAGCTGAATTTTCGAAGCAGTTGCCTGTTAAGCAGGTGCAAGTTTAGGACTAAAGAAGGAGTAATATTGACAATCAGGTAAGCATGTACTTCGTTTCTTCGTGTTGACACATATTAAAGAATCTTCTGGATCTACCTCATTTGGGGAGAGCTTTTGGCTATTGTCTTCCGGAAAATTTCAAGATTTTCTAATTAAATCCTCACTCCCTGGGATAAATTCAGGTGCACTTGTCTTATCTGACAATAGGAGGGGAATTCTTGACTAGTGACAGGCCATTTACATTACTTCTATTGGGTTAAGGGTGAAGAAAATATGCACTCCAATTCAATTTTGTCTATGTTCAATCCAGAATCGTATCCAGACTTTGTTTTTTCGGGGGGAAGGGGGTTACAAAAACTTTAAAAAATGCATCAAAAATTGTTGTTTATTCTTCATTTTTGTTACGATTTTACGAGTTGGACAAACATTTCCGGAAGCGCCCTGGATATGGCCTTTGCTCAGTCTTTTATTTTGCCCATTTTTTTGTCTTCTACCGGGGAGAGGCAAATTCTCGGTCTTATCCATAACCCAGTTAAAATCGCTTATTCCCAGGCAAGGAGAATCTGGACCTATTTATTTAGAAAAAGTGATTGCACAAGAGTTAGCTGTCCCTTAAGGGCTTGTACATTGATATAAATTACTTCTGTATTATTGAAACATTGAAAGACATCTTAGATATTCCAGCGGCTGGATATAAAATGCATTCCAGAGTAAATCTGGTGTTACATTGCCCATGTCAAGAGGTGTCAAGAGTCAATGGTGGAAAGTATGCAATTAAGCTATGGTTCTCAGTCATGTCGCTTATATCCTTCATCGACAGAAATGAGGTCAAGAATCTATTTATTGACGAAGTCTGACTGCCATAAGTCGACTGCTAAAACTTATCTGATGGCAAAAATGAAATAACTTTTGCTGTATGAGAATCAATGGATGTAGGAAAATATAATGGTAGGTGTAAATCATGTCAATTATTTTCATATATAGGGGAAAAATTTTATACTACACAAAAAAGAAAACATCTTATACTGAAAAAAGTAGATATTACCAATCAAAGATCCAATAAAGCTGTCGTGGCACCAGGAATCCAGAATCAACTATCGCTTTAAAGATTTTTTTATGACAGTAAGAGCCCGCAGAAGAGCCCCAAATTTTTTTTTAATAAAAGTTAGCTCGGGACTTTTTTTAGGTAAGTTACTTGTGTCGTAGAGCCACCATACTCAAGTTCTGTCGAGAAGTGAGTGTGGTGAATGCTGAAGAAATACATAAAATATGATGAAAATATAATAGGCTACTTTATCAACAAAATTATGGAAACTTCAAACAAAGAATTATGGAAGCGAGGCCGCCCAGGCTTAAATACGTAACCTAAACTAACCTGGCTTAGCCTAACCTAAGCAGAATACCAACTAAATATATAATTAAAATATAGCTACAGTATAGATTCCCACCGAGCCGAATCTAATATTGTCTGGTATTAAGAACACGAAAACCGGTTATTATCTCAGGGTCGTGATACAAGATCTTGAATGTGGTGGCTATAAGACAAAAGTGCTTTTTATTATCTCTGCTTAGCTATGCTTGTCAAATGCCCAAGCGAGTGACCATGCATTAACGCGTCCTATTTTACCCTTTAAACAACTATTTCCTTTCAAATTACGATTATACATTTGAGTATACACATAAAGTACGGTAACTGTACAAAATTTCATAGCCTAGAAATTGTGGGTCATAGAAATGCATCATTCAGGAGAAGAAATAATTTTAAGGATAGAGCGGGAGATATGTGAACTAAGGTTCTTAGGTCACTCATTCTTCGGGGCAGTCTTGGTATCTAAAAGTAATACCGTCAAAATATTTTATATTCAAAATATTAATCACAAAAATGAACAAATAAAAACTGAACTTTTTAGGAAATTTCCTCTCAAGAATTTAGTAGTAAAATGAAAAACTTTCTTTTGGGTTATAGTTCATAGATATTTTTTCTTTTCTTTTCTTTTCTTTTGCTTTGTTTATTATTATTATTTTTTTGAATATTTATTTTTATTATCATGATTAGAGACTAGTTATAATTTGGTTATTTTACTTCCTGTTTTGTTTTTTTTGTTCGTTTGTTAATAATTCTGTTGGTTAAGTGTTTGTTATGTATGTCGTTACCCAGTATAAAGTGCTTTCATGTCTTTCTTTGGACAGCCACTTGGATTCATGTTAGGTGTCATATCATTTTGCAATTAAAAGAATCGGATTGAATAATTTCTTTACATTACCACGTGTTGGGGTTTTTAGGCTGCTGAAAATATTATATTTTATTATTTACTTCCATTAGTTGGCATCAGGAATCAATCCACTGTCCTGCACTTTCTTCGTGTTTCAGTTGTCTTCTATTTTCCTTCTTCTTTGCAATTTTATCAGTTCTGGTTAATTAGTTTTCATAATCAGAGGAATAAAATTCATTTTCTCGGATTTCAAGCATGCAATTTACTTTACACCATTATTGTTTCATTTGAACGAATATTAATAGACCTATATTTATCCACCAATCTACATTTTTTAAGAGAATCTTCGGATTCAAGGGAGTATTTTAAGGCATATTTAAATATAAAGTCTCTGGTTTTAAAGTTCTCCGTTTCTCTCTCAGTCCCTTTATCCTCCCCCTCTTTTTAAAGTGACATTTTTAACTGAAGTTTGACTCTTTCTCACAACTATACTTTTTAAAATAATAAAAAACTTTAGCGTAAAGAGCGAGGCATTGAGAAAGGAACAGCCCCTTTCATATACGGAATAATTTCTGTTCGTTTTAAGTTTTAATGTCGCTCCTTACTTTCTGTTAAAAAAACTTGTTTTTTCTTGTTTAATTTCTGAACGTTTTTGAATTAATGTATGTTTTGGTTTTGGCTCACCGCACATGAATAATTAAAACAAAATTTGCATATTAATATTTTTTAGGTAAATGTCTTTCTCATAGTTTTGATCGGTCGATTTTGATAAAAAGAAGAGGGGGGTGTTGGAGGCCTAGTTGCCCTCCAATATTTGGTTACTTAAAAGGCAACTAGAACTTTTAATTTTTTACGAAAGTTTTTATTAGTAAAAATATACGTAACTTACGAATCAACTTGCGTAACGAACTTCTATATTCGTATGTTTTTACTACGTAAATGAGGGGGTTCTCCCCCTCGTCAATACCTCGCTCTTTACACTAAAGCTTGAATCTTGTCCAAATTCTTTAAGAATGACCCCTGAATCAAAAAGGCCGTAGAATAAATAGTTGAAATTACTAAAAATGGTTCAGCTTAAAGAGCAAGGTTTTGAGGAGGAGACGAACACCCTTATTTAGGTAATAATTTCTGTTCGTTTTAATTTTTAATGCTGCTCCTTACTTCCAGTTGAAAAAACTTTTCTTTTATTCATTTTCTCATTGTTTTTTTAAATAATGCTAGAAAATCCTACGCCCTTTCCATGGAAATTATCTTTCTATGGGAAAGATCCACCCACGTGACCCACTCCCCTCACCCCCCAGTGAGAAAATGTCCCCCTTAAAACGTATGTACACTTCCCAATAACCATTACTATACGTAAACAATGGTCACAGTTTGTAACTTGGAGACCCTCCCCCGGGGACTGTGAGGGTCGCCCCCAAAGGCATAG
The DNA here is from genome assembly GCF_032884065.1 of Artemia franciscana. Classification (NCBI taxonomy): domain Eukaryota; kingdom Metazoa; phylum Arthropoda; class Branchiopoda; order Anostraca; family Artemiidae; genus Artemia; species Artemia franciscana. The sequence continues at coordinate 39,726,939 of NC_088872.1, read as the reverse complement.
TTATTGGGTTTTTCAACTATGCTGAACAAAATGGCTATCTCAAAATTTTGATCCGGTAACCTAGTCCTATTTTGATCCTAGGTTCTCTCCAATTTTTTGGTCACTTAAAAAGGGCACTGAAACTTTCTGTTTCTTTAGAATGTGCCCTCTCGCAACATTATAGGACCACTGGGTCGATACGATCACCCTGGAAAAAAAAAATAACACGCATCCGTGATCTGTCTTCTGGCAAAAAAAAAAAGCCACATGCTTGTAGATAGGAGCTTGAAACTTCTACAGTAGAGTTTTCTGATACGCTGAATCTGACGGTGTAATTTTTGTTAAGATTCTAGGACTTTTAGGGGGCGTTTTCCCCTATTTTCTAAAACAAGGCAAATTTCCTCAGACTCATAACTTTTGATGGGTATGACTAAACTTGATGAAACTTATATATTTAAAATCAGCGTGAAAATGCGATTCCTTTGATTTAACTACTGGCATCGAAATTCCGTTTTTTAGAGTTTCAGTTACTATTGAGCCGGGTCGCTCCATTCTACAGTTCGTTACCACGAACTGTTTGATAAAACGATGATACAAAAAATAGCACAATATTCAGCAGTTTATTTAGCCGTATTTGAATAAAAATTTGAAGATTAATTGTCGAAATTAATTCTGTTAAAAATCAAATCAAGATAGTAAAACTCAAATACTGTAAAAATAAAAGTTGCAAAGTAAATAGACATAAATTGCCACTTCTTTTTTTTTCGTCATTTCTAGTCAATTGAACCACTTTTAATTCTTTACGTGACAATTTTTTACAGGTAATTCACTCGAGATACTCTTGACTTTTTACAAAAGTTTTATTTTCTGCCATGAGCCAAAGAACTTTGTAGTCCTTCGAGAAAGAGGGGAGAGAATCACCCTTGGAAGGTTTTTAATAATTAACATCAGAACCATCAGAGTAAATACAGTTTCCTGACAAACTTTATTAAAGTGTACAGTCTTTCTTTGGATTTAGTGTATCAGCTAGCTACTGCACCGTGAAAAAGATACTTGGTGCCAAGGTCGTATCTAGGGGGAGAAGGGGGCTAGTGTGTTTACCTCCCCCCAAATGTTTGTCCAACTCACAAAAACGTAACAAAAATGCATATAAACTAATTTTTCAGGCGTTTCTTAAAGTTTTCTTTGGAAAACCTTCCCTGAAAAAATATTCCCTCTCCCCTCGAGCAAATATACTGGATACGATCTTGATTGGTGCCATTGGGAAGACTATCATCGCCAAATTTTATTTGTTAGAAAAAATTAAATTTATGTTTATAGAAATCTGCTGGCACGAAATGGCTGAAAACTAGCTAATGGTTAGCTAGAAATTTTCAGGAATTTTGAAGTTTTTTTTAAGATTTCCTAATAAGTCGGTAATAATAACTATAAGTCCTAATAATAACTAATAAGAATTGTAAGGTGAAGAGTTGGTTGTTGGAACAGTAATCTCAACGACGCAGTATTTCCTTCTTTTTCAGTGTAGAAACGGAGCTTTTTCTAAGCTTTCTTGCTCCCTGTAAAAAAAAAGTCCCAGCAACTGAAACGTCAATTCGACATCCTATGCGCCAGAAATCGCTCTGTGGGATCTTTATCCTCTTTTTAAACTGATTAAGTCAACTTCAGTTGGGACTGGTGGCACTACAACGATTGATTGACTTAAACTGTGAACACTCAAGAGTGATATTCTTTACAACGATTACTATTATCTTACAAAATGACAACTGTTTTCATGAAATTTAACAGGAATACCGGATATATTACAAGTTTATCAACGACATTCAACAAACACTTAGCACCTTTCTGACTGCAGTGGCTCCTATCTCTTTAGTTTCCGCCTTTCTGTTATCTATTCCCACAAAACTTCCGGATATCTTCGTTTCTAGTCGCTCTGGTTTAAATGAAAAGCATCTCTATCGTTTCAAGGGGTTAAAATTTATTGATCCCTTGGGTATGCAAAAGTCTCTTTGCTTCTGATAAATAACACATGACAGCTATTGGAAAAACAGAAAATTGGTTCAGAGAGAGACAGTGCACGCGAACAATGGCGAACGCAGGGGGAGGATGGGAGATGTTTTGAGATATTTTTTATATAAATTTTCCACAGAATTTAAATACTTTCATAAAAGTACGGACTTATTGGTCATATAAGATAATAACAACTTCCCTTTTAGACCTTCTAAAAATGAGATCATGTAGGCGCCCTTGAATTTGAAATTTTAACTCACTTGAAAGTTATAAGTCGAAACTAAAATTATTCAAAGTTAATCTATGTGAGTAGACCAAAAATGACAAAAAAATATGGGGGTAGAACAATGTAACTGATTTAAATAATTTAAATTAGTGAAAATTAAGCTTAACTAATCTAAAAGATATTAAAATCGAAATAAAGTATACAAGACAGTGGACCTTCAAAATTACAATTGGGATTAAAAATAATATTAGTGTATCAAAGATAGATCAGCCGGTTGTTACGTTCTGGCAAAAAAAGCTTGAATTCCTTCATCGACAAGTCGAATATTTAAAGACCAAAAAGCTGTTGCAACGTGAAAATCTTCAATTTGTGCATATGATCTCGAATTTCTGTTTCGAAGAGCAACTAAAATCCTATGTTCTTAACTATTCTGCAACTCCGACAAAAATCTTGTTTTGTCGGAAAAAAATTCAAGGTCAAAAATGTTTGCGGTTTGGAAGAGACAATTAATGAATACTAATAGCGCATCATATAAAGTTGAGAATCATGGACATGCAATTGATTGCTATTATGCTTCATTTTTTCTCATGTTTTTTTTTCATTTTGCGGAAATAGTATAAAAAGAAACTGACATTGAGTTTAGGGGCGCTCTGGGCTATTTTTGTTTAGAGTCATGGACCACCGATGAATACTGCAAATACAGGGTAGGCTCTGGCAGGTTAAGACAAACGGCAATTGAGACTACGGCTCTGGCAAAGACCCGCATCCCTCTCTCTCTCTTTTTATAAGAAATAAATACCCCATCTATACCAGCTTCAAAAGAGGCTGTGGAAGGGTGCTTAAAAGCTACCAAAAATTCATGTTGTAAGTTTCAATGCAAGAATGTCAGTCTTCTGAAAAAAAAAATTAGCAAAAGGAGTCTGTTAAATTTTGAGTTTGGATAACTTTTTTATGATTTTGAGAGGAAGCGTGACCCTAAACGCTCACTCGTACGTACGTGTACGAATTAAGCGCCTAGTATTCACCGAAATTCGTATAGAAGGATAGTGAAAAGATAAGAACATGAGTAAAGTAAATTATTTCAATCTAGGTTAGAAATTTGGGAATACTTGTTGGATTGAAATTGGATAGAAGGGTCTTTGAAGAAAGCTGGATGTCGTATTGAAAATAATGAACAAGATATGTGAATTAGAGATGCAGTGTTATCGTGCCACTGATTCTTACTGTCGATTCATCTCTTTGTCGTCTCAGTTAACAAGCGGTAGAACTATTTAATGACAATCTTATCAAAGTTGGACGGAGCTACTTAAGAGCAGCATACGCTGTATGCTGCTATTCTTACAATTTTTCCTTTAATTTTTTATTTTTACATGTAATGGACCCCATGTGTTTTCTTTTCCAAATATTCCTGAAATAAATTCTTGCATGTGTGTCTTAACGCAAACTATGTCTAATGATCACTGTTAGTGTTGGGTTTAGGAGATAAAACAAGAATTTCTGCCAAAACTCAGGTTTCAAAAGTCAAAATAGAGGTCCATTCCCTATTATTTCCCTTGCACTCAGTGCTTCCACTATTCCTTACTTGTAGGGTTTTCTTGAATAAAGATCAGATTTTCTGGAACCTCCCTGAAAATTATAGGTCGTAAATATGCGAGCGATACATGAATATAAATCGTCACCTTTCGTTAATATGAGTATTCGGAGAAATTTCGGATAACCCAATTTTCTTTTAGGGTAATTCAGGAAAGCCCCGGAAAATTTGTGGATCATGGGAACAATGTATCTATTCTAGCTTTTCATGTTATATGTACACGGTGTTCCATGTTTTGCTATTTTACAAATTTAATTTTGGATTACCTCATACCAATAGTTGCATAAAGGCTATTTCCGAATAAATTGCGCAATTAGAATTGATTTATCAAATTATCTCACTATATGCGTAATTAAGACTGCATTTCATTCACTTTAAGATCCTCTGGAGTTTCAATTTAGCAAACTAATGACTGTGATAACTCCCCGTGACTTTTTGTCAGATTAAAGATTCCACTATCTACTTCTTTCTCCTAAACTAAGCGAAAAAGACCGGTTAGCTCTGGTCTGTCTTTCAGTATCGAAATTGATTTAAAGATGTTTAGAGGGTATTGTCTTTCTTTAACACTCATTTTCTCTCCAATAACTGACTTGCAGGATCGTATCTATAATATTTTTCGGGGCAGGGGGGGTAAAAAACACATCAAATTTTTTTTATATTCATTTTTGTTCCGTTTTTACAAGTCGGAAAAACATTCCAGGGTGAGGGGGGCTCAGTCCAAACCCCCTTGCTTACTTGTACTTGTTGCGGGATCAAACACGAACGCCTCGCCCGACATCTGGAAGACTCCTTATGGTTGATTCCGTTTTTATGGCACTTGGTATTAACCAAGTGACATATAGCAATCGCCAATTCTGTCGGTCTGTCTGTCTGTCTGTCTGTCGTTCCTGGTTTTGCTACTTTGGGCACTTCCAGGTAAGCTAGGACGATGAAATTTGGCAGGCGTATCAGGGACGGGACCAGCTTAAATTAGAAATAGTCGTTTTCCCAACTTGACCATTTGGGGGGGAGTGGGGGGCCGGTTAATTCGGAAAAAATTGAAAAATGAAGTATTTTTAACTTATGAATGGGTGATGGGATCTTAATGAAATTTGATGGTTGGAATGATATTGTATCTCAGAGCTCTTATTTTAAATCCCGACCGGACCTGATGACATTGGGGGGAGTTGGAAGGGGGAAAACCTAAAATCTTGGAAAACGCTTAGAGTGGAGGGATCGGGATGAAACTTGATGGGAAAAATAAGCACAAGTCCCATATACATGATAAACATAATCGGAACGGATCCGCTCTCTTTGGGGTAGTTGGGGGGGGGGGGTAATTCTGAAAAATTAGAAAAAATGAGGTATTTTTAACTTACGAACGGGTGATCGGATCTCAATGAAATTTGATGTATAGAAGGATATCGTGTCTTAGAGCTCTCATTTTAAATCCCGACCGGATCCGGTGACATTGGGGGGGGAGTTGGGAGGGGGAAACCTAAAACTTGGAAAACACCTAGAGTGGAGGGATCGGGATGAAACTTGGTGAGAAAAATAAACACAAGTGCTTGATACATGATTGACATAAACGGAATGGATCCGTTATCTTTGGGATAGTTTGGGGGGGGGGTTATTTCTGAAAAATTAGAAAAAAGAGGTATTTTTAACTTACGAACAGGTGATCGGATCTCAATGAAGTTTGATATTTAGAAGTATATCGTGGCTCAGAGCTCTTATTTTAAACCCGACCAGATCTGGTGACATTGGGGGGAGTTGGGAGGGGGAAACCTAAAACTTGAAAAACACTTAGAGTGGAGGGATCGGGATGAAACTTGGTGGAAAAAATAATCACGAGTCCTAGATACATGATTGACATAACCGGAACGGATCCGGTCTCTTTGGGGTAGTTGGGGGAGGGGTTAATTCTGAAAAGTTAGAAAAAATGAGGTATTTTTAACTTACGAACGGGTTATCGGATCTCAATGAAATTTGATATTTAGAAGGATATCGTGTCTCATAGCTCTTATTTTAAATCCTGACTGGATTTGGTGACGTTGGGGGAAGTTTGGGGTGGGGGAACCTAAAATCATGGAAAACGCTTAGATTGGAGGGATCGGGATGAAATTTGGTGGGAAAAATAAGCAGAAGTCTTACATACGCTATTTACATAATTGGAACGGATCCGATCAATTGGGGGGGGGGGGGTAATTCTGAAAAATAAGAAAAAATGACATATTTTTAACTTACGAAGGAGTGATCGGATCTTCAACTTCATATTTAGAAGAACCTCGTAACTCAGATCTCTTATTCTAAATCTCAACCGGATCAAGCGTAATTGGGGGGGGGGGGGCAGTTGGGGGGGGCGGAAATCTTAGAAAATACTTAAAGCGGTGAGATCAGGATGAAACTGGATGGGAAGAATAAAAACCTGTCTAAGATACGTGACTGACATAACCGGACCGGATCTGCTCTCTTTGATGGAATTGGAGGGGGGTAATTTTGAAAATTGAGGTATTTGTAACTTATGAAAGGGTGACCAGATCTTAATGAAATTTGATATTTAGAAGGATCTTGTGCTTTAAACTTCTTATTTTAAATTCCGACCAGATCCTGTGACGATGGGGGGAGTTGGAGGGAGAAACGGGGATTCTTAGGAAACGTGAAAATTGGGGTATTTTTATCTTACGAATAGATGATCGGATCTTAATGAAATTTGATTTTTAGAAAGAATTCATTTCTCAGAGCTCTTATTTCAAATCCCGACCAGATCGTTTGACATTGGGGGGAGTTGAAGGGGGAAATCTTGGAAAAACACTTGGAGTGTAGGAATCGGGATGAAGCTTGGTGGATAGAATAAACAAATGTCCTTGATACGTGATTGACAGAATCGTACTGGATTCGCTCTCTTTGGGGGAGTTGGGGGGAGGGGTTCAGTGATTTGGCGAGTTTGGTGCTTCTGGACGTGCTAGGACGATGAAAATTGATAGGCGTGTCAGGGAGCTGCACAATTTGACTTGATAAAGTTGTTTTCCCAGATTCGACCATCTGGGGGGCTAAAGGGAGAGGAAAAATTAGAAAAAATTAGTTATTTATAACTTACGAGTGGGTGATCGGATCTTAATGAATTTTGATATTTAGAAGGACATCGTGACTCAGAGCTCTTATTTTAAATCCTGACCGGCATTAAGCCTCTTATTTTCCTTTTTAAATCAATCTATTGATTCATAGAATTTTGTTAGAGCTCATACCATATGATCTCTTGGCTCTTCTCGCCTCGTCACAAGTGCCATATGAGCTCTTAGCTCTTTTTCTGAGAGTTAACCTTGCTGTTTCTTGCGGTTTTGGTTCCAACATTATTATTGGAGTGTTTTTAAGCATAAGAATCTATAGTTGCCTTACTCTAAAGACCTAAGAATCAATACTTGTTCAAACATGGTAATTATTAATACGCTACCAAGAAACAAATATTCTGTTGTCCTGGGTTGTGAGGCTCCCCAAAATATACCGATAATCTTCTATCGTTTCTAGTGTTATTTTTAGATTTGCTTTTTTTATTTGTTTACACCCCCCCCCTAAATATAGCTTTAATGCAGGTAAATGATTTAAACCTTATTCTCGTCTCCGAATCATTCCTGACTTTGGAAAAAAAAAATACCGAAATATGGCCTGAAATAGTCCCGCTTCGTTTACCCTTTTAGATTTTTGTTTTATCTTTTTAGAAACCAGTAAATTAATATGGCCTCTTCCTGTCCGTCAGATCAAATTTGGGCTTTATGAATAATAATTTCAATCGATAATTTCTTCCCTCTTGTAAAATCACTCGCGTTTATTTTACCCATTCTCATTTTGCTCCCTTAAGAATACATTTTCTTGCAGTGCAAACATTTTTAGTTTTCTAGTAGTTGTCCAAACGTAGTAGATCAGTAGTATAAACGTTTCCATTTTCCATCAGTTGGCCTCTAGTAGTAGAGAGGCCAACAATTTTGTAGCACAATAATTTGAGATTTGTAATTACCATTACATATGAACAAAGATACAGACAATGTAAATGAACCCTATCAAAAGTGTAACCCTAACCTACTCATAAGGGAGTAATGAGTTCAACTGGTCAAAAATAATGTCAGCCCATGATTGATAGAACACAAATTTTAAACGTTAAATGTAATTTCGGAGCACAACATAACCCTAGTTACCCAGATCGCAAATTGCGTCAAAATCGCTGCTACACATGTAAATATTCCCACGTCGTAATCGAATTTTAAATATTTTTGCCCTACCCATTTTGCTCGATAAATTAACATACTTGGCTGACAAGACCTAGCCTAGTTTCACCCGTAGGCATTAGCAAAATCTATAAACAAGACAGGAATCTTCGCGCAATAAAAAGATAAAACAAAGTACAGCAAACCTGAGGAATGCAAAACTAATTTATCAGCTTTCTCTTTGGGACACCGAAAGAAAGGAGAAAATTGTCATGTCAGAATTTTTTTCTAACATGACATTTTTTATACCGCTAGTATTCAATATTCTTAAACCCTTTAAGTCTTTCTTTTATTTCAACTGAATTTACTCAGGCTCGTAGCTTTTGATGGATAATATTAAACTTAATGATATTTATAAATTTAGAATCAGCATGAAAAGCCAATTCCTTTGATGAGTCTATTTTTAACAAACGTTTGTGTTTAAGAGTTTCAGTTGCTGTTGAGCAGAGCCACTCCTTACTTACAGTTCGGTATTACGAACTGTTTTCATCAGAACTTCTGGAAAATGTTAGTACATTTTAAATTGCTTTTTTTATTATATCGAATTTACGTTTGATTGTCCTTTTTTAGTCGAAACTGAAAGGAAACCCAACTGTCTTTTCGTGTAGGTTTTTTCATGTAATGATATTCCTTTTTCAGTCGAAGCTGAATAAGAACTGATCTTTTTTTCTTCGTGTCGATTATGTTTAAACTAGAAATTTGAAAAGTATTTTCATATTGCAAAAAAATATTGCAAAAAATACCACTGCTGCTGATTGAAACTGGTTAACATATGGCATTTTAACTTGACTAACACATGCAGAGACATGGCGAACTAACACTGAGCCCTGGGGACAAATTTCCTTGTTTTCCCCCGTCCTCCCTTTCTTATCAATATATTATTGATGCAAATGAACATAGCAGACCACTCCGATTATTGAAAGTGAAGAACTACTTGCTACATTCCCCTGGCCCTTTCCTGCAATATTTTCTGGTTAGCTTCTCAAACACTTCGGGAGCAAATTCCTTTTGATTTTCAATTGAATATTTAGTGGGGAAAAGATGTCACCAATAATTCTGAAATAAAATAAAAATGACTATAAATCGATTAAACAAAACAAAAAAATTTGAACTTTCTATTTCTGAATGAAAGCCTTCAAGGCTTGCGCTCTAAAGGTTTCGCTCCATCTCTGCAATGAATATGGCTGCATGTTATATGTGAAGCCAAGACAGTCTTAACTGAATGAAAAAAAATGAGATTAGGCCAGTCTGAATTGAAATAGAAAATACCATTTGCTATTGTATCCTGTTTTACATGCTCTGGGTGGCGATGCTTGGATCAGGGTCGAAGACCGGTTGCATGCATAGATTGTGTGGTTTTTCTGTTTTGTTTTTATTTAACCCTGTGAAAACCTCAGTTTTATCAAGCTATTTCAGTTCATGTTACTTACTAAAGTGTACCTGAAGACTAGGCTATTTTCAAAATATATTTGGTTACTGTGTCATCATTTCGGACTCTGTCTTCAAAAACTGGTTTTTCTATTCATTCTGGGATCCACAGGACCTTCGTATTTCATTAACATTTTTAACAAAGCATAAAATCACGAAGAAGGGAGAAAATTTTTAATGAAGTAATCTATAGTTTGTTCATACCAGCAAAATTCAAAAAACAGGAAAAGACAAGATACACCGGTCTGAAGTCCGGGAAACACTAGTTACAATACGACCGAGGGGCGTATAATTAATATGTTCCAATGAATTTTGTACTGATGAATTTTGTTGCATTTATTTCACTGACTGTTGGTAGGCCTGTCAACTTAAGTGATAAAAAAAAGGTAGCCATCAAAGCCTGAAAGCCATAATATTTGATTGCCCGAACGGTCCCTTGTTCAGCGACATAGTTGAACAATCAAACTTTTCCTATTGTGCCTTATGAACAGTTGATTTTATGAACAGCAGAAATAACTGGCTTCCATAGCATATTGATCGGTAAGCTTAGAAGAATGTCACCTCAAACCTGCATACACAAAATGGCATATTAAGCACAAAAAAGGCTCTTTATCTAAAACCAAAACTTTGCAGATGGGTAGTGACGAAGAGCCAGAAAATACTAATATAGTTTTGGTCTCTTACTGTTTCAATTAATCATCGAAAAGTATTAATAATAAATTCACTTTTTTGGAATATTCCTACGAACTCCTCCCTTTCAAATTATAGCCCCCATCACCATATTTAGCCCCTCCTTGACATGAATTCCTGAATACGTGTAGGAATTACGTTGCAGTAAGTTAATGCCACAAATTAGTACTGCATCTGAAATTTCTTTCTCAAACTTTCTAAATTTTGAGTCAAGTCAAATACCCCTTTGTATTAACGCACGAAGAAATTGTTTTTCAGTCAGTTTCTGGGAAGGAGGAAGATGTTGACACTCTTATTGAAGATGAGGGGCCCGTACTGAAGCAGGAGGGTGTAAGTGAGGCAGTGAATCTAAGACTTAAGAACTCTGACTAAAAAGAAAACAGTTTTTGCATGGTGAAAAAACATTTTTTCGCAATTTTTTCTGAAAGCAGCAATTACAAAATCTTTTGCCATGTTAGATATACATAAAAATCAACTTTCTTCTGCATAACAAGATGCGTCAAGAGAAAAATAATTTGCAAGTTTCTGTGACGTAACTGGCGGAAATGAAGAAGAGTTCATGTATTTCATACCGGTAACCACGGGTATTGATCTTTCTTAATTTATCATGGGAGAAATAGGCAGTTACATCACAAAAAATGATGTCATTGAAACGTGTTTTCCGGCGGTGTGTAGATTGCGTGGTCTTGGTCCAGATGACTTACATGCATGATTTCACCCATGACCCCATGACTAAGAGACATCTAAGAAAAAGCTAAGCAATGACATGGGCCAAATAAAAAAAAGTAGTCAAATAGCTTTTTTTCGGGTAACTGAACTTCGCCGAACGTTCATAAACTGCCAGGTGATTTATCCTCTGGGTCGTATTGCCTCTAGAAGTTGGCCTACAACTCCTGTCTCCCCTAGATTCAACAAAGACCATGATTTAGTAGAGTAGAAGTTCTTTTAAATGGCTGCAAGTTTGAAAGCTGGGCTACGAGGTAACGGGGAGCTTTAATCATGGGTGTTGTCCGCTTTGCTCAAATTACTAACAAGTCACCCAAAACTTTGCAGAAGCATTGCGAGCAGGCCACGAGGCATTAGGAGAATGCTACATCTTTGTCAATTTCTCTTATTAAGCATAAGTCTGAGTTTATTAAGCTACAAAACAGTAGGCTTGATAACGAACGAAGAAAAGGGAAATGCCTTGAAATTAAAATAAGGGTTTCTCCCTTCCCCTCCGAAATAAGTTATTGGCTCCTATTTTAAGTTAAACTACAATTCGAATTTAGACTCAAACCAACTAAAAAAAAATTATTAGGCTGATTTGTTTTCATCTGTAGCCCATCTTGTTGCAAACATTAGTATTAAGAGCAATCGCTAATAAAGTTCATTAGCCCTTTGAATACTTGCCTGTTTCAAAAATAAGGAACAATAAGTAATTATAATCGTTTATGGTATTCTCATGAAATACAGGCCCGATTTTTAAATTAGAAGCGCTGCCTCCAAGGCTCAATCAATGAATATCTGATATCGTGGTTATTCTCTTCTAAAGCTGCCACCATAATTGCGAGTTATTATCCATCACTGATAAAATGGGAAGGATAAAATAGCCGAGGAAGCAAAGAGATGTCTAAAGCAAAAGCATCCAGTGGTATTGAAAATCAGTGATGTTATTAAGTATAAACTTAGCAGGATTTTTGGCATGTTTTGGTTTTCCGCAGGGTTCAAAAACTCGTCATTTTGAGATGGCTTTTACCAGTCTTGTGCGCTGGGATTTATTTTTTTTTAATGTGACAACAATAAAAAAAAAACGTTTCATTTGATAATTCGAATAAGAAGTACCAGAAACTCGGAAAAATTTAATATTTCCTATGGCACAGGCCCCAAAGCCCCTCTGCACACGTCCTTGATCACGAATTAATAGTTTAAAAGGGACTGTTAGTTGCTCTTACAGAACCATTTTATATTTTCTGGGAGGTCTCGACCCATTAATGAGCGTATAGGCGCCTCTGTCTGAGCTGGCTCCTGTTTTTGCAGAATGAGCATGCCACGGAGCATGTTGAGGTCTGATTCCCCACTTGAACAGCCTTTTACTATTTTATTTAATTTCTATTGAAATAAGCCTGTACCCCCTCGCGATCCCTCAACAATTTTCGTTGCCAAAGTTGTAAACATTTATTCTGGTAACTTAAAAGGCAAAACTTAAATACAGTGGAAAGGTTCAAGACTAAAATAGCCAAATTCTCTGACGGCACTTTTACGATGTAACGAATTATTTCAATATGAACAGAAAAACGCTATTAAATTCCTAAGATATCACACACAATTCACACTTTTTTAGTTTTTTTTTTAATGAGAAATTAGGAGCGGGAGGGGGTAAACTTTTTTTTTCGATTTATGATGAATGTACAAACAAGTATTTTAAGACTATATTGGCTGGGCATGTTTTTTTTTCTATTTTGTAAGTGAAAATGCAAAAAGAGCTATTTTCAAAATCTGAGGAGTGCCAATTGCCCCCCCCCCCCCCTCTCATTGGTGCCCGTGCAACCTACACTTGTAAAGAAACCAAACATATTTGAATAATTGAAACAAACAATATTCTAAGTTTTGGTGCTTTGCAATCAATTGTCAAAATCTAAAGTTGTGCCCAGCCGTTTTGCTGGGTAGTCTATCTTTCAGTTATGGAAACCCCTTCCACGGAGGCGCCAAAATCCCTCTGTTTTTTATAAATTCCTTTCCTCCTAATTGTCTCACTAATACCCTAAAACCACAAGAGCCTTGTCTTTACAACACCTTACACTATAGTGCCCTCAATAATCATACAATGTTTTTCATTTAAATTTGTTTTAACGTCTAATTCATTGATTCATTTGTTGCATCGGACAAGTGAGATCTAAAAATGCTTTTATAAAAGGACAGGAAATATAAATAAGTATTTCACTATAAATAAAGGAAAAGGTTGTCAAATTCCTCCTCATTTTTTAGTCATTAAGAAACCAGTCTTATTGATATCTTTCATAAAAAGGACAACGACCCCAAAAATTTTCGTAACGATATAAACCCCTTGAATCCACTGAACCACCCCCATTATGCGTTTTTTATGTGGCATTCTGTCAGACAGGTAGACACGGGATGTAAAACATGGCAAATGTTAACTATCTAGTAAGTATCGTGAGAATTTCATCTTTCGTTGGTTTTTTTTGTGAAATATCAACTGTGACGCTAAGAAACGTCCTGTGACTCGTAATTAGTTCTTTTTTAGATCAATTTGTAATAGGCTTATTATGGTAGTTCTGCGGAACTATCTAAAAAGAATACAGAAATGACTGATCCAGCAAAAAATCAAAACTCAAAATAAAAATAAAAAATAGTTTGGATAATATAAATTCGTCGTCTACAAAAAATATGACATAAGTTCTCATCGGAATGTTAATCTTATTTTTCAATATCAATTAAGGTATTTTAATACTTTTTTCAACGTAATGGACCATGAAGGTTGAAAGCCTCTCTAAATAGCTATTTGAGCTTAGTTGTCAATTTTGGGAAAGGTTATCCCATTTTCCAAATATAGAGATCAGGGATTCGAGTTTGGTGAGTCAGTAGGGATCTAATATTTCTGGACTTTATCAGTTAAAAGGACAACAAAATAATCTTTCCTAGTAAAGTCTAACGCGAAACTTATATCCGCAAACGTTTTTCATTTTAAAAGCTCTGAAACCTTCTTTTTTTAGGGGGGAATCAAAGCCATTTAAGATTTCAAATAAGTACATACTAAAAAAAAAATTCAGAACAGCGACAAAATAATTTTTTCTAAATATTTCAGCCAGATCATATTCGGGCATAGTAAAATAAAGATAAAGATAAAAAGGGAAATAGAGGAAGAGTTGAAAACGAGAAAAATTAGAAAATTTGAGTTTGCTAACATTCTTAAATGAGCTTTCAAACAGCTGATATCTCCTACTCACAGCATCCTCATCTCCTAAAACTCCTATTCACAAATAAGTTCCAAATTTATATTGACTTTCTGTTGTTAGTTTAGGAGAGTGTTTCTTGTCGTGTTTTTATTTTATTTCTTGTACTATTTTGTTCTTGACTTTCTATTTACTATTTTTCTGTCAAATTCTTTAGTAGCACTAAACTCTCCTGTTTAGTTTCTAATATTTATCATCGCTCTCTTATAACCTGTTGCTGAGGACGACCACTAAACGTTTACGCTAAAATATTGAAGTTAGTTTGTCTCCATTCTAAAAAAAATCATTTCCTCCCCCTCACCTATTTGTTTAATAGATGAGCAGAGAAGTCAATTGTCTTATTTCCTTAGAAATTGAACCGTTGGAAATTCCAACGTTTCGATAATAATCCAGCTTGGAAAGAGATGCACAACCTCTGGTGCCAAACCTAACGGTCTGTGGTTGTCACCAGCGCGGAATATCTGCAAAATTTAATCTCTGTCCAACTCTCAAAGCGTTCATTCTCTTGCAGAAATGAATGACAGCATTAACACGGAATCTTCGAACATGTCTTCGTTGGATTCAAAGCCTCATGTTGATAGCAGTGACAACACAAGCCACAATTGTAGCGAAAGTGTTCGAAGTCATGACTCAGAATCCAATCTGATCGGAACAAGTGAGGACAGTTCGGACGCTAATACGGCCTCACCTTCACCACCCCAAACTCCGATGTCTAGAGGGAAAGAGGATTTTAGTGGTTTAACAAATGACGACAGTGATAAAAATGGATATTATCAAACAAATATAACAATACCTGAAAAAGATGTTAAGAATTTGTTTGCCCAACCATATAACGATCTTCTTGTTCCAGTGAATCAAAGCAAAAAGGGTTTGAGGTGAGCTATTTATTTTTGCTGAGAAAGCGTTAAGTTTCTTTTTTCATATTTGCGACAGCAAAATCTTTTCGACCATGGATTTGGCTACTTTTATCTGTAGGTAGTGATTTCATTTTTTTTTTTTTTCAATTGCAGTTCGATATACCGAACAAGTAAATTGACAACCCATAATATAGCCTAAAAAACGTTTATACCTAACAAATGAACTTGATATCTCTGGAATTTCTTTGATGCCTAGAGCAAGAATATAGTCAAAAAGCACCAGGATTTCCAAAACTAAAGGTCATCAAATCTAAGGTATAAAAATTCTCAAATAAACTTTTAGACTCAAAATTTGTATAAAAATTAGATGTAGAAACACGTGTTAGGAATATAAAAAGATCTCCTTAAATCGTGGTCTCAGAACTTAAGCATCCAGTCAAAAGAAATTTGAGTAGGATTGAATGCTTTTTGATCTGTCAAACTGTTCATGAGTAGTAGACGGTAATTAAAGAACGACCCTTGTGAATAGGAACCAAAATTCTAAGAAGCATAAAATTGAAAATAACATATATATCAGAACAATAAAGTTTTTTGGCTGTTTCCAAGCATAAGTTTTTATATAGTATTTTAGTTATTTTATAAGTTGTTCTAATTGTATTAGTTATTTTAGTAAAATCTTAGAATAATTTTAGTACAATGGAAGACGTACGCCTAATAGAGGCGTGATCTCGATGAGAACTGCACCATATAATCCAACGTGTTTGAGAACGCGTGTGCAGAGTTTTCGAGCTCCTATTTGTAAAAATACGAAATATCGTATTTTTTCTAAGGATGTTCATGCGTTCATGTTTGTCTTGTTTTTGATGGTATCAAACCAGTGGTTGTAGAGTATCGGGAAAGTGTTCTTTTGAACGGAAACTTAATCTTCTAGTGTTCTATTCGAGGAACAAAAGAGGTCACCTCCCCCAGAAGCAGTGCTTCAATACAACAATTTTCGAACAGTTTGTGGTAACGAACTGTAGTAAGGAGCGATCCGGCACAATAGTAAACGAAACTCTAAAAACCCGGATTTTGATACTAACACATACATCAAAATAATCAGATTCTTATGCTGATTTTAAATATATAAGTTTTTATTAAATTTAGTTTTACTGATCAAAAGTTACGAGCCTGAGAAAATTTGCCGTGTTTTGGAAAATAGGGGGAAACACCCCTTAAAAGTTAAAGGATCTTAACGAAAGTCACACCATCGCATTCAGCGTATCAGAGAACCCTAATGTAGAAGTTTCAAGCTCCTATCTACAAAAGTGTGGAACTTAGTATTTTTTGCCAGAAGACCAATCACGGGTGCGTGTTTATTTGTTTTTTTTGTTTGTTTTTTCCCTAGAATGTCCTACAATGTCCTAGAATGTCACGGGAGGGCTCATTCTTACGAAAATAGAAAGTTCTAGTGCCATTTTAAGTGACCAAAAAATTGGAGGGCACCTAGGCCCCCTCCTTTTATTGTGTAAAGCAAACACACCTAAATGGTTCATTATTCTGGAAGTATCATTATACAAAAGTGAGATGTAGCGCAAAAAGTATGGGCTACAGCCTCCCTCCCTCATATTTAGGTAACCCTGAGTATCACACTAAATAAGAACAGAAATTAAAATAAAACAAAATAAAGTTTTTTTTTTCAAATGTGAGTAAACAGTGGCTCTAAAATTTAGAACGAACAGAGTGTGTTCCGTATATGAGGGGATCGCCGCCTCTCCTTCAACCTCCCACTATGCAAGAGTTCGACTACTATTTTACCTTCACGCTCCCCAATTTTTTTTTTTTTTTTTTTTTTTTTTTTTTTTTTTTTTTTTTTTTTTTTTTTTTTTTTTTTTTTTTTTTTTTTTTTTTAGTCACTATCTTGTAATTTTTGTGAAGTGTATGTGCGACTTATTTGGCCTTCAAAATGCATCTTGTGAGGATACGTTGGGTTCCCTTACAGCAAGAATAATATGAACGGTAATTAAGGAAACCTTTAAGCTTTATTCATGGTTTGTGGCTCTAAAACATCTAAATTACATCGTTTGTAACTCTTAAAAAAGCAATAGTGGGCTATCCTGTATTTTTTCGTTTAAGTTGACAAAAATTCCGGATTTATATTTTTGTGCTAACGTTCCAGCATTTATAAACGATAATTTTTGGGAATATTTTGAGGAGCCCAATTTAATTTCTGGAAATTTGAGGACTCCCCCCTCCAAAAAAAACAACAAAAAAACGGAGTTTGTGGAAACACTGGTTCCTCTAGTGTTTCAAAGAGAGGGGGAGATAGGTAGAAAGAGAGAAAGAAAGAGAGAGAGAGAGAGAGAAATAGAGAGAGAGAGAGGGGGGGTAAAGACTGCTAACTTGTACTATTCAGTTGTGTTTCAAGCAAAACAGTTAAGACATTACATTCAGTTAAAGAGGCCCACTTATTTATCTAAAAATTATTGCTAGTGACTCCAAAATAAATTACCGTAATTACAACAATTACTGATTCATACTGAAGAATAACCCTTTTTTTGTTATCCTCTGTAAGAACAATGCTATGTTTTGATTGACCATAGAAGAAAAGCGAGAAAAGCGTGAATGATGAATAATGATCTCCATTATAGCGGACATCATTTGATCGCTTTGAGATTGGAATTCCTAATTATGAAGAAGTCCAATTGCTAGAGAAGGTTGACTAATAAGCATTAAGTCACTGTTTTAATGTGGTTTCATTGCATGATGTCAAATCTAAGGTTTCTGAGAAAAAAAATAATAACGGTTCAGGCTTGGAATAATCTAGTCATTCGTGTGGCTTATTTATTTTATTAAAAGAGCATTAGCAGGCACGTACAAAGAGTTTTATTTCGGGAGGACCCAATACTTTGGAGGGAGTACGGTTTATAACGCAAATACAAGCAAGTTACATCAAACATTACAGGAGAAAACGTTAGAATTTTGAGATATCAGAGGGAGGGGTACAGGCCAGTAGGTCACCACCCTACTTAAGTATATTTTGAACAACCTGAACCTACATTTACCAACTATTAAAAAAGATAATTTTTTATCACTTCACATTTACCATTAGCACTACCATCTGTTATTGTGGAAGGTCTGCAATCATCCTCTCTTGTCTCTAAACGATTCTTCCTCTCCCCAAGGCTAAGAAATTCATGAATCATGGGATAAGAGTGGAAATGTTTATGTAAAACTATGTTGTTAAAACTGTAACGACTATAGTTTATCTTGTGTGAGTTCCTTTTGTTTTGTTTTTTTTCTTTTTCTTTGCATGGCATTTGTGTTTTTCATCCATTTGAAGTCAAAATATAAATGAATTTATTAGTATTTGCATAACAAAATTCCAAATTTAACTATCTTAATTACAAATTTTAACTTTTTAGTTCGTTTCAAGTGTGAATTTGGTTATATCAAAATTAAATCCCCTATTCAAAAGGATTTTGCCCCCTTCATCCTCCCAGTACCCCTCCAAACAAGAGCTAAGATCTCATATGGCACTTGTGACGAGGCAAGAAGAGCCGAGAGCCAAGAGATCATATGGTATGAGCTCTAACAAAATTCTATGAATCAATAGATTGATTTAAAAAGGAATAAGAGGCTTAATGCCGGTCAGGATTTAAAATAAGAGTTCTGAGTCACGATGTCCTTCTAAATATCAAAATTCATTAAGATCCGATCACCCACTCGTAAGTTACAAATACCTAATTTTTTCTAATTTTTCCTCTCCCTTTAGCCCCCTAGATGGTCGAATCTGGGAAAACGACTTTATCAAGTCAAATTGTGCAGCTCCCTGACACGCCTACCAATTTTCATCGTCCTAGCACGTCCAGAAGCACCAAACTCGCCAAATCACTGAACCCCTCCCCCCAACTCCTCCAAAGAGAGTGAATCCAGTACGATTCTGTCAATCACGTATCAAGGACATTTTTTTATTCTATCCACCAAGCTTCATCCCGATTCCTCCACTCCAAGTGTTTTTCCAAGATTTCCCCCTCCAACTCCCCGCAATGTCAAAAGATCTGGTCAGGATTTGAAAAAAGAGCTCTGAGACATGAATCCCTTCTAAAAATCAAATTCATTAAGATCCGATCATCTATTCGTAAGATAAAAATACCCCAATTTTCACGTTTTCCAAGAATTCCGGTTTCCCCCTCCAACTCCCCCCAATGTCACAGGATCTGGTCGGAATTTAAAATTAGAACTTTAAAGCACAAGATCCTTCTAAATATCAAATCTCATTAAGATCTGGTCACCCTTTCGTAGGTTACAAATAACTCAATTTTCAAAATTACCTCCCCCCCCAATTCCACCAAAGAGAGCAGATCCGGTCCGGTTATGTCAGTCACGTATATTAGACAGGTTTCTATTCTTCCCATCCAGTTTCATCCTGATCTCACTGCTTTAAGTATTTTCTAAGATTTCAAGTCCCCCCAACTGCCCCCCCCCCCAATTACGCTTGATCCGGTTGTGATTTAAAATAAGAGATCTGAGTTACGAGGTTCTTCTAAATATGAAGTTTCATGAAGATCCGATCACTCCTTCGTAAGTTAAAAATACGTAATTTTTTCTTTTTGCAGAATTAACCCCCCCCCCCCCAATAGAGCAGATCCGTTCCAATTATGTAAATCATGTATGTAAGACTTCTACTTATTTTTCCCACCAAGTTTCATCCCGATCCCTCCAATCTAAGCTTTTTCCATGATTTTAGGTTCCCCCACTCCAAACTTCCCCCAATGTGAGCAGATCCGGTCAGGATTTAAAATAAGAGCTTTGAGACACGATATCCTTCTAAATATCAATTTCATTGAGATCCGATTCGTAAGTTAAAAATACCTCATTTTTTCTAATTTTTCAGAATTAACCCCTCCCCCAACTACCCCAAAGAGAGCGGATCCGTTCCGGTTATGTCAATCATGTATCTAGGACTTGTGCTTATTTTTTCCACCAAGTTTCATCCCGATCCCCTCACTCTAAGTGTTTCCCAGGTTTTAGGTTTCCCCCTCCCAACTCCCCCCCCAATGTCACCAGATCCGGTCGGGATTTAAAATAAGAGCTCTGAGACACGATATCCTTCTAAATATCAAATTTCATTGAGATCCGATCACCCGTTCGTAAGTTATAAATACCTCATTTTTTCTAATTTCAGAAATACCCCCCCAACTACCTCAAAGAGAGCGGATCCGTTCCGTTTACGTCAATCATGTATCTAGGACTTGTGTTTATTTTTCCCACCAAGTTTCATCCCGATCCCTCCACTCTAAGCTTTTTTCAAGTTTTAGGTTTCCCCCTCCCAAATCCCCCCCAATGTCATCAGATCTGGTCGAGATTTAAAATAAGAGCTCTAAGACACGATATCCTTCTAAACATAAAATTTCATTGAGATCCGATCACCCGTTCGTAAGTTAAAAATACCTCTTTTTTCTAATTTTTCAGAATTACCCCCCCCCCCCTCCCAACTACCCCAAAGAAAGCGGATCCGTTCCGATTATGTTAATCATGTATCTGAGACTTGTGCTTATTTTTCCCATCAAGTTTCATCCCGATCCCTCCACTCTAAGTGTTTTCCAAGATTTTAGGTTTCTCCCCTCCAACTCCTCCCAATGTCATCAGATCCGGTCGGGATTTAAAATAAGAGCTCTGAGACACAATATCATTCCAAACATCAAATTTCATTAAGATCCCATCACCCGCTCATAAGTTAAAAATACTTCATTTTTTCTATTTTTTCCAAATTAACCGGCCCTCACTCCCCCCCAGATGGTCAAATCGGGAAAACGACTATTTCTAATTTAATCTGGTCAGGTCCCTGATACGCTTGCCAAATTTCATCGTCCTAGCTTACCTGGAAGTGCCTAAAGTAGCAAAACCAGGACCGACAGACAGACCGACAGACCGACAGAATTTGCGATTGCTATATGTCACTTGGTTAATACCAAGTGCCATAAAAATAGGATAATATTTTTTTTATCATATCACTTAAATTTATCAGCTTAAACGCACAAGACTGGAGTGCATTAGCTGAAAATAGCAGTTTCAGTAAAACAAGGACTGAAGGTGACTACCACTCCCTTATAGACACTACTAACGCTGAATTGTGTTTAAACTTTAATCAAAGCCAGACAAATTCAACAGTTTCTTACATAAAAAAACATCAGTTCACATATAGCATTCATTCAGTGAACATCTTAAACCAGATTTACTCTCACAAAGTTTTGATAAAACAAGAATGCATTCGAGGTAAATACTCCTACTTTGCGTCGGACCGTTCATTTAGTGTTCAGCAAGGTCAATTTGCTGTTGACATTTTTTTGGATAGATTCAGATGCCAATATTACGCAAAGTGAGTAATTAAAGGAGTTTTACGTGGTAGTATATTTCTACAGTCTATTTTTTCTTGGAATTCAATTACTATTTTGTATAATGGGAGGAAAGAGGAAGAAGGAAAAATCTGACAAGCTTTTTCTCACATCCAGTTCTATGGAAGGAATCTCATCGAAATCACTAGCTGATAGTTTGAGTCTAGTTTTACAGACTGTTAAAGAAAATTCAACTACGTTAAATGAGCTGAATGTTAATTTTAAAGGATTAGACCAAAGGATTTCTAAGATCGAAGAATCTGTATTGGAATCGAAATTGGAGGTGGAAGGTATTAAGCCTAAAGTGATCAGCCTTGAGGTAGAAACCAATGATTTGAAGAACCACATTTCTGTGCTGGTTGGTGAAAATTCTCTACTGAAATCGCAGTTATCTAGCCTAAGGCATATAATGATGAAGCTGGAAAGTAAAGAAACTGATAAAAATATTCTAGTATGGAACGTGACAGCGATTGATACTGTAAACGCTAAGGCGATTTTCGATAGTATAATTTCGTCATGCCTTGGAATCCATGAGGTACCCAAATACAAGATAGCTGATGTTAAGCCTGAAAAAAAGCTGATAAAGGTTATCATGGAGAACAGGGAGCTGAAAATGACAGTTCCAAAACAAGCTCGAAATCTTCGTGGAAAAACAATCATGGGCAATCAGAATGTTTTTTTATCCGGTGATTCTCCCCCGTCTGTTCGAGAAGTTCGAAAAAAACTTTTAGCTACAGGAACCAGTATTCGTGAAAAAACAGGTTTTGAAACTTGGATTGCGAGATCCATACCACCATCTCTATGTATTCGTCACCTTAAGGAAGGGCCAGTGGAAATGTTTTTGTTTGATGAAATCCCACCAGATACTAGTAGCCTGATTCAAACGCAACGACAGCGAAGGCAAGGAAATGGCCGGGGCAATTCTATGGACTGGATTACATGACTGAATAATTTTTTTTCTTTTTTTGTTTAGTGAGTTTGTGGAAGCCCGGACACTTTTTGTGTTTTGATGAGAAAAAAGTATTGCTTGAATTATTTGTTGAGTTAGTTTTGTCCGATGCAATAAAAATAGTAATAGTGAAATAAAAATATAGTTCAATAAAAATAGTTCTGCTACAACAAATATTGTGTCTTTTTTATTGTATTGCTATTTGTTTTTGTTTTTTTGCACCAACAGTATAGTATTAGAACAAACCCATTTACTGTGAGTTTTAGTGATTTTACTTTTCAGTGGGAGAGGCATGGGGGAGGAGTACTCCTTGGCGTGAGGTCAATGTATGATAATGGTTTGGGTGATATTATTATTATGTTTATGAATGAATGGTTTATATTACCAGTGCTAATTATTTGTTTATTTCTTAGTTTTTCCTTGTTTCTTTTTTCTTCTCTTTCCCTGTTTTTTTCTTATTTATTCTTACCTTGATTTTATTATCATTATTTGTCCATACCTTGATTATATTTTTTTTTACTCTTCTTTCCTTATATTTTTTCCTTATACCTGTGGTCTGGTGGGCTTGGTCGTGGGGCGGAACTGCCATCTACTATGAGTAGTGGCCAGGCTGGTATCAACTCTTTGGGGGATCGTTTACTTGATTTACAAAATAATCCTTTAGATATTGAAAATATTATTAATAATTCAATTGGAAGTAAAAATCAGATGAATAATGATTCTAATTCGGCTTTTAAAAGTAAGTATGTTTCGCAATTAAATGGTTCTGCCTCCTCTAAACGAGATGATATTTTCTCTGTGTTTCATCTGAACATTCAGGGACTCTGCTTGTCTTTTGATGAGCTGAAACGGATCGTTAGTGTTGGAACTCCTGATGTTATAGGATTATGTGAAACTTTCCTGGATTCAAAAAAGGATGTCCTTTTAGATATTCAAGGATATAGGATGGAGAGGCTGAATAGGAAACAGATGGCGAGATGTGGCCTTATGCTTTATATTGTTGATCGTCTTGCATATAATGTCCGAAATGATTTGACCAGAAATGAGGAAGGAGTCTTTGAATCCCTATTTATTGAGATTAAATCAATGCGTAAGTATTTAGTTGTGGGTTTGGTTTATAGGTCCCCCAGTGGATCTATTCCTTCGTTTTTGAAAATTCTGGAAGAAGTTTTGGACTCAGTCCAAAAACATCCCTATGAACTAATCCTTATGGGTGATTTTAACCTCAACCTGCTGGATCAAAATTCTGCTTCAGCTATTGATTTTTGTCAATGATGCTCTCTTCGGGAACTCTACCTTCAGTTTGTATACCAATCCGAGTTACAGAAACACAAGCGTCTCTTATCGATAATATTTTTTCGTCACTAGATGTCTTAGATGATTTGGTACTGGTTAGTGGTATTTCTGATCATTTTCCCGCTGTTTCCCGATATAAGAGCATAGCATCACCATTTATAATCTCCCATTTTTCCGTTATGGTGATACTGAGCTAAGTCTACTTAATTCTTGTCTGGCTGATGTACCATGGGGTAGTTTGGTTTCTGATTCAGATTTTAACCACTCTTTTGATTCCTTATATGATTTAGTTAAAGAAGGAATCCTGGAAATTTGCAATCGGGGTCCCGCGCCCCATACTTCGAAAAGGATAGCACCCCTGAATCCATGGATGACTCCAGGTCTCCATAAAAGCTGGAAAAGGAAAAATTATTTGTGGAAGCTTTACAAGGCTTCATCATCTTTAGCTCATCGCGAACGATTCAAGGCCTATAGGAATATATTTAATTCTCTGTGTCGGAAGGCAGTCTCAGTATTATCATAGAAAATTTTGTGAATGTGGGAAGGATGTAAGGAAGACATGGTATTTAATTAATTCAGTTCTTAGACCTACTCCCCCTCTGCCTTCAGTTCCATCAATGCTGAAAATCGATAGTAAAACCGTCCAAGGAGATGTAGATGTTCAGCTAGAGCTTACCTCTTATTTTGCTAATATAGGAAAGGTAACTACTTCCTCTGCAAGCTCTGCAACTTCTCGTTGCGATTTCAGAGCCTTTCTTGGAACCTCATGTTTGAGGTCGATGGTCTTGAATTATGTTTCTGAATTTGAGGTAGCTCGTATCGTGAATGCTCTTAAAGGATCATCGTCTTCAGGACCAGACAAAATTCCTACAAGGGTTATCCGTGCCATTCTGCCTGCTATTCTGTCACCACTGACTAAGCTCGTCAATCTGTCTTTCGAGAAAGGTATTTTTCCTGAATCTCTCAAGCGAGCTAAGGTTATAGTACTCTATAAAGGTGGTTCTCGGAGTGATCCTGCTAATTATAGGCCAATTTCTTTCCTATCTGTTTTTAGCAAAATTTTTGAGATATGCTATCTTTTTTTTGGCAAAATTTTTGAGATATGGCTATGCTATCCAGGCTTCTTAGTTTTCTGGATGCAAAGGATTTTTTGCATGATTTCCAGTTTGGATTCCGAGTGAGTCTGTCTACGGAGCATGCTTGCGCAGCTTTATCGAATTTCATTCATTCGGCAATAGATTCTGGTCATATCCCGGCAGCTTTATTTTTGGATGTTCGTAAAGCTTTTGATTCCTTGACTCATCGGATTCTTCTTTGGAAACTATCACATATTGGTATAAGATCAAACGCTTATTCTTGGTTTGATTCATATCTTACTGGTAGGCTTATTTCAATTGATCCGCTTTTCCGGAGCACTTTTGAAGTATATTATGGCGTCCCGCAGGGATCTGTTCTTGGTCCCATTTTATTTTTGATTTATGTTAATGAACTGATTTCGGCTGTAGAAAACACCAGGCACCAACCCCTACCATTCGATCAGATTTCAATTGTCAACAGGTGTGGAATTCACTACCTTTTTCAGTGCAGAAATGCCACTAGTTTGGGACTTTTAAAAGGATTCTTAAGGATCATTTAATAAAGAATCAAATAGATTAATTTTTTTTCCTCTGAGGAGTTGATGGCCCCTGTGTTTTGTTAGTGTTGTGTGGTTATCCTCTCTGCACTTTGCTCCCAGGCCTCAGGTATGTTCTCTATGTTTTATCTTTTCTCCTTCTAGTTGTTGCTTATATTGTATCCCCCATAAATATATTGCCTGTAAACTGCTATATGTGATTGCCTATATTGAATTTATTGCTTGTATAATAATTTTTTGTTCTTATACCCCTTGTATCCCTGGCCGTGGAGCCTTTCGAGGGGAATTATGTGTATTGTAACACGATTTTGAATTGTATTTTGTATTGTCTTCTATTTAATATTAATAAACTTCTCTCTCTCTCTCTTTCTCTCTCTCTCTCTCTCTCTCTCTCTCTCTCTCTCTCTCTCTCTCTCTCTCTCTCTCTCTCTCTCTCATACATTTGTGAATTAATTATTTTTCTTAATTTGAATTACTTAGTTTTCTTTTTCAGCGTGGTTTTAACATTAACTGTTTTATGCTCAATCCATTTTTTGGGCCACTTTAAGTAACTTTTTCTGTCGGGGTAAAATCTCGAAACCAATACTTCACCCGCTTCTCGTTGTTCGATTGGCAGAAATTTTGCATACTCCTTATTTCTGATGAAAATACATGATTCGTCTATAGTTAATCAACATTGATTAATTAGTTCATTAATTGTAAGTCATGTTATATTTACAGCTTGGCATGCATCTTGCCTATAGTAAACCCGTGTTTTGAGTGCTCTCGGATCGACCATAGTAAGTAAGATCCACTAGATAGACTCGCCTTTTTTGTAACTAAGTAAAAAAACAAGTTTTTTAACTGAAAGTAAGGAGCGACATTAAAACTTAAAACGAACAGAAATTACTATCAAAACATGGTAACAAAACATGTTATAAATCAAAACATGGTATCTATGCAGGCAAGACAATTTTTGAGTTTCTCTACTCCTTCTGTAGACTTTTCTAAGGCGTAGTGAATTGCATAAAGATGAGTCTACATCGGTTATATTCTACGGAAGTAATAAACCTTTCTGTAATTTTGGTTTGAGTTTGTTTTTTTCTAAGATTAAATGTATTATAATTAAATACGTTACTGATTAATAAATTGATCTCTTTGCCAGGAATCCTTGTCTTTTAGAATTTACTGTATTTTATTTCAATATGCATACAATTTAATTGCTCTTTTTATTTGAAAGTTATTGCCTAAATGTATATAAAAATAAACTTATTCCTACGAAAAAAATATCCTGAAATAAAATCCCTGTCACCCAACTGTCACTGCTATTTTGGCGTGGGCTGGGGTCAGGGTTGGGTTACATTAAGTTAGATTTCCAAAATTTTGTTTATAAAATATTATTTTAGCGTCATGTTTTGTTATTTTTCATTAGGTTTAACCTAGCTTCACTTTTTGGGTGTGTTTCTAATAACCGGTAAGTACTATTGTCTTTTTTTATATGCATCTGAACCTATTTTGATATTAAATAAAAAAAAACTAATTTTTTTAGCTGAAAGTAAGGAGCGACATTAAAACTTAAAACAAACAGAAATTACTCCGTATAGGAAATGATTTGTCCCCTCCACAATCCCTCGCTCTTTACGCTAAAGCTTTTAATTGTTTTAAAAAGTAGAATTGTGGCAAAGAGTCAAACTTTAGTGTAAAGAGCGAGGGATTGTGGAGGGGACAACTCATTTCATATACGGAGTAATTTCTGTTCGTTTTAAGTTTTAATGTCGCTCCTTACTTTCAGCTAAAAAAATTAGTTTTTTTTATTTAATTTCTGAACGTTTTTGAATTAATGCATGTTTGGTTTTGGCTCTCCGCACATAAAGTATTAAAATGAAATTTGTATATTAATTCTTTTTTTGGCTAAATGGCTTTCTCTTAGTTTTGATCAGACGATTTTGAGAAATAAGGGGTGGAGAAGGAGGCCTAGTTGCCCTCCAATTTTTCGGTTACTTAAAAAGGCAACTAGAACTTTTAATTTTTAATGAACGTTTTTATTAGTAAAAAATATACGTAACTTAAGAATTAACTTACGTAACAAACTTTCATAACCTTATATTTTTATTATGTATACGAGGGGGTTTGTACCCTCGTTAATACCTCGCTCTTTACACTAAATCTTAAGTTTTGTCCCAATTCTTTAAGAATGACCCCTGAATCAGAAAGGCCGTAGAATAAATAGTTGAAATTACTAAAAATACTTTAGCATAAAGAGCAAGGTATTTATCTCCTCCTAAATACCTCGCTCTTTATGCTAAAGTATTTTTAGAACCCCTCATATGCGTAATAATCTCTGTTCGTTTTAAGTTTCAATGCTACTTCTTCCTTTCATTTGAAAAAACGTTTTCATGTTTGTTTTTCATTGTTTTCTTATAGTAATGCTAGAGAATCCTGCGCCCTTGTCATTAAATTTTTCTTCCCCCATGACAGATTCCTCCAAGGAAAGATCCTCCAACATAGTCCCTCCCCCAGCCCCACCCCCAAACAAAATTAAATCCCCCTAAAAACGTCTGTATACTTCCCAATAACCATTACTATATGTAAACACTGGTCAAAGTTTGTAACTTGCAGCCCCTCCCCCAGGGACTGTGGGGGAGTAAGTCATCCCCAAAGACATAGTTATTATGGTTTTCGACTATGCTGAACAAAATGGCTATCTCAAAATTTTGATCCGTTGACTTTGGGAAAAAAATGAGCGTGGGAGGGGGCCTAGATGCCCTCCAATTTTTTTGGTCACTTAAAAAGGGCACTAGAACTTTTCATTTCCGTTGAATGAGCCCTTTTGCGACATTCTAGGACCACTTGGTCGATACGATGACCCCTGGGAAAAAAAAAAAAAAAAAAAAAAAAAAAAAATCAAATAAACACGCACCCGTGATTTGTCTTCTGGCAAAAAATACAAAATTCCACATTTTTGTAGGTAGGAGCTTGAAACTTCTACAGTAGGGTTCTCTGATACGCTGAATCTCATGGTGTCATTTTCGTTAAGATCCTACCACTTTTAGGGGGTGTTTCCCCCTATTTTCCTAAATAAGGCAAATTTTCTCAGGCTCGTAACTTTTGATGGGTAAGACTAAACTTGATGAAACTTATATATTTAAAATCAGCATTAAAATGCGATTCTTTTGATGTAGCTATTGATATCAAAGTTCAATTTTTTAGAGTTTTGGTTACTATTGAGCCGGGTCGCTCCTTACTTACAGTTCGTTACCACGAACTGTTTGATTGTTAGTATTATACGCGATCTTGTTTTGTTAGTATTATATGGAGATTTCTTTGTTGTGTTTTTTTTTAACCCATTTGTTAATAGAAAAAAATAAAAATAGAAAACTGGTTTGGATATAGACGGTTGATCTGACATGTCAGATTTGGTCTTTGCTGCATCCTGTCGTAAGGACAGTAACGACAATCTGAAGGGTATAAGCCTAGGACCCTAGCTGAACATAAGGAAACATGTTAAGAAAACAATTCTTACTTCATAATATGCAGAATAATCAGAGTTAACACATTTCACACGGGGAAAACCTGTACCTTTACTTCTTTCATTGTTGTGCAATTTTTTTTTAACGAAACTCTGAAAAATAAACATGGATTCGACTGCACTTTTCCATTTTCAAATACTCTATCTCTGTAATTAAATACCACCACTGCCATCTAATTATAATCTCACATCAGAATAGACTAATCGTGAAAAATTAGGTTGGACTAGGCTAGGTTAGATAGTGTTTGGGCATTTGTTTATAAATGATTGTCAAGATTTAGAGAATAGACGCAAATATTTAGAAATGTGATAGAGAAACTGGAAATACAAGGTTCTCCCCTTGCAAAATATGTTAACTCTGATTATTCTGCATATTATGAAGCAAGAAATGTTTTGTAAACATGTTTCCTTTTGTTTTGCTTGTGTTTTAGGCTTAAACCACGTTGAAGTTTAATTCTTTATATAATTTTTGTTGGATTTTAATTTAGAGTACCTGAATCCATCGAAGGGCCTAATCTCCCTAGCCCCTATCTAGTTACGTTAGTGTGACAAAAAAAATATCTTGTTCTCTCATAGAAATAGTGTATTATCATGTGCTTACTTTTTCAAACAAGCCTTGATATTGTTCCAATTTTTAATTTATAACCAGCTAGCCAAATAACCTAACGGACGTTAGGCATAAAAAGAAATAACTGAAACGTATATGCCTACTATTTTCAGAGAACCAGAGAAAATTTTTCTGCCCTTTCCCCCTCCTCTCTGGAAAAAAAGCTTTGCCTAAGTCCCGGCTCCATTCCTGAGCCGCGAGACAGAACAGGGTATGCTTCCCAATCTATGTATAAAAATTGTCAGCTTTTAATGAAACCCTTTGATTTTACGCGAACTCTTTCACAAGGTATACTCACGTGCCTTTAGGGGAAAAAACGCATACTCATTAGTGAGTATCAAAAACAACTGACTGATCTGATATCCGCTCTCTGAGGAAACCGGTACTATCGGTACTATAGGGTCACGCCAAAGTTTTCCGGTTAACTATTGGCTGGTTGCTTCTCATCGATGTTTACAATTATATGTAGTAGGTATATTGTTACTTTTTGCAAAGAAATTTAGGGAATCTTCCTCGTTAGCATAATTAATCAGTACTAAATGTATAGTACTATGTTAAGGACAAGGGTGGTAATTTACGATACAGCTGCACCTGCATAATTTTCATGGTAATTGTGAATGTGGGTATACGGTAGTTTTCGTCCATAGTCTGCGCTTGGGCAAAGAAACACATTATGATTTTTTGTGATTTTTTTCATTTTGTGAAGGGAACGTTTGGGAATTAAAAAACGAAATGAAATCTATAAATATTCGTGGATTCTCTTCCAGGAGTGGAAAGCTGTACATCACTAAGGAACTTGGAGGTGAAAAAGGCTTTATTCGAAGATATTGTTGTTTGTCTATCCTAGCCTTGCTCCTCTTAAGTGGTATTATTCTTGGGATACTTGCTATTGGTAAGCCTTTTCATCTATTTTAGCTAGATCTACAGCATTAATTTTTACCAACAGATGAGTCAGTTTGTGACTGGAAATCAATTTTTAAAAATATCTTCCGAAAATGAAATTTTTCAAAAAAGTGAAAAGCTAATTTAAAACCGATGAGGACCAAAATTAAAGTCGCATAATGATCAAAACTTAAACGCAAAAGATATTGCTGTCAGCGAGTACATGAGACCCAAAACAAACAGGAATTAAAAGGAATGCTCAAGTCATACTTAGAACGAACAGTAACTACCACAAACAGAAAGAAGGTTAAAAACCTGCTTTCTAAAAGCCAGAGCGTCACTTTTGCTTTACTGAAAACGAGTTGCACTACGAGCAGTGTGTTTTTTTATTTGTCATAACATCAACAAGAACACACACAAAAAACTGATATATTTAGGCAAGTCGAGGTTTTCAAATAAGAGTTGTGCTATCTGTCTATTTTCCACTCCGTCAGAATCTTTAAACGGTTTAAAGGTTTTTGCGTTTCATTGAAAACGATGTGCATTTTGAACAGTTGTGGTTTTTTACTGTGAAATTATAATTATCTATAAATCTCAAGCAAGCTAAACTTCTGTAAAGTGTTAGTTTTTAGAATTCTACAAATGCTGGAAAATATCACAAGTTAGTTGATTTGATTGTGTTTTGAAGATATATTTTGGGCAAAAATTTTTCTTCGTTTAAAGTTCCAACTTCGTTCTTTATTTCCGTAAGAAAAACCTGTTTTTATTTATTTTTGTAGAAAATTATAAACACTGAAAGTTACTTTCCGACACACGTTTGAGGTGTTAGCCCAACGATTCCTTAAAAAATCTTGCTTGAAGGTTTTTGTTTGGACACCAGTGTGTTATTAACGACTATGTTGTTCCTGATATATTACTCACACACACCCCCCAATTTCCATTATATAGCATTTTTTTAATAATTGGTAATTTGAATCAGTTACGGCTGTTTGGTTTATGTCATCACTGGAGACATATTTATTGAATCTTTTGACTATTTTGAGCAAAATGGCTCTCTTAAAATCTCTAATTGGATGTCTTCGGAGGTTACGGGGGGATGATAGCTAGAAATAGCAATTGAGAGGGTATTTATTCCTTCTAACCCCTTTTAACTCTTAAAAAGGACAGTAGAACTTTCAATTTCAAATCAGGTCATCCCTCCGATGTTTCTACGACCGCTTGTTCCATACGAAGTGGCTATGAAAAAAAAAATGACACATTGAAGGCTTACGGCTTCTTACTACAGGTAAAGCTAGAGCAATGTCTCTTATTTGCCAAAAATTGAAAAGATACAAACAATACTTTTTATATCAAAGTGTTGCAATAAAAATATTCGGGTCCCAAAATAAGCCCCTTATGTAAAATGCAGGGCTATCGATTGTACCGCCTTAATTGTAATAAAAGGCCTCGAATTAGGAACTTATTTGGGGGTCCTTTCCCCATGGGACTTTCAAGTTCTTGTATTCCCTTACCTGAATTAAGAGTTTTATTTTAATTCAAGTGAATTATTCGAAAGTGAAGCCGCTTTCGCTAGCCAGCTCACGAATATGGCACTCTCATCTAGTATTGCCTCGTATCTTCGAATATCGCTTCGTAAAGTAAATAGTGAACTTCATAGGTAGCTTTTAAGCCATAAAGATAATAATTTGAATTGGGCAATCTAAACTGCTAGCCAAAAATATTTCCCACTTGCAGCCTGAATTTGCTTTCCAAGTCTAGCTAATTCTTATTAATTGATGAATCTAGGCCTAGCAGCTGCCTTCACTAGCCAGTTCATGATTATCACTATTATATCTGTTAAAATAGAAAACCTTCGTCAACTTTATTATGGGAAACTATTGATGATTGCTTCCTGAATGTAGCCATCATTTCACTTCTGTTAGCCAAGCCTCGTTTAAGTTCAAGGTTATTTCATCGGTGAGGCATTCATCTTTTCTTTCCGGTTTTTCTTCCCATAAAAAATAGTAATTATGGATGGCTCTGTATGAGTAATAATTCCATTTTTTTTTGCTATATTCCTCCAATGTTTGAGTCTATAATATACCGATATAAGTTGTATTTGTGATTTTATGCAAGAGACAGAATTAAATAAAAAGAAAGAAAAAGGACTCATAATTAAAGAGACCGGTCAAATGGACTAGGTTTAGGACAGAAAATGTGCCTTCAAAGATTTTTCCAACTGTTTTCACATGTTAATCGTTTTAGTACGAAATAGATTTCAGGTGGGAGAAGTACCTCCAGACCTAATAGCTTAGGCCACTTGAATTAGGTCACTTGAGATTTTGCTCGAAACGACAATGATCAATTGTTGGTGAAAAAACAACTGGTAAAATTACTAGTGAGTGAGCAAATATTTGCCTCTTCCCCCTCCACAAAATTAGTTTTACTACAAAAGACTTTAGGTCCTTGAAATAATTGTCTTCATGAAGTTCAACTTTTTTAAACTTCTTTTAACGTGGATCAAAATATAAATTATAAAAAAAAAAATTTCAAAATAAAATTAAATAGTTAGGTCAAAACCTAAAACAACTACAAACTACCCCATGTATACGGGAACCAAAATATTTTACAATGGAGCAAATACAGCCAGCTGGAAACTTGAAGCTTGTTATTTATCGATTACCTCTCAAAACATTTGAACTAAATGCTATATTATTGAAGCCAATCACAAATAAACAAGCATTTTAACTCTAAATTCTAGATTAGGATCTAGGGATCACGAATCTTCTAGTCTAAAATCATTGTGACAAAAATTTAAACATTTTTTGATATTCCTCTTGTTTTACAGCATTGGTAATTGAAATAAGAAGTTAGACTTTAGAGTAAGAAGAGGGGGTTTGAACAATGGTGGGTTTTACCTGTCTTGCGCCCGGGGTAAAATCTTGATTAGCCCCCCCCCCTCTCTCCCACAAAAATTCTCAGAACAAATTTTAACAAAATTTTCATTTATTAACGAAATTACCTTGAATTTATCAATAAATTAATAATTTTGTTTAATTATTTTTTAGTTTATCATTTAAATTATTTAAGTTTTAATTGTGTTTTTAATTAATTTAATTATATTAATTATTATTATTTAATTATTTTTTATTTATTTTCATTGTATTAAATTAAAAGTTCATAAATTATTTTCATCTATTGACTGCGCCCTGTAGCCTGATTTATTTCAATAAAAATAAAATTTCGAAAAACACAAATGATTATAACTGTTAGTTTCTTTAATTTAAATTTTGAGCCCCTAAAGTTTCTACACCCAGAGCAAGTGCCCCCTCTGTCCCTCCCCTAAAACTGCTTATAGGCTTGAAGATGTAGAATATTTTGTTCTCGTTTTAAGTGTCAAGGTTGCACTCACCATTGAAAAAAAACATTTTTGTCTGTTCTGCTGTTTATACTCGGAGTCATCCTAATAATGAGAATGGCCACGGCAGTCAACCTACCTTTCTTTGCCCTTTAATATTGCACAACAATGCTGTTAGAGTAAGATCTATTCATCAGTAAGTCAATCAATTTACTAACTTCTAAAAACAAATATGAACAAACAGACTGTAGATTAGTTCCCACGTGTATTCACTTTATATAATGGTAAGACAGAATTTTCTTATACATAGGGAAAAGCTCTCCTAAATGCTCCGCTCCTCATGCAAAATTCAACCTTATATTCACAATGCTTGATAGTTAAATATTACGGTTATTTGTGAAGAGTATCTTTTCCAAGGAGAGCTGTCACCATCTCACCTCCCTTTCACAAGCTTGTTCTTCCTGGCTGAACGGCCACGAAACGGAGATCAGCACCGCCGGTTTGGACCTTAAGGTTCTAGTGCTGTCATACTTACTTACTTACTTGTAGTCATAAAAATGTACTTTCTGTTGCCTTAGGCAATCTTCCCTAAAAATATCCACTGACCTTCGCCCTAAGAGTTTTGTCCATTGCATAATGTTTACAAGAATTAGTAAAACTATAAACAGTTTACAACATTATTTCATTTTTTATGAACTGCTTGTGAGTTCGTGAGTAGAGCTCGCCCAGAATGAGACAGACTCTTGCTGCTGACCACGCACCTCTGGATAAGGAGATTGAACTGAACACAGACTGAACACTCCCAAACTGAACACTCCAATCAGGGTAAATACAACCTCATGTGACGGGTAGAGCCCATCCAAGGGAATCTCAGTATCTGGGTTCTACTGTTTCTAGTTCTATTCAGATCCCAGGAATAAGGTCAGTAAAGCCGGTGAACTCCCATCTCCCATCTGACCTGGAGCGAAAGCCCTACTCGGTCGGTATTTGAAGAGTAACCATATCTCAATAGCAGGCCAACGAGACCGATCTTCTCGGTAAAAACTCCAAGTTTATAGGGGACAAATACAACCTGCTATCATCTGGAAATCGGAGAATAGCATTCCTCTCCCTTCCTGCTAAAACATTTGCAAGCCTTTTTCGACTTTAAACCCGCTTTTGACCCTGTAGATAGGGAGTTGTTATTGCCCATGATAAGAACAGTCCGTCTGTATCAGAAGCACTACTCTCTCTTTGGGAAACTGTGTGAACGAACGACAAGACGTGCCTAAGTCGACGGGAAGCGTAGCTAGCTGTTCAGAATTTGTGCAGGAGTTCCACAGGGATTGGTTACCGCCCCAAACTTTCTTATTGCGTCATTGATTATTTGATGATGAGGACGACTAACCAACTGAACTTCGGCCTGAAGTTCGGAGACATACTTTTGAGAAACGTGTACTTCGCTGACGATTTGGTGCTCAGGAAAAACATCTTCGAAGAACTTTTTATAGCGCTGACAGTTATGGAAGAAGGGTTTAGCAAAGTTGGGCTCAACATCAGTTGGAGTGAAACGAAAGTTATGTTTATTGATCCACGGTCATCTCAACAAATCTCCCGCAGTTGGAGTATGTCAAAAAAGTAGCAGTCGTGAAGGGGCTCCCTTACCTCGGTTTCGTTTTGTCAAGTGATGGATGAGTCAAGAGCGAAATCTTTGCACGATTCGCCAAAGCATCTTCTATCCCAAAGAGACACAACAAAATCTGGCATAACCCTGTTATCAGTCGCCTCACAGAGATAAGGGAAGCATTATCTCTCATAAAAGAGATAATGCATCTCTGGGCTCCGTCCTGCTATTTTATCAGCATCACCAGTCTCCTGAACCCCACGATACAGATTCCATTTTCCCTTAAGTAGCGCAGTGTATGCTGAGATGGTACGGTTATATCCTCCAAATGCCAGAAGAAACGTCTGTAACACTCATACAACTTCAACCCTGTGACCACCAGGTGGTTGTTTAAGAATGAGATTGTCCGATAACCTACACGAGTAAGGCGGGAATAAGACCTGAAGATGCACCTACAACTGCTCAAGTCCGGATGTCCTAGATAAGGATGTTGTCAGCTATCTCGACGCTGGCACCAAGACGGCTGGATATTTAAGTAAGTCAAGCATATATGCTAGGGGAAAATGCGTTATAAACAGCAGTAAGACCTCTCGATAATGGAATTTTTATTAATTACTTGGACTTGGTGTTTTGGCTAGAAATGGCAAAAGTGGGTGTTTTAATGTAGCACTCTTGGGACATTCAGACTAATATAGATATGATATATGTAGATGTAATTTAATTTAAATTTTAATCGTCCAAGAAACTCTAGTTGCTCCTAATTGTTCCAACATCCTGTCTGGCCTTTTCAGAGGAATGTTTAGAAATACAGATTTAGGAACAGGACATGGTGACAGGACATAAGACCCAATGCTACCCAATACAAAATGCTACACGGCGAATTTGACTCCAATATGGATGTACCATAAAAAGGAGGAGTGCCCGCTATTATGTCCACTTCAGGCAGGTTAACGCTGTAACAAGTTTGAACTTGTAGTTGTGCTTCACTTCTCTTCTTTTTAATTAACGGTATCTTACTTGCAATTAGTTTCACTGTACAGCATAATGTCTTGTGGAGTTTAATACCTTTGAGAAGACAAGAATACCTCCCTCACCGGCTTGTCCTCCCAAAATAGTGTTTTGTAAATTTATTGAACTGAACACATTTCTCAGAAGAAATGGTATCCCTGTAAGATTTTTTGTTCGAAACGAAGGCCTTTGGGTTTCAGCTAATTTAATCATTGTATATTTCATTATAGCCGGTTTTTTTTTTCTTGGCTCAATCCTTCTTAGTTATTGGTGTTATTTTTATTTTTGGTTATATTATAAATCACTCCTTTAAATGGATCCCTATCTATGCAAACGGTTAATATTAGGCAAAATCTAAGACCAGACTTCAAAAAAAAAAAAAAAAAAATTATCTGACAGGCATGACTTGAAAAAAAAATCTCAAATACCAAGTGTTAGTATTTGCTTTTGAAAGATTGTCAAGGACATGTATTGCAAATTGCAATCATGTTGCAAGATTATAATTTCATAAAAGAAACTGTTATTTGTTTACTTTATCCGACAGGTATAGGGCTGTAACCGTTTCAGGAATTTATAGCCTTTGTCATGGCCATTATTAAAGGACAGATGAAGATATTTATTTTGTATACCGTTAAAAAAATCAACATGTGATACAAAATAAAGATTAAAATTGACACGTAAAACAAATAAATCAGATGCTAAAAAAATCGATCTCTACAAATGAGATAAGTAAAATAGTGTGCACAGAGCCGGATTTAAATCTTTGGCGCTCTTAGGGCGAAGCGTTTATTTTTCGGGGAAACACAGATATTTACGTGGAAATCCTCGAAAATTTGGGATAGTGGAAGCCCTGAACAAAAGGCAACTGATCCACCAAAAGCATGAGCTAAAAGTAATGCAAGAGAGAGGTGATGCCAACTCTCAGCTGTCATTCTTGGGAGACATCTGATAGATATCTGATATAAGCGGCTAGAAAATTTCTGTGTTGTTTTAAAATTACTTTTCTGTGAATAGGCTGCGCAGCAGCAAAGTGCACTTGGCACTTTGACGATAAATCAGATCAGTCCTATTTTTGTTTAAAAAAAAATTACTCAGTGTTTTTTTTTTTGCGTCCCTAGGCGTTGCACACCCCTAGGCCCGGGCCTAGGAGCCTGTGCGTACATCCTGGCCTAATTGTGCAGCAACATTTATTCTTTACAATTATCACAGGTGTTATCTCATTTTCGCAGAGTTTGATGTCTTAGTTATGTTCTTGATTCTTGTCTCCTAATATTGGCGTAATTTTAAGAATAGCTCTGTATCATTTTGAATAAAGCGCAAATTATGATTTAACTTCCAGGAAAAACGTTCTCCATGTTTAAATAATTTTTTGACGATTAGTTTATTTTATGCTCAGTTCTTATGAGCCTAATAGAAATAAATTACTTCGCCAGGCCATAGAGCTTGTCGAAAGACAGACATAAAAAAGAAAAACGCTTTGAAGTATAGTCTTTATTTAGACCAGAAGAAAATCATTTTATCCCCTTCCCTCAAAGAAAATTTTAAATCATAATATTTTGGACAAGCCCCTCCCCCCAAAAAAGCACATGTGGACAAGCATTGGGAAATATATTGACAGTTTAGGGAATATAATTATTTTTACACTTTGAAGAGGGAGTGGAAACTCTCGATTGGAAATTCAACCCTCCCCCCAAATACCCTCTTGCGTATACAGATGAATGAAACAAGGAATCTTATATGGTTGGATTAATAGTCCTCTGATTTATTTATTGTCTTACAAAACACTTCAGTTTGATGTCACTTTTACTGCCTTTCAGTCCGAATTTTTTCGTCCTCTAGCTCTTTTTCCCTCGGCTTGTTTATTCTAAATCCATTTTATTTATGGTCCGCAAAAGTATCAAAAATAGTAATTTACGACAGAAATTATGCCATTTTTTCGAAGTTTTAATGGTACTTTTAGATTGGATCCTCCCTCCCCAATGTCCAAGCCATGTCCTTTCCTTATCTCTGATTTTCGTTTCGAGTTGGTTTCTGTTTTGACTTAAAATTTTTGTTTCTAGATGTAATAGGATAAAATCATATACCATACGTAAAAATGAAGCCTCTCTGGTTCTTTTTACTTTTAGCTTTTCCTTTTAGCTTTATTCTTTTTATCTTTTCACCATATTGCCTATATAGTCATTGTCATTTGCCTCTTTATCTTAAAGAGCTAGAAATCAACAGACACAATCATTTCCAGGGTATAGGTAGTTCCAAAACTATAAAAAAAACCTTGTTCCTACTTGATTTTTCATATATTTTTCCATATTCACTACTTATTATGCGTTTTTTTGCCTTAGAGAGAGGAGGGAGGGGGTTGGCACTACCGACGTCACACCTGAATGCTATCCCTCGCCGGATATGATGACACTACTGAACCTACACTTAGATGATATTTCCAACCTGATATGTCTGTAATGCTCAAGAAAACCGTTAATTCCTGCAAAAATTACAATCACATATAAAGTTTACAGTTGGTTTTGTTATTTAAAATTTTTAAAGCTTATAACACCACAAACATAAATCTTAAAATTGTTTGACAGCCAAAAATAAAACAGAAATTCAACCTTTTGGGGATAAATAAATTTCATTTTGATTTCACTTCAATTTTAATAAAGGTACAAGTTAAAGAGCAGTTGTGTTATTTTCACTTTCGAAAACTCAAATTTACCAAAATTGTGTACTCTTGGCATTTGAATTGTAAAATCGAACCCAGGAGGTCATGATTCAGCAATTGAAACTGACTGATGTGGGAACTTTAACCCTTGAAACTAGCTTGGTGGAACTTGCTTTTTAAGTCTCTTTTTTTTAGTAAAAAAGTTTTCAGTCACTGTTTAATCTTCAAACTCAACGGGACAGTTTAACTCAATGCACAGATTCAACTGATCGGATTTTAAGCTAAATTTTAGCTGAAGCTTTATTTTTTTAGCTGAAGGGTATTATATTTAAATCAGTTTGCGTACTTCAATTTTTCGACAGCGAAGCAAAAGATGATAGATTGGTCCAATAAGCGAGTCATACTTACTTTCGCCGTTTACCGTGCCTTTTAACCAAACACTTGGAAAACAATAGGTTCGATGACTATCTTAGTTCTATGACTATCTACCATAGTTCTTTTGCCCTAGGAATGACGCATGGACGGATAATAGATAGACTTTTATATTAACAAATGAACTAAAATACTCTTTATACAATCCTAATAAGGGTGTTAATGCCAGAATTGCCTCTCACTCAATTGGACTATCTGTCTTGGCTTTTTCTACAATTAGCCATGGCTTGATGCCCACAACTATTCGATTTTATTATTTTTTTTTTTAATAAAAAAAAAACTTTTTGACCACCAGATAGAAGAATATATATATATATATATATATATATATATATATATATATATATATATATATATATATATATATATATATATATATATATATATATATATATATATATATATATAATAAACATATAAAATAATAAAATATAAAAAGTATGTTTTGCTCAACTATTGTGCGTCTTTTGTGGGAAAAAAACCATGTAACTGATTATTATCATTATTTTTATTGTTTTGCTTTTCATATTAGTGTCTTTTTAAAAACCCTAACTTTGATAGCAAATTACAGGTTTATCTTCTCTAATAAGACTTCTTTTTTAAAACTTATCAAAAGAATAATGGAAAGACAAACACCCTTATCCTTATACTGAACAATGGTTTTCATTATATTTTTCTACATAGCTGGAGTATTCGACCAAGTTCCTGCTGCTAGTTCTACGGCCAATCCATCTGAGCTGATTGGTAGCACCACCCCACTTCCGTCTCTTGATACTAACTTTTTAGAGGATGATGATATTGTCGTAGAAATTGGAAGACCGGGCATACACGATATACCTGATGACACAATTTTTTCAAATAATGATGATGATGCTGACATTAGAGGTGAGATTTTAGAATTTTAGGTACGTGTTTTAAAGCTATACCATATCAAATTAGCAGATAAATCAAAGAATTGACTCTAAGTTGTTGTTACCCTGAATAAGATAAAATTTGATTTTGTTACATTAATGAACAAATCAATTCGCTTAAGAATGAATTACATGATGAAGTTGGCTTTAGTGTTTCTTCTAACGATTATGAGTTGAGGAAACATATTTTACGGCAAAGGTAGACTTAAAATTAGATAAAAACGTCATTTTATGAGGGTGCGGGGGGATTTTTCCTCTTCAGAGGAGTATTTCCAGGGTTGTAGTTTCTCCGCTTAAAACAAAAATGTAAAGAAATCTTACAAGAACATTCATCTTGGTTGTAAATATTCTAATGACTATGAGGAGATAGTTGCAATTATTTGCCAAGTCTTTATGTCAGTTTCTAGGCCCTTTGAAACACAAGCCTAAGCATTTGAGCTTTGCAATGTGAAGCAGATGATAGCAAATATAGATAGGCTTTGTTTTTATAATCTTAAGGATAATTGTGAAAAAAAATATTTCATGGTTTTGTTTTTAGGTCTCTTAAAAGTGTCTACGCATTTGAACCGCGTAAAGTGCAGCAAAGATTAGCAGAAACATTATTATTCAAAACCTGAAATTGAAATAGCTTTTTGCATATGTCTTTGCTACCATTTCCTGGGCTATACAAAACACAGGCACTGTTTCTGTTTTTACTTCTTTTTCTGTTTTTTGTCTAACTTGTTTCTGTTTCTGTTTTTCCAAAAAACGGAACAGAAAGGGGGAACAGATCACTTGTTTTGATAGACCTGCTTCAGTTTTGTCCTGCTTTTTTTTATTTGTTTTTTTTCTGTTGTTGTTTTTCTGAAAAACAGAAATTGTGCCGATGCTTGCTTTACATAGCTGAGGCACTCCGAATATTTTTTGATAATAGTTGATATTTACACAAAAGAGGAAAAAAGGAAATATAATAACAAGTGCGAAGAAAAACATTAGATGGCAGTGTAAGAAACTATCAAACAATGACGAATAGCATTATGAAACTGCAAGGTCGATACAAGTTTTACTAAGCCCAATGCTCTTATCATGCTATTTTCCCAAAAAAGTAAAGAGGACATTACACTTGAGTAAAAGAGGTAACAGTAAAAGAGGACAGTACACTAGAAATGGTTTCTTACGTTATCGATCAAAGATATTTGTTCCTTTCAAACACTTTTTGCTACGAGATGCCAAATATTTCTGAAATTACATTAGGTAAGCTGTGACAAACCAGACTCTCTGTGAACGAAAAACACAGTTCATCATCTAGGGCTTTTGCATTTATTCCTCTGTGTTAGTAACTGCTTTAGCAAATCACAGATTAGAACATGGTCTAAGAACGGAGTAAATTTTAGTCTCTAAAAATTTTCCCCCTTCCGTTTTGCTGATATTCTATGGCTTAAAATGGAGTTACTTGATAGGATTTTCTTCCTTCGTATTTCATAATTCTATGATTTCTATCTACCCTCCTTGCCTCCTTTTGTCTCATTGACTTCTGTGGCACAAACTCAGATACTTCTGGGGGGAGGAGGAGGATACATTTCATATCTCAAGGTGTTTCAGTGTGCTCTAGGGTGTTTCATACCACCATAGAAAGGGGAAACTTAAACCAAAACGACCAGTAAGCAACTAGTGCTTCTTTATTCGTTTAGAAGTAACTAACAGCCTAGACGGGCATTCAGCCTCACAATCTGTAAATAGTATTTTTCCAAGGTTAAATTCTGACTCAAAGATCAACTCATTGACTGATAGTGCAGGAAATTCATGTACAAAGTGTTGTACTAGGCGTACATCTAGAAACTTGGGTGAGGATGGGTCTAAGACTTCTAAGCCTTGAATTAACGAGAAATTTTCCCCGAACCTGTGTTTCAGTTCCAAAGTTACTCAGTCTACCATGAAGTATAGAATACCTGACCTATAAGTTTAAAAAATGTCGCAATTCTCATCCTTTCGATTTCTTCCTCTGGCACCGACAGTGGTTTCAACAGAAAAGTCATCTGCTTATTGTAACCGAACGTCTAGGATAAAGTTTGCATCTTCTGTTGAATGAAGAATAAATAAAGGCATATTCATAAGAAATGATTTGTGATTTAAGCGGTCGAAGGGGGCAAAAAAACGGGGAAGTAGGATGAGGTCTGAAAAATGAGATTTGGGGGCCAAGCATCCTTGCCCCATACCATTTTACGCGCCTGATCCACTTCTCTTTGCCTCTGATAATATCGCTATTTTAATTTATTGGTAGCTCTATTTTTACTCAAAAATGTGTTTCCCCATCTCGAAATTATCTGTTTCTTCTGGTTTCTGTTTCACGCAGTTGTGTTTTGTTTTTATCACAGATTCTCTTCAGTTTTATTGATGCATCTATCCTGATTTCCATCTCGTATCTCATCTACCCTATTTCTCCTCCAATTAATCTTTATTGTCATCGTTCTATCCCTTAGTGGGCTGTGTTAAGTCCATCAAGTTTGGTTTCCCTTTTTTCTGTGGTTATGCTACTGTTTTCGAACCACTACAATCATCACTTGGGTAGTTCTTCTTCCTACTGCTAATATATGGCTTGGAAATAAAAAAATGAGAAAAAAAAGCTTCGACTTATATGCTTAGATTAGGACCTTCGAATGAATATCAAATAAGTATCTCAATTATAAAAAAAACAACTTGTAAAAGTCTAAAGAGAGAAGAAATTTGTCCCCCCTCACAAATATTAATCAGTTTTTAGTTTTAATTAGTTTAATAGCACGCAAGTAAAGATGTAAAGAGGGATCAGCTTTGATCAAAAACTAAAATTTTGCATGCACAAAGGCCATAAAAAATCTTAGGAAAAAAGATATACAAAAATAAAATATACAATATAAAAGATATACAAATTACAAGTGCAAAACGCATGCAGTGGTGTAAACGCATGCAGTGGCCTAGAAAAATGTAAGCGTGGAATTTAATTAGAAATGTTTCCAGTTGATGTTTTATATTTTCTGAGAATCCGTCAAACAGCCCATGTAAAAATAAGTTAATTTACTAAAGATCATAAATTCTCCCTTAATCTTACGGAAATCAAACTTTTATAGAGTCTGGGCGACATGACATACATGATACGCATGATGACGCAATGAAATCAAGAAATGATGATGAAAGTGATAATAGAGGTAAGATGTTAACACTATTCCGTATTAAAGCTTGCAATCTGTGTACAGCTTGTAATCTACTAGCGTAAAACTTACAGTAAACAAAAGCAGAAAATAAATTCAAGTTTCAAAAATAGTTCGTATATATGTGGGTATAACAATAGTATGAAGTCAGGACAGCTTTACTTATTAGAAATCCCGTTAAAAGATCTGATCTTATCCTTCTCCCAGATAGAAAGACTGCTAAAAAGCCATCGGTTTACGAAGCATGAGTTCTTTTTTCTGCAAATTTTTTTATTAGCGCAATATTTTTCTTTTGTTATTTAAACAGTTCGGGGTAACGAATTGTAAGTAAAGAGCGATCCGGCTCAATAGTAACCGAAACTCTAAAAAAAGGAATCTTGATGCCGATACATCAAAAGAATCATATTTTTACGCTGATTTTAAATATATAAGTTTCATCAAGTTTAGTCTTACCCATCAAAAGTTACGA
The DNA here is from genome assembly GCF_032884065.1 of Artemia franciscana. Classification (NCBI taxonomy): domain Eukaryota; kingdom Metazoa; phylum Arthropoda; class Branchiopoda; order Anostraca; family Artemiidae; genus Artemia; species Artemia franciscana. Next base: position 39,683,135 of record NC_088872.1, on the reverse strand, counting down.
GCCTGAGAAATTTTGCCTTATTTTCAAAATACGGGGAAAACACCCCTTAAAAGTCATAGAATCTTAATGAAAATCTCACCATCAGATTTAGCGTATTCGAGAACCCTGCTGTAGAAATTTCAAGCTTCCATCTACAAAAAGCGTGGAATTTAGTATTTTTTGCCAGAAGTTTTTTAAACAAAGTTTTATATTGTTTTAAAAGTAGAGTTGTGAGAAAGAGTCAAACCTTAACGTAAAGAGCAGGGCGTTGAGGAGGGGACAGACCCTTTCATATACGGAATAATTTCTGTTCATTTTTAAGTTTTAACGGCGCTCCTTACTTTCAGTTAAAAAACTTGTTCTTTTATTTAATAATAACCATAATCGATTTGGTCACGTGTCACTGTTTTATTTTTATTCTTGCGTTATAAATTTATTTGTGAACATCGCAAAGGTGAGGAGGCTTTCTTTCGTATATATTCTTTCAAAAATATGCTCACGATAAGAAAGAAAAAATCTAGACAGTATTGATTGAACCATGACAAGCTAAGAAAAGATACGTAAAGATGGTCTTACAAACATTTAATAGCATTAAAACAAAATAAATTTAAAACGGAAAATTCAACTAAAGTCCGATACTTCTTACTCCTAAATCTGACTTTACTGTTGATGTGATTTTCTTGGGCATCTGTGGCAAATCGGACTAAAGAATTAGAATTCTATTGCGAATGTCAGTGCCGAACAAAGATTTGTAAGAGTCGTTGAACAGTGACTAAGTAATATTGTTATTGAAACCTACCTCTCGATCACACGCAGTGTGTTCCAGCATTCCAAGATTAGCTACCCGACAAGCCCAATTACTTATCCTAATTACTAAATTTTAATTTGTTAGCGCAAGTCCCAATAAAAAGAAAAATGCTTTTTAGATACCCTGTCTGTATTGCATTATATTTGTATTAGCGTAAATACTTGTGACATTTTGGCAATGTTTCTACTATATTCAAGCCTCTTCTGTGGGCCGAAGCTCACTAGACCAAGCACTTTTTTAATCTCAGGATCACCCATATTCCAAGAAATTTGAGCCGTCGTCATAGAGTAAATATAAGCCAAGTTAGAGAGGTAACGCCATTCACATATGTTGTTAGATTCTAATTTATTACTGTATTAATAACGATTTGTTTTCTCAATATTTTATTGAAGAAATGTTTATTTCATCTGGTATATTTTTCAGATTTTTTCGCGCTTCTTTTCAAATTGAACTAACAACCGAATTTTTGGTTTAGGTATTGAAACATCACCATCTGCTGGAAAAGAAAAGACAATCGACAATTCTCCCGTAAAGAATGAAGATGTTCAGAATGAGAGGGTACCTTCAGATGACACACAGTCAACTGAAGACATTGATGAAATGCATCAAACAATGGATAAAATAAATGACGAAACTTTGGATTTAGACGTAAAGCTTGAAGAAGAGTTAAATATTCTTAAATCAGACGAGGGCAATCAGTTGGAAGATAGAAAATTCGATGAAGAATCTGGAATTCCAAAATTATCAGAATTGGATACATTATCCACTAATAATACAGAAGAAACCGTTGATAACTTGGGCGAGGTCTCTGTAATTGTAATTACAACAACAGAAAGTTCAATTTTGAACAGAGAGACAGCAGATGCTTTAAGCAGCAGTGATGTTAAAGTCATGGCACCAGTAAATCGTATCGAGGATGTTTTAGCAGAGAAAAGTGACAATGAAACCTTAGGAACCGTTTCTGAATCAGAAAAACCACTAGACACCAGTGTTGAAGCCAAGACAAATGAAACTCTTGAAAAGGCAACTGATTTCAAAGAAGAGAATCCTCTCAAAGATTTTGGATTGAGTACTAAAGCCAGCTTTGGTCAAATCCTTGAAACACCTGGACCTCATGGTGAGTGCAAATTTGCTATTCAATAATAAGTAATATGCTAATTAAAAGTAATACCACATAGAACTATAGAAAAATGTTATTCCGTGCTTTGAATTATGCGCAAAAGCATAAAAGCGTCTACTAGCTATTTTTATTACAGCTATGTTTTGTAGTTATGTTTACAGCTTGAAGAAGTTGTCCTTTTTTGGTTGGATGGATTAAAATTAAGAGGAAATATTTTATGTACTTTTTGACAAAGTAAGATCTAGAAAACTTTGACAATTTGTAACTTTTTAGTTTCCAGAGATCCAAATGATACAGTCTATAATACAATTTCTTATATGTATGTAAGCAAGATTTATTGAAGAATAATCAAAGAAAAAGCTATCAGTAATTTGTTTGTATTTTACCATTGTAGATTTTGCTACAAAACATTTCAAATCATACTGGCTATAAAAAATTCGTAATCATATTTCATTCATATTTGGAGCCTGTAAAATTTACGGCACAAACTCATCATTTTTCGTAGGAACAAACTCATCGCGAGCTGATGGATAAAATTAAACCTGTCAATATACATTTTGAGTGGTGATTCTTGACATATTTTTCGTTAATATGCATTATGTTTTTTAATTCAAAAATGAGAAAATAAAAAACAACACATCATATCATTTCTGTAGCAAAATCTTGTATTTTATCCCATTGCATAAGAGAAACTAAACCAACATCTTATTTAATAATGATTCAAAATCATCCTCCAAAACAAACAAAAAATTACATCTCTTTTCCTTTTTCTTTCCTTCATCCCAAACAGCAAAAAGGCTTAAAATCAGCATATATTATAGGAGAATGATCGAATGACCCGACTCAATGGTAACTGAAACTCTAAAAACCGGAATTTTGATACCAATAGATACATAAAAAACAATGGATTTTCATGCTGATTTTAAATATAAAAGTTTCATCAAGTTTAGTCTTGCTCAACAAAAGTTACGAGCCTGAGATAATTTGCCTTATTTCCGAAAAATGGGGAAAATACCCCCTAAAAGTCATAGAATCTCAGTGAAAATCACACTGTCTGATTCAGGGTATCAGAGAACCCTGCTGTAGGGAATTCAAGCTCTTATCTGCAAAAATGTGGAATTTTGTATTTTCTGCCAGAAGAAAGATCACGGATGTGTGTTTATTTGTTTTTTTGTTTTGTTTAATTTTTTTTTTTTACTGAGGGGTGATCGTATCGACCCAGTGGTCCTAGAATGTTGCGAGAGGGCTCATTCGAACGAAAATTAAAAGTTCTAGTTCCCTTTTTAAGTGACTAAAAAAATTGGAGAGCAACTAGGCCCCCTACAACGCTCATTTTTTCCCCAAAATCACCGGATCAAAATTTTGAGATAGCCATTTTCTTCAGCATAGTCAAAAAATCTAATAATTATGTCTTTGAGGACGACATAATCCCCCGCAGTCCCCGGGGGAAGGGCTGCAAGTTGTGACCTTTGCCCATTGTTTACATATAGTATTGGTTATTGGGAAATATACAGACGTTTTCACGGGGAATTTTTCATGGGGAAGAGAATTTTCCATGAAGGGGTGCTGGATTTCCCAGCATTATTTAAAAAACGATGAGAAATCAAATAAAGAAAAGACATAGTTTTTTCAACTGAAAGTAATGAGCAACATTAAAACTTAAAAAGAAAAGAAATTATTACGTATATGAGGGGATTCGCCCCTTTGTTAATACCTCGCTTTTTACGCTAAAGTTATTTTAGTACTTTCAAAAGAACTATTTATTCTAATTAAGCGGCCTTTGTGATTCAGGGATCATTCTTAAAGAATTAGAACAAACTTCGGACTTTTGCGCAAAGAGTGAGGTATTGACAAGGGGGCGAACCCCTCATATACGTAATAATTTCTGTTCGTTTCAAGTTTTAATGTTGGTCCTTACTTTCAGTTGAAAAAAGTTTTTTTTTTATTTTACTATTAGAAAGGCTTGGACGGCTTGAGCCTTTAAATAATTAAATAAAAAAAAAACTAATTTCTTTAGCTGAAAGTAAGGAGCGACATTAAAACTTAAAACGAACAGAAATTACTCCGTATATGAAATGGGTTGTCCCCTCCGCAATCCCTCGCTCTTTACGCTAAAGCTTTTAATTGTTCTAAAAAGTAGAATTCTGGCAAAGAGTCAAACTTCAGCGTTAAGAGCGAGGGATTGCGGAGGGGACAACCCATTTCATATACGGAGTAATTTCTGTTCGTTTTAAGTTTTAATGTCGCTCCAACACGCACCCGTGCTTTGTCTTCTGGCAAAAAATACAAAATTCCACATTTTTGTAGATAGGAGCTTGAAACTTCTATAGTAGGCTAGGGTTCTCTGATACGCTGAATCTGATGGTGTCATTTTCGTTAAGATCCTACGACTTTTGGGGGTGTTTCTCCCTATTTTCTTAAATAAGGCAAACATTCTCAGGCTCGTAACTTTTGATGGGTAAGACTAAACTTGATGAAACTTATATATTTAAAATCAGGATTAAAATGCGATTCTTTTGATGTAGTTATTGATATCAAAATTATATTTTTTAGATTTTTGGTTACTATAGTCGCTCCTTACTACAGTTCGTTACCACGAACTGTTTGATCGTAGCATAAAATTGCTAAATGCTAGATGAAAGAACGTAACTAATACCATGACTGGATTTTTTTCTTCTCCAACAATAGACTTTTTGGGTTAGAAGAAGAGAAACAAAAGTGACCAGTGAAACGAGCAGATGTCATTATGTGCTTTAACATACTTGCTTTTTTGAAACTACAATTATTTTTTAGGTGGCATTTGTCAAGGATAATTTTTCTCGCTTATTGTAATTTTCTTTAACACTCGTATTTCAAGTTTAAAAAAAGTTTGGATCCTCTCGACGACGAAAAAGGTGAAGGTACTAATAAAATCAGTAATCCGTTAATTTATTTTTACCAAATTAGATACTGTCTTGGGAGTTTCGCTCATGTAAGTCATGATTTTGAATCCCACCTTCTACATTTTGAATTTACTCCTAAAATAAAACGCAAAAGCGTAGATCGTTTCTGGTTTTAAATTCACAATACTTATCAGACATATTTTGAGCCCACAATCCACTGCGTGTTTTTACTTACATCTTATTTTATGGCAATCAGTTCCCAACATGCCACTAGCTCTTTATTCAGCTTCATCTCTAGGCTGAATTTGTTGAATATTTGCGTAAAACAACCAGCCGTTGGCTTTGATTGTACAACCCACGAGGAAGACATTTCGAGGTAGATGCACAGCACCTAGCAAAGTTTTTTTTTTCAAGTACTTTCTCCTATTTGTTTCATCCTTTAGGGTTAAGTAATCAAATTGATCTTTGAACTTTGGATTTTTGCCCTCACAAAGATGGGGGAAGAAAATATGTGCCTGAGAAGGAAGTGAGTTACTGTACTCATGGAAGGAAATTTTGATGTTTCATTAGACATCGCCTTAGGTTACCGGGAACTGACATGAGAAGAAACTCAAGTTCTTCTTAGAGATTTAAAACACAAGTAGTGTCATCTGGCGCTACTCAGAAAAGTCATAAGATTATTTACAGATAAGTGTTAATAAAAATAGTTTTTATTATTTTTTTAGTTTTGCTTTACTTTACACTGAAGATAGGTATGTACGTGTAAGGAAGTGCCTCGGAGCCCGCCCACCAAAATCCTAGACTATACCAAATTTATTGAAACTTCTTATTGAAATTACCAACGAAGTATTTTATTATTATTACCCCTACATCCCTACAGAAAAAATCATTTGTTCGTGTCCGGCTAAAGGTCAAAGAAATTTGTTTCCGAAAGTCCACATTATGTTTCCCTTTATTGTTGTAAAAACTAGTTTATATTTTACATAATAACTGGTACAAATTGTTACATAATCAATGAACAATTGTCTAGCTAGCCTTAAAAAAAATCTGCCCGTTCTCAGAAGCCTTTAGGATGGGTCCAAATAATCTTAGGTGTTTGATTGAATTCGAAATTTTAATAATTTAACTATCCCACTGCCTCAATTTTTGGGTTTCCCAAATTCCGCGAAGGAAAGTTGGGTTCTCCAAAATCGTCCTATCGTTAACGAAATTAACGTTTTGTATTTCGTGTTAACATTTGAGGATTTAGAGACGCTAATTTTCGGAGAGATTTCGCAGCAATCCATTTAATTCGAGTGAAATTGAGGAAATCCCTAATTATTCGAGGATAGTGGAAGTATAGACGTACGAAACCGATTCTACCACGGGGAGGGCGCAATCCTGGTGCAGAAAAAAAGTTTTTTTCAAACATTTGATAGCAGAGCCCAAAGTTTCTTCGAGGGTTAATCTTAGGAATGGTCTAAGCCTCCTAGCCCCTCCCCCTATTCTACGCCAGTAATGTCGGTAGGATTCCAACTTTTCTCTTGTTAGTATTTCGACTACGAAAGGAAAAGCCCTGGTCATAGATTGTTATTAGTAAGAGAATCTCTTAATGATTTTTGGCTAACACAAACTCAATCTTATAACTTTGATCTGAGTTTAGAAGTTGTCGTGACCAAAAAAAAAAAATTGATCAGCAAAACTAGTGGGGGTTCAATGCTACTGGTCTGTGTTGAATATATAGAACACTCAGGCCTTTTCAAAATAGCTTGTTGATAGCCTGGAAGTTCTTGAATGTGTTGTTGAGGGGTTCTTGAGTCCTTGAGGGGTCTGAGCTTCCTAGCCCCTTCCCCTATTCTACGCCAATAATCTCGGTAGCATTCCAACTTTTCTCTTGTTAGTATTTTGACTACGAAAGGAAAAGCCCTGGTCATATGTTAATATTAGTAAAGAAACTAGTGGGGCTTCGATGCTACTGGTCTGTGTTGAATATATAGAACGCTTAGGCCTTTTCAAAATAGCTTGTTGATAGCCTGGAAGTTCTTGAATGTGTTTCGAATTAAATTTTATGGAAAGCCGCTTACTTATTTGTTCAATGTTGCAAACCTTTGGCTCATCGTGGCGTTAGGAATTCGGTGATATGTTTGCCTTCTGGGGGGTGGGTCTGCAATATATATCGTGACGATCGAAAAGCACTCTCGAACCTGAACCTGCCTTGCGGCTCTATATAGAACTTGATAGTAGATAACCAGATCTTTCTTTGACTTCCGGCTTACTTCCTCCGCGACGGTAGCTTGAGACACTTTAAACCCTGCTTCGATTTCTCGTTGGCAGGACGTGGTTGTTATACCGAATCATTAGAGGTATCTGCCTCTCATTTGAACGCAAAGCCTCCCATTTGAGGTTTTGAACTCAGAAATTCCAATGATATATTTGAAACAAATATTAATGCATCTAGCCATTGCTTAATTTTTCAAAAAGGAGACAGGTTACTTTTCTTGAAATAAAATATTTTTGGCATGTGTTTTCCTTGGTAAAGTTCATTCAGTGTAAAAAATAGATTAAATTTACGCGATTTGGGAAACGTTCATTTTATAAACTATTTAAGGTCACTTTAATGACTTCTTTTGAAGAGTTGCATTATGCGCCTTTAATATTTAGTCTGAGGTTGCCCACAGTTTTTTTTTTCTTTCAGTCCTTCTTGCACATTTATTTATATGAAATAATTTCATATTAATTTAAAAATAGAATACGTAGATATTTGTGCAAAGGTTCAACAAGCAACTGAAAACTACTGAATATTGTGATTAAAATTTCTATGAATGACCCAGTACTAGCAAATTTTACAACTTTCTAAAATATTGAAAACTGTCTTTTCATTGACAATTTCAAATTCATCTTTCTTTTTACCATACTTCTCAATTTTTGCAGTTGAAAACGTGCTTGACGCTGAGTTCAAAATAGAAAATCTGGAGTTTACGCCAGAGTTAGAAAATGCTTCTAGCCCTCAATATCAAGCGCTATCAAATGAAATAGAAAATGAGGTAAGTTTTTTTTCATACTTGGTACAACCAGACTTTGCACATGAGCTCGTTCTTTCTTCTTTTTTCATCTTTGTCTTCTGTAGCCTATATTTAACATCTATTATAAGCCAAGTTTAAAATATTTATTTTTCAATTTTCTGTCCGTGTTTTTTTTTGACGCTGGACTTTTTAAAATCTAAGCCAAGCCATAGCACACACACACTCAAATTGAATCTCCATTTCTAAAAGTACTATATGCTTTTCAATAATTAAAATAAGTTTTGATTCTTTGCTCGCAGCATTCAAGTTTTTCCAAAAAAAAGATAAAAAATAAAATATGGGCCCTAATAGCTAATCCTTACCCAGGATCAGTGGTAGGCTATCTATGGCACTGAGCCTATCTATCATCGCATCACTAATAACTAACAAAGAGCCGAAAGGGTTTGGGTCATTTGTGTAATTCAGGCACGTTTTTTGCCTCTTATGACAAAGTAAAAAAAAAAATTAAAAAATCACTCAAATTTTTACCTGATGTTTACTTGAACGTATAGCCTTTGAAAACAGTTGCACATTTTGAACAGTTATATTGTTCTGTAGATAATTTTGAAATAGTCAGAGTAAACAAGAAAAAAAGAATATATATATATATATATTTCTCTCTCTTTTTTCTCCTAGTGTAGCAACTAATTTGGAAAATTGAATAAATTTGATTAAGAAAAAATTATTCACAAATAATCAAACAGTTCGTGGTAACGAACTGTTTGAACGAACTGTAGTAAGGAGCGACCCGGCTCAATAGTAAGCGAAACTCTGAAAAATGGAATATTGATACCAATAGTTACATAAAAAAAATCGCATTTTAATGCTGATTTTAAATATATAATTTTCATTAAGATTAGTCTTACCTATCAAAAGTTACGAGCCTGAGAAAATTTGCCTCATTTTAGAAAATAGGGGAAAACACACCCTGAAAGTCATACAATCTTAACGAAAATCACACCATCATATTCAGCGTATCAGAGAACCTTATTGTAGAAGTTTCAAGCTTCTATCTACGAAAATGTGGAATTTTGTATTTTTTGCCAGAAGACAAGTCACGGATGCGTGTTTATTTGTTTTGTAGTTTTTTTTTCCCAGGGGTGATCGTATCGACCCAGTGATCCTAGAATCTTTGTATAGGGCTCATTCTAACGGAAATGAAAAGTTCTAGTGCCCTTTTTAAGTAACCAAAAAATTGGAGGGCACCTAGGCCCCTTCCACGCTAATTATTTTCCCAAAGTCACCAACTCAAAATTCTGAGATAGCCATTTTATTCACCATAGTCGAAAAACTTAATAACGATGTCTTTGAGGACGACTTACTCCCCCGCAGTCTCCGTGGGAGGGGTTGCAAGTAACGAACTTTGACCTGTGTTTACATACAGTAATGGTTACTGGGAAGTGTACGGACGTTTTCAGTGGTATTTTTTGGTTTGGGGGGAGAGTTGAGGTGGAGGGGGGTCTACTTGGGAGGATATTTCCATGGAAAAACTTCTCATGGGGGAAGAGAATTTCAATGAAGGGGGCGCAGGATTTTCTAGCATTATTTAAAAAAAATGAAAAAATAAATATGAAAAGTTTTTTTTTCAACTGAAAGTGAGGAGCAGCATTAAAACTTAAAACGAGCAGAAATTATTACACATATGAAGGGTTTACCTCCTCGTAATACCTTGCTCTTTACGCTAAAGTATTTTTAGTAATTTCAACCATTTATTCTACGGCCTATGTGATTCAAGGGTTATTCTTATGGAATTGAGACAAAATTTAAGCTTTAGTGTAAAGAGTGAGGTATCGACGAGGGGTGAACCCCCTCATATACGCAATAAAAACATACGAATATAGAAGTTCGTTACGTAAGTTATTTCGTAAATTACGTATATTTTTTACTAATGAAAATGTTCGTAAAAAATTAGATGTTCTAGTTGCCTTTTTAAGTAATCAAAAAATTGGAAGGCAACTAGGCTTCCTCCCTCGCTCCTTTTTTCTCAAAATCTTCCGATTAAAACTATGAGAAAGCCATTTAGCAAAAAAAAAAAATAATATGCAAATTTCGTTTTAATTATTTATGTGCGGAGAGCCAAGATCAAAACATGCATTAATTAAAAAACGTCCAGAAATTAAATAAAAAAAAACATTTAAAAGTTTTTTAAATGAAAGTAAGGAGCGACATTAAAACTTAAAACGAACAGAAATTACTCAAAACTTTAGCGTAAAGAGCGGGGCGTTGAAGAGGAAAAGCCCCTTTCATATACGGAGTAATTTCTGTTCGTTTTAAGTTTTAATGTCGCTCCTTACTTTCATTTAAAAAACTTTTTTTTTATTTAATCACTCACTAAAGCACTACTATGTCGTAATATAGCCGGCATGTAATAGAGATTTAAAACAAAACCCCTGATGTTGTCCAGAATGAAAAACAGTTCGCATAGTAAACAAATCCAAGGTTCTTGAAGGATCGGTCAATCTTGGTGAAGATTACGACAAACAGTATCTTGTTGTCAATCTCATTAGTACAACTCCATTGCGAAACATGTGCACACCTCTGAGTGACCGAAGGCATATTCATATGATCTTTATGAAGTTAAGATGTTCACAGTTTTGCTATCCTTGCATACTATTTTCAAAGCCTCGCCATCTCAATTTGACGATTTGCTTTTATGGTACTATATATCTCATTTTTCATTATTCACGTGTCATTTTCACTTAAAAAAATTGGCTTCAATCCCCCCCCCGCCAGCATTTTGACGAAACTACGCCACTGCGGAACACAATTACAAACTGTATTCAATCAATAGTTGATACAGTTTACTTAAGCTGATAGTTAAATTCTTGATAGTTACCGAGCTAAAAAAAAAAATCCCTACCCCTGCCTAGATTTCAAAACATCTTGTTTCGACATTGTCACCAGGAAATACCCATTTTATTATTTTCAATGGAAAAACTAAAAATCCAAACTACCCCCCCTCTCTGGATTTTGAAGAATATATTTTGCTTCTCTCTCCAACTTTTTCATGAATTGCCACCATTGATTATTATTTTAGCTTTTAGTAAACAGAAAAACTTAAGCAATAAAGGTGTTTTTCTGTTTCATATAATCTATTTAACTCATTCATGGTGACTGCAAAAGGTCTTCCAGGGGGGGGGAGGATTCAACAAATAACTCCAAGTATGGGGGGATTCAACAAATAACTCAAAGGAGGGGGGAAATTTCAAAAAAATATTTTTGCTAGGGAAAACTTAGTCTTTTTCAAGTATTACGAGTATATTCCCTGTTGGTACATTTTTCGTCTTGCAAAGGGGGAAAGGCTAAATGTCCAGATGTACCTACCCTTCGCCAAAAGAATATAAAAAACCTGCCCTTCTACAAACAATACGTACTATTACTTTAGTGGAAGTAACGGATTTAATAACGAAGCAATTATGCAGTCATATTTCTTAAAATACGGTCTTTGATGTTTTTTTTATGCAATTTAGACTAATCGTTTAATCTTCTTCTAAATTGGCTATTCACAGGTACCAGCAAAAAAGGTTCCTATATATAAAGTGGGCTATTCATGAGCATGTTTTATAATCAGAAAATTACAATACTATCTATCTTTCAAGAGGCTCAAGTTCATTAGAACATTGATTAATGGGTATTTGATTCACTTTCAATTTGGGTTTTCTATTCAATGATTTCCTAGTAGCTTCGCTATGAAATACCTCAGTTTTATACAGAATCACTGGGTCATCGCCCTTAAAAAAATTTGCTGCTGAATGTTTACTTGTTCCTTGTAGATGTACGAAAAGTAGTTCTTTAAAGAGACTACTGATGACCTCGGTAACCAAAAGGTATATTCTCCAAGCAAGAACCTATCCAGGATTGTTCTTTTTTTGGGGGGGGGATACAGAAAGTTGAAAAAACGTATCAACTTTTTATATTCATCTTTGGTACGTTTTTACGCATCAAACAAATAATTTTTTTTTTGGGGGGGGGGGGGGGTTCAAAGCCCCTAAAAACATCCCCCCTCCATACAGATTTAACTCCAAGAGTATGTTCACTTACCTGAAAACGAAATTCTGTTTGTAGCCCTCAGTTACCAGAACTCTAATTTGAGGGCCTTGTCAAAATCCCAAAAGCAGTCTAAGCGTTCAAACACGACTAATACACACAACTCATACCGTAGTATTATTCATCTCATTAATGTTCCTCTCCTATTCATACTTGAATAAAGAGGGAGGGGGAGAGATGATATCATCCTGCGATATATATATGATAACTTAAATTTGTTTTGAGTTCTTACGTATCTCCTTAAGGGGCGTAATCTGCTATTAACCCCAAGGGCAACTTCCCCTGATAAGTTAGATAAGTTATCGTATATGTGTGAGGTTGATTCCCTACTTTCCCACTCTTCTTACTTTCTCATAAAAATCAGTTTTAAATTTGTTTTTTGTTCGTTTTTAATACCATATTTGGGGTTGTCCTAAATATTACGGGGCTGGTATTCACACCCCCATCTTCTCTTTTCGTTGAAGTGAGATCAGTGTTTTCCTGAAAACGTTTTATAATGCAACAAGTACAGCCAGTGAGTACTTTCATGTTCTTCATTGACACTTTTCATTTTTTATTACACTTTTTTAAAAAGTTATTAGGTGATCCATTTATTTAATGCTATTTAAATCGTACCTTATCACTGGCATCAATCCACGAAAAGTTGGAGGGGGGTAGTTTTAAAAGTCTAAGTGGGTATAATTTGTCATTTTTCTCATTTTTTCAATGAAAATACAAAGAGATATTTTTCATTGAAAATATCCCCAAAAAGTTGCTTTTTGAAATCTAGTGGAGGGGGTCACGTAAAAACGATTCCCTCTTAATCTGGAACTAAGCCAATTTCCTTATGCTAATAACATTAATGGGAAACTAGATGGGCAATTTTCCGCATTCTGTAGAATCTTTTTTAGGTGTATATTGTTATCCAACTTCCGTTGTGTTTCAAAGTCTTGTTTGCTTTTGAGAAGGGTCACTTTTTATGCACCGATTTTCACCATGAATGACTTGATTAATCTTACACTTCCACGAGGGTCATGTTACTACTACTAACGACTCACCGCAGCATCAAGCCGCCTGAATCCAACACAGCTTCATTCATTGTACCAATAACCTTTTCTGCTAGATGTCCTGATGATAAGAATTTAGGAATCTCTCCCATTTCCCTCCCTACACTAACGTTATATCGACTCTGGATCCCAAAAGGAGTAGCTGAGACCCCAAGTGTTGAAACCCCAAAATTTCATAAAAACAAAAATTCTGAATTTGGGATTTTCAGATTGGCCCTTCCGTTATTATTTGCTAGAGATCTAGAAGAGATACAGGATTATTCATTGGCGAAGTCGTAGAGATATATAAAGCTCTGCCCAAATTTGGCATTGTATGATCCCTACGAAGCTGACTTTTCGAGCTGGGCTTCTCATTTTCGTTATTCAGTAGCCCCAAAAATGGCTCATATTTTTCTTTAAAAAATTAATAGAAACTTGGCAGACTCGAGACGAATTTTTCTTCTCATTTTCACGATCTGAATGCCATATCAAATGTTCAAATTCCCATTCATTGCCCTTACCGTATAGTCCAGGACTTTTAGGGTTTGACCCGGACAAAATTGCAATATAAACGAAAATGGTACCAAAATGATCAGAAAAAAATTCTGTACAACATAATAAAAGTCCCCATAAATCTGAGTGGGGCGAGTACCCGAAAAACAGGGGAAAAGGGGGAAATGCGGGGGAAAATGGGAAAAATGCCGAACATGCCCAGAAAATAGTTTAAAGTGAGTTTTCTGGGGTTTTCACATACGCTGATTACGAAATTGACATCTAAAATTCAGTATAGAAAAAGAGTACTACGGAAAACGGGGGAACAGGGGAAAGAGGGGAGAAAAGAGAATAATACAGGGTAGGGGTAGAAAGCGGTTTGAAAGATATTTTCTGGGGTATTCCTATCTGGTGATTACGAAATTGAGAAATAAAATGATATAAAAAAATCGATTAACATAAAACGGGGAAATGGGGGGGGGGAGGGGAAAAGGGAAATATACAGGGTAGGGGTAGAAAGCATGTGGAAATGTGTTTTCTGGGGTTTTTCTATCTGCTGATCACGAAACTGACCCCTAAAATGAAGGAAAGAAAACGAGAACCATGAAAACCGAACAACACTGGAGGAAACAACGGAAAAGGGGAAGGGAGGCCTGACTCCTGAGCCAGCTGCTAATGGCTAATAAGTAGGCCTATGGACAAAATAACTCGCTTAAGTATCAAACTTGTACTTTCTTGAATCACAGACATTTCTTACAACCATTTGAATTACTAAACATAAAGAAAACAACCGCTTGGCAGTTATATATAAAATGGCTATTATATGTAAAATTTGCACTTTCGAAGGCAGTATAGTTGACTTGAAAAACACAGCATTGATATCACTAGTCGAGCTCCTCGTCTTCGACAATCTCGTTGTCCCTGTTCAAACAGTTGATACCCTGACATTCTCCGCACGCGAACGTACACGCTAATCCATTTTTCTTGCAGCTGCATCGCGAGTTCTCGCAGCCTGTCTTACAGTTGCATCTCACGACACTCAAAAGAGTCTGAGGTGCGGGCAACAAATGGGTCATCACAGGTGAGTATTTATGGTCTCTGAGGACCCAACCCCAGTCAGCCGGGTCGAGGTCAGCTGGTTCCCCTTTCCAACGGGATACCTGGAGGCGCACTCGCTGGGAGTGGAATGAAGCTGCAGCTTTGGCTGGCGGAAGCCTTTCAGGCTTAACAAACGCCGTAGTATTAGACGAAGAAACTTTTTCCAAGAAAATTCGATGTCGCAGCTTAGTGAGATCTTCGTTTGGTCGTGCTTTATACAAGCTGAGGAGAAGATATTCACCCGCTTTCACAATTTCATCTTTGGACGATGATTCATCCAGAAACACTTTGCATTTTTTTTTGAACACTTAGCTCTTCTTCAAAAGAGGTAGCACAGCTTGCTTTCCAAGTCCGAAAACTCGTGAGGTCGTGTCACATCCCAAGAGTGCGTGCCCTACCAGAAGCAGCCTGGATACTTCTCCCATTTTTTTTTTGCACTTCGTTGAGGCACCAGAACCGTGTTATCGCTTCTTTTGCGTTCGTTGACGATTCGAAGTAAAGTGTTTTTGCATTAGGCGGGAGGTGATACAAGAGTAGAATCAGAAGGTCAGTGTCGTTGCCAAGAACTATTGTTTCAGAGTTTTCTGCTTTCGTTACGGCAGTCTTCACGATTAGATAGTCAGCATCGTCCTTCGCATGGGCGACTTCAAATCCTTTGGCTCTGAGTTTTTCCCCGATGTAGCTTATAATTCGCTGTTTGTTCTGAGAGTTGCTCAAAAACTCTTCCTTCTTTTTCTGGAGCTTCATCCCTAAACTGAAATCGATCACTTGATGCTGGCTTCCCTTACATCGTCGGTTGTGCGTAGCATCTTTCGTGGTTGGACCAGCGCTGTATCCATCGAAGACAACAGTAGGGGAGGTACAGCGTCGAGTAACGAAACTAACATAGCTGTCACAGATTGAATCATAAGTATCACCAATCTTCCAAGGTACTTGCTGAAGCAGCCAACCTCCGTCAACTACAGTGACACGATCTGACACTGGCAGGTGGTGAATCGAGTCCGTGTTCGCTTCTTTCCATATTGCTTTCGCTAGTGCAGGTTTGTCTGGCTGACGCATTATGCCAGGATTCTCAAACAAAGCGGGCGGATAACTGCACAGTTCGTAACGTAGAGTTTCTGCCATGTCATTTTTAGATGTATGGGCAGCAGTCGAAAGACGTTGAAAAAGCAGTGCAGGATCGATATGCAAAATCTCGCCATCTATCCTAATGTTCCCATCGGATGCCAGTGTAACGACTTTGTCTTTCTTCCTGAATGAAAAACTTTCGACGGATTGGCCATCCATGCGCTGGAGGATCAGCTCACCTACAGCTTTAGCATCCTCTGCATTGACTGCATTGACGTTTTGTCGTCGGCACTGGAACTCCGCGGTGACTAGTCTACCTTGCTTCTCTTACTGGATGTCGAATTAGAACAGGATTATGTTGACGAACCCACGCGCTTGTCGATAACGGCGAGGAATACGGAATAATGTAATTTCAGTATTTTTCCGTATTTCTTTCTCGAATTTTTTTTTTTGCCTTTTCCGAACCTATGGGGTAGCCGAACCTCTATAGATCTCCTGTATTTGTTCTCGAACTTTGTTTTAGATGTCAATTTTATAATCAGCAGATAGAAAAACCCTAGAAAACACATTTCCACATGCTTTCTACCCCTACCCTGTATATTTTCCTTTTTTCCCTCCCTCCCCCCCCCATTTCCCCGTTTTATGTTAATCGATTTTTGTATATCATTTTATATCTCAATTTCATAATCACCAGATAGGAATACCCCAGAAAATATCTTCCAAACCGCTTTTTACCCCTACCCTGTATTCTTCTCTTTTCTCCCCTCTTTCCCCTGTTCCCCCGTTTTCCGTAGTACTCTTTTTCTATACTGAATTTTAGATGTCAATTTCGTAAGTAGCGTATGTGAAAACCCCAGAAAACTCACTTTAAACTATTTTCTGGGCATGTTCGGCATTTTTCCCATTTTCCCCCGCATTTCCCCCTTTTCCCCTGTTTTTCGGGTACTCGCCCCACTCGGACTTATGGGGACTTTTAGTATGTTGTACAGAATTTTTTTCTGATCATTTTGGTACCATTTTCGTTTATATTGCAATTTTGTCCGGGTTCAACCCTTTTTTGAGCTAAAAGTCCTGGACTAGTACTACAGACTGTTGATAAAAAAAAAAAAAAAAAAAAAAAAAAAAAAAAAAAAAAAAAAAAAAAAAAAAAAAACTACGAAAGCAACAATGTTACTTCGCAACACTTCATGATTTGGACACGTATTTTAGGACAAAAACTCACAATCTGTAAAACTAATGTAAAAACATAAACAGAAAACTGATTAGCCTGAAGTTTAAATAAACAAAACATTTTTATGGTTTCATATTGTAGACTATAAAAAATTAATTTTGGAAAGCAATCATACATTTCTACGCAAAATTGGCATGCTTTTAAAGGGTATTAACCCGCAGTATCAGCTGGCTTTTACCTTTTGATGATGTTTCGATTTCGGTACGAAATATTTGGCAATGAATCTATAAGGAGTGTTTCTTTCGTGATGGCCGATATCTTACGAGCGACCAAAATTTACACAATTTACGAATTGAATTTGGAAAGGTTATTTAGTTTGCCATACTAATTTTAAGAAGAAAGACTGGTCTAGAATTTTCTTACATTGACAAATATAGTAGATTAGAAGATAGAAAAAAATTGTTTTTGTGTACTTTCCAATTATTCAAGCGCATCTAAGGCGAGAGGTTACTCAGAATTTAGGCGTGCCTTGAAAGTGTATGCAAGCTATTATGTGACTAAAGTCAATTTTACATTTTCATTGATCATATTTTGACACCACATAGAGACTATGTTAAGCAATGTATTGGATGCTTAGTCAGAAGAATTTTTTTGTCTTTTATTTGAATAGATGCCAGAAGCTGAACTCATGCAGGGACCTCGTCAATAACATATACATTTGAAACTCTATATCAAAGAAATAAATACATACAGGTCAGTAACACGTAATTACCCCACCTTTTTCAAGACATTAGTACGTTGAGCACCCTTTAATTTAAAAAATAAAAAATTGTTTGGTTTTGTTTGGCCTCTAAAATGAATCACCATTTTTCGTCAAACAAAATAAATCAAATTAAAAGCTGCAATCATAGCTTTACTAGGGAAATGGAAGGACTCTAGGACTTAAAGGCGTAACGCTAAAGTTTAATTACCTGATCAGTTATCCAAGTTTCGTTTATAAGGTGTCAAAGAAGAAAAGGCGCATTTTACATTTTTCTAACTAAACTGGGAACAAGGAATGGTAAGTTTCCAAAGAAATGTGTTTTTTTGGTTAAAGAATTCAAACTAAAAGATATTAGAAAGTATTTTATTGTATTGCTTAATAACGGGGCTAAATGTTGCTGTACGGTACATAAAATTATGTTAAATAGTCATCGAGCTAGAAGTTTCCGATATTTGTTTGGCTCAATTCATGGCCGGTCTTCTAGGACATTGGTAGGACATTTTACTAGGGATGGGGTTATTCATAAGGAGCAATGTTCCATTAAGTAAGTTTGATTACAATAAATTAAATCACTTTAATAAATTAATGCTAATAGGTTGTGAAACTTTTACTAAAATGAAATTGAATTGATTTTGAATAGGTCTGAAGACAAAGGGGGCAAAGACATAAGAACCTTTGTTTCAAAGCGAGCTTTTTTATTGCATTTGTTTTTCCCAAGGGTTCCAATGCATCCTGGCCCTTCCCTAGTGGTGTCCACCCAGGTCTACCCTACTTTTTATGAATAACTATGGTATATTATTGTGACCAGTCAAATTGTGACGAAGCACTGGAGAAAGGTCGACTAATGAAATATTTCTTACTTTCTAGCTTATTTGTAAAAAAAAACGTCAAATGTTCTCTTTTGTTATGAACACATCAGTGGAAAAAGAAAAAACAAAATATATAGCAAGCTGACTATCCAAAAGTAAAATAAAATAAGAAGTTCATATTTTGAGCGGTTGCATGGAAACATTGCTACTTAAAATAGTGGTGCAGGTGCAGATCGTTTCAGAACAAATAAAAATCAAACAGATAAAAATCCTTTGTTATGTGACTCCATAGAGATGTTTCCGAAACAACACATTTGCCTATAATTAGTTTGGCCTTAAGAAGCGTCGTAAACATGACGATCCGAGACTGTCAAAGCCTAAATCTTGGTACTAAACGAATTTTGGAAGAACATAAAACAGAAAATTTTCTATTTGAAAAATAATATCTTATATTTCTCTTGAATATCAAGCTGGGGCTAAACCAAAAGCAGGGCGTCCTGAAATTAGGTGGGGCGAGATCACATGAAAATATTTAAAGGCAGAGGGGCCTTCAGAAAGGGAGAAAGGATTAAAGTTGTGAATATGGTGGGGGAGGAAAATCGTATGCAGCTGTACTGGCGTTAGGTAAACTGGTGTTATGGTGAGTTGTCAGTAGCAGTAACAATGCTAAGGGTAAATACTCTCACGCTAGTGCCAAAAATAATGGTTTTTACTTCTGGTGTGTAAAAATCCAAACAATACATTTAACCTAATCTTTATTAGAATAATCACATACAGCTACATAAAAGAATGGTGTTGGAGAAATAAGACAAAATATTGTCTTGGAAAAGCAGTATACATGATTTAAAACATACATTTCAAAAGCAGTAATGACGAGAGAGGCGTTGCCCATTCATGGCTTCCTTCGTAAATTCTTAGCAAGAACCAAATATTATCCAATATTTTTCAATTGTGAGTTTTTTTTAAACATCTGTTTTCCCTTTTTCTTCTGGTAAATTCTCTTGAAAGCAAAAAAAAATATCTTTGACTATATTTTTTTTCATTTTCTAGCTACGTCGAATAATCCTTTCTTCGAACGACTTGGCGAGTAAGGAGTTTGATTTCCGCATAGGTGTTGTTCAATTCAAGTAAGTGGCACAACTGCCCTACAATTATGTTTGTTGCGCTGTTACACATACTCATATATCTATGTTTTGTACAATTGTCGTACATATATTATATATTTTTGAGAGTTGAAATGTCTAACATGATTATTCTGATAAAAGAAATTGTTTTATCATAAGGAAATTTCATAAAATAAGAATGATATCTGGTCACGTAAAATGGCTCTTAGGTGTGGAAGTAAAATCAAACTAGGCACTTGGTTCTAAGTCAAATATTTGACTTAACTTCAAAAAGAACCCGAAATTTGGTAAATTGTGTGGAAAATATAGAAAATTGTAGAAGCAATCACATAAATGTCGAGATTTAGGGGGTAAGGGTGGAGGATTAAGAATCCCCTTCCCTTGTGCAAGCGTCTGTCCCTAGCCTTTATCTTTACCTACGCGTAATTTCTCAAAAGTTATTCGAAAAGAAGTGTGAAAATTTTGAATTTTGACAAAATATTGCTTGATGCCTTAATAGCACCTTAATAATAAAGAAAAATTATGTGGATCTCATAGTAATGTTCCCAATAATGTTAAAAATTGCATTTGAAAGTTTCTGAGCTATATTAAGTAATAAAAATCAATTAAACAAAAAAAAAGGATATACACTGAACATCAATAAACGCATTGGTTTTGGATTCATATTTATTTACTAATTTTATTATCTTAAATATAAAATTTACTACTGCTGAAATTTATTTAGGAATTATGAATTTACTATGTTTTTGATTATTATTTACTATTGTTTATGTTATGTATGATACTTTGTTTTCATCTGGTTTTATTTCCTATTTTTTATCAAAACTGATATCTGAGCAAATCAGAATTCAGATTATTACTTTACTATAACGAAATATAAAATAAGATGTTAAGCAATGTTAAAATGAGATTTGTACTTTATTTGCCACAGTGGTATCTAGTTTGGAAAATTGTACAGAGCTTAGGGAGAAACTGAAATTAATCCATTTCAAGGTCTCTTGCAATGTTATTCACTGAGCTGATTGTCTTGTTTTTAATTTTGGTTCTTTCTTTTTATTTGTAATTCATTACTTTACTATTCGTTGCCTTTTACTACTTATAAAACAGGCTACTAGAAGGATCGCATGGGAAACTAAACACATAGAATCATGAAACTATTCACTTGTTTCACGTTTGTTTCAAGGGTCAATGAGCTAAATTTATAGATATATACGATCGTTAGGATCGTTTACGATTGTTTCGCGATATACGATCGTTTTGCGCTGCGTCCAAAGAGTGTGGAAATCTGCCAAGAAGTGAATCTTTGGTGTCTTAAATGGGTTTAATAGGATCCAAGCAGTACTAGAAACACTGACAGCGCAACAGTGCAGGGTCCCCCTGGAACTACTACAAAAGCTACTAATAAAACCAATGACAGAGTAGGGTTTCTCTTTAAACACTGACAGTGCTTAAAGGGACACTAGACACTAACCACTAAAAGAGCGATAACCACTGACAGCGCAGGATTCCCCTAGAAACACTAGTACTAGAGTCACTGACAGCGCAGGATTTCCCCTAGAAGCACTAGTACTAGAGTCACTGACAGCGCAGGATTTCCCCTAGAAGCACTAATACTAGAGTCACTGACAGTGCAGGGTTTCCCAAAGAACCATTGAAACTATTCACAGTGTAGTTTTAAAAGAAACCACTAGAACGGCTGCTGCTAGAACAGCCGACAGTTCAAGGTTTCCATGTTGATATAGAGAAGTTCCCAACAAGCTCGATTTTATTTATCAAAATTTGGATTTCAAACAAATGTCCAGCTTTATTTGAATTCAAATTGATATTATGTGAAGATAAGGGGACCATTGTGTTTTTAAGCTAGGGGATTATAGTGTATCTAAACTATTTTCATTGACTGTAAAATAATCAATGGAAGGTTACTATGCAGAACATCGACTTTTTGAAAAGAATGTGTATACTTTTGCCTATTGTTGTCATTTTGGTTACTGTGATTCCGTTATCATCTCCATTTAGAGAAAAAGCAAACAAAGAAAAAAAATATTTTACTCATGTTTTTATCATTCCCATAACGGTTTCTCTAGGTAGAGGTTGATGGCGTTTTTTCCTTACACGTGAACTCTTACCATTTTCTCATACTCCTTGTTCGGCATCGCCGTATAAATGAACTATGGCTGCAAAGTGTGTCATTAATAGTTTTCTTTTTGTATTACAGGTCTGGGAGCGTTGTTTGCCATTTTAGACTTGGCTGGTCGCCACTATCATCCACCTTTTCTACAGCACCTATTTTCACTCCAGAAATCCTGCGGGATGTGTTGGTATTAAATATGCTGTCAAACAATGGATTTTTCTTAAACTATTTGGTTCCTGTCAGTTCAATTGCTGTTTACAGTAAGTCATATTTTTCTTTAACGTTTTTTTTCAGTATTTCTAATTTGTACAACAACATAATCGATATACATAGATACACCCAGTGTAGCTGTCTTCAAACTAGAAGTTTACGAAGAGTGAATGATAATAACCAGACGAGTGCCCATTCAAAAATGAATAGTTCAATCTAACTGTGTATTTATATTCAGTATCTTTAAAGCTGACCTAGCGTTATTGACTAAGAGGTATATTTGAATCATTAACCATAACTTGAGGAAGGTTTTTCTAATACATTTATTACCTGAATACGTTGTTCAGATCGTCAATGAAGATCTTTCGTCTGCAGCACTAGAGAGGTCATCGTAGAGAGGCATCATTGTCGCCTTATGTGCCACCTAAACAATAGTGCTAACTAAACAATACACACCAGACAATACAGAAAAAGCATTGCAATACGAGAGCAGGTAAACAGATATGACACATTCAGCAAGGATAGTGGCAAACAATGATGTAGTAGAAAAATGGACCTGAGTAACCTGTTCGTCCGGCATCAAACCATTTTGTTGCTAGCATGCAAGAAAAAGTGAAAGAGCTCACCAAAACGTATCCTGTCCAGCTGTTGTGATTCACAAAAATCTAGGATGTGATGAGGGGTAAAAATGTGTTTCAATATCTGGGGAGAGGGAAGGGCAAACTTGTCGTTTTTTTTTTCAAATTTAATCATTGGAAACACCAAAAAATGGCGTAAAAATACTCTAAATGGGCATTTTTCAAAATCTTGGAGGATAGGAAAAAATCTTGAGGGCACAGCCGTCCTCCCATTTTACGCCGCTGAGGCTATCTTTAGTCTATTATAAACTAACACATCTATGGCTATTCTCGGTTTCAGATTATCCATTTTCAGGATAATATATCTGTTTTCATAACAGTTAATCAGCGGAAGGCTATTCGTTGATTAACTAATCAATCGTAATATACTTAAAGATCAATATAAATTAAGATATTCTATGATTACAAGCAGTATATGTTGCATGTAAGACAAAATGGTGAAAAATGACACAAATGTGTTTTGATTTTTTTTTGTGTTTTTTAATGTTTACCCTGTTATAAAGTTTTTGAACAGTGAAAATTCAATTGACTAAGAAATTTCAAAAATCTTAAATCGTTCGAGAGATATGTTTGAAACATTTGGCTTCATTCACAAAAAGCCATTCTCCCTTTGTATTTTGTAGCTTTCGTATTTATTGGATTAAACGAATTGGATGCTTAATTAGAACATTCTTTGTTTTGTCACTGTCACCTATATAAATTGATATTAAACTTCAAAATTTTCATTGTTTTTATTTGCAGCAGTGGTATGTATTGGTTGCATCAAATTGGGCGCTTAGTCAGAAGCTTCGTTTTTCCATCACTATCTGTCAATTCTATTACAGTTATTTGAATTGAGGTCAAAATTAGATCTTTTTTACTGTCACCTTTAAAAGGTGACAATGCGGAGGGGTATATACAATAAAGTTTCAGTTCTTTTATCTTTTTTTCAGTATTTTGAAACTGGCTTTTGAATGTCTAATTATTCTTTTTTTTACAAATTGATGCAACTTCGTTAAATTTAAGGCATATGCACTGTGATGATACAAAATAGATTATGTGGAAGCTTTTATCAAACACTAATTACTTTTTTTCCAATGGTTTCGACCCTCACTGACTTTTGCATAAATAAATTATTATTATTATTATTAATATTATTATTATTATTATTATTATTAGGTGTTTTCTGCTTAGAAAAGATCAGGAACTATTCTCACTCGCCATCAGATATTCAAGTTTATCTAACAATAATGTTTTCTCAAAGAAAATCTTTTGCATGCTGAAACTTGATTTCTCGTGCCGAACATTAATAAGATCTTAACAAATTAGCTTGTTGTATCCCTAACAGTGGAAGTTTGAATGTAGTTTACTTTTTATTCATTTTCTGAGTCATTTTTATCTTGCAGGGGTACCTGATGTCTGCATCCTAACTCCAAACTTTTGTGGCGGGCTTGTATGCGGGTTCAGCCATGAACTTATTTCATTTGCATGTACCTGCCCTGCCGGTTATCAATTATCTGACGACAGATTGTTCTGCCTTCCTATACCATTTGATGACCTTCAATGGAAGCCTGTTACCAGTTCAACTTTAAAGCCAATCAACAGAACTGGAGAGGGCATGTTCGAAGAAGTGGTGATGGAGCCCACCAATTCCACGGTTGCAATGAATACTACTCCATTTGTTAGAATCGAAGAGGGTTTTGTTCCAATTGTTAGTCTTGTTGACCAGGTTAAGAGTGTCCTTGAAGATGACCAAGGACAAAGCGAAATTAACGATTTTGGGATTGAGCCACGTGTACCAGATCGTAGAGATGAAGATACTATTGGAAGTGACATGACTTCTGAAATGGAAGAAGTAGACATGGAAGAACCTACAGTAAAAGAAGAAACTGAAGATAGTATTTTAGAAAAGGGTGACAACATTTCAAATTCAGTTCAGGAGTCGGAAGATCATATAATAAATAACCAAGACGATGTTTTCGCCGATTCTGACAGTGGTAAGATATCTGAATTCTCTATCACAAACGCAAGCATTGAAAATGCTGCTGAATTTAAAGTGGACAATAGCGGAGTAGTTTTGGAAGAATTTTCTGCTATGAATAACCATTCAGGCAAACCAACTTCGCCTACGAATAGTTTTATTCTTCCTAATCTTTCAGAAATTGATGATATTTTATCTTCAAACGACGATGAATCTTTCAATGAAGCTACAGAAACTAGTATTGACGGTAGTTCTTCTGGTAATCCTGGAAATGGATCTGTGAATGACGCAAATGAAGAAGGATCCTTTGATAATGAAAATTTTGAATATGAAACCGAAGTTGAAGTTGATATACCAGTTAATGGAGAGGAAAAAGAAGACGAAGAAGAGTTTTTAGATCCAGGTAATGAGGTGGAAGAAGATTCCAAAATAAAAGGAAGCGTGGATAAAATAAGCAACGATTACGCTCAAGAAACGGAGACTATGACCAATTCCCAAGACATCGCCTCCCGAAGTGATAACATATTTGAAGGACCTTCGTCATCAGAAATTAAGATAAATGACACGGAAGATGTCATTAATGAAGAAGAAGTTGAGTATGTTGAATATGATGAGCCCGTTGAGAATCCTGAAGAGCTAGGGTTGGAAATCATGGAAGACAAACAAATCGATGACATTCTTAATGAAAGCCAGCTTATAAAACGCATTATTGGGAGTGCTCCAGTTGAGCAAATAGTGCACACTACGGACAAACCCTCCATTGAATTTCTTTCGGAGCCGTGTGGCAACTGGCCTCTTGAGCTAGAATCTATGGTTTTCTCTTCTAGACTAGGGGTAAGCTCGGTTGAATGGCCTTCGCTTGCTCGTCTTTTCTTCGTCAAAGAAAAGCGATACTGCACTGGTACCATCATTGACAAAGAATGGATAATGGGAACATATAGCTGTATGAAGAACCTGTAAGTCTTGTTGTTTTTCGTTTTTTTAAGAACAAAAATAAGTTAAAAACCTTAGAAAATGACGCCTAATAAAAATGAACGAAATATGCCACCAACAGTAAATAAAAAAGTATGCTCAACAGTATTTTATGTGAAAAGGAAATCATTAATCCTAAAAATGTAACCCTTTGTCAGAATTTCTGACTCTTTGGATAGCGAGTAATTTCAAATGTGAACTTCCCAGTCGTCAAAAGAAATGGAAATAATACTTGAAGGCTTCATGAACCTGTAGTATGCTAGAGGAAGAATATATTACTTTACCTACAAAGCCTGTATCTTTTCTCTTTTTTAGACTGCAGCCTCTCAATATCACAATATCCGTGTAATATAAAATAATGTAAAATGAATGAAGATAACGATGAAATTTAATATTAATTTGGTTAAGAATAGTTTGCTAATAATATAAATAATTCTTGCCATAGTTGAGCACTGGCAATTGCTGGTCAGTAAAAAAAAAAAAAAAAAAAAAAAAAAAAAAAAAAAAAAAAAAATTAACCATTTGCAATTTGAGACGGAACTTGGGCTATTTCTTTAAATAATTTCTGTCGTTCCAAACCGTTTTTATTTTCAACCATGATTATTTGTCACTTATATCAATGACGTCGATTGCCGTTAAAGGGGATGAGTGATTAAAACGTATTTAACACTGTATTTGGTAGATTTAGCTCTGAGGCATGCCTAAATATTTTTCTAATCTTCTTACTCCTTTATCCTCCGAAAGTCAATATAACCATATTGATCATGCCTTAGAAGTATTAACGAAAAATGTAGTAGACTGTTTTAGCTGTGTCAACATAAATTAATCATTAAAACAACTCCCCTAGAATCTGCATTTAAACCAGTCCATTCTATCCAACAGTTCGTGGTAACGACGAACTGTAAGCAAGGAGTGACCCGGCTCATTAGTTACCGAAACTCTTAAAAACGGAATTTTGATACAAATAGATACATGAATAGAATCTAATTTTAATGCTGATTCCAAATATATAAGTTTTATCAAGTTTGTTCACGCCCATCAAAAGTTAAGAGAATATTTGCCTTATTTTCAAAAAATGGAAAAAAAACCTAAAAGTCATAGAATCCTTATGAAAATCACACCATCAGATTCAGCGTATAAGAGAATCTTATAATTCCTATCTAAAAAATGTGAAATTTTGTATTTTTTACCAGAAGAAAGGTCACGGATGCGTGTTTATTTGTTTTTTTTCCCAAGGGTGATTGTATCGACTCAGTGGCCCTAGAGTATCTCGAGAGGGCTCATTCGAACGGAAATTAAAAGTTCTAGTGTCCTTTGTAAGTAAACAAGAAAATTGGAGGGCAACTATGCTTCCTCCCACGCTCATTTTTTCTCAAAGTCACCTGATCAAAATTTTGAGATAGCCATTTTGTTCAGCATAGTTGAGAAATCTAATAACTAGGTCTTTGAGGATGACTTAATCCCCAACACTCCCTGAGGGAAGGAATTGTCAATGTTCAACACAGTCGAGAAATCTAATAACTAGGTCTTTGATGTGATATAATCCACAACAGTCCCTGAGGGAAGGGCATTCAGGGGTGATTCTTAAAGAATTTGAACTTTAGCGTAAGGAGTGAAGTATTGACGAGGGGGCGAACTCCTTCATATTCGTAAAAATTTATGTTCGTTTTAAGTTTTAATGTTGCTCCTTACTTTCAGTTGCAAAAACTTGTTTTTTATTAAAACTGGAAAGAGCCAGAGGGTCAATGTGTTTAGTGGTTTGACAAAATATGGGATACCTAGTTTTATTGAACTTCGTCTCATTATTATTAGTTCTCAAAATTATATTTGACCTTTTCGAGCTATTTTAAAATTCTTCATCTTTTTAAAAAAAAGTTTTTCATAATGTTTTTCTTTCTTTCAAGCTTTTTTCCTGTTGTATATTTGAATTATTATCTTTCCAAAACATGATTTTTGAACTAGGGATTTTTCAATTACATATGATAGATTGAAGGCTATCTACACTCTTTAGATTGTTTATGTGTTAACTTGTTTATTTTTTTGTATGATTTATCAATGTTTTATCATATTTTAGTGATAGCGATGTTGACCCAAAGGGATGGGTAACATTTGCCGGAGGCCCACCTGCAAGGGGAAGATCATCATCTAATATGCAGATTCGAACTGTGACTGGAATTATTGTACATCCAAACGCAACTTCAGGACTTGGAGACAACAACGTCGTCTTGGTAAAACTTGAAAAACCACTCACTTTGAGTGATTCAGTCAGATCAGTTTGTGTCACAAGCCATCCTGTTGAAGAAAGACAAGCTTGCACTGTTGTTGGATGGAGAGATGGTAATTCACCTTTATTTGTCCATTTTAAGGCAAAGATTATAAACAGTCACTATGGTTCCCTAAATTCACGAACTAAAATGAGTGTTTGTGCCATGGAGATAGACAATAGAATATAGGCATGGGCATCACTAGTTGGTTTTATTTATTCCTGTCATCTATAACATTCTAAAGATATAGTGTAGCTCACAGTTAATGACGAAATCTACTTACAAAATCCTTCTGAATCTGGTCTCTACTCTGTTTTCCAGCTCCATAATCTCTGCTCCTTAGATCGCTTTTGTAGATTTTTATTTTCTTCACAAAAGGTATGAGAACGACAAGCAATGATTGGGGCGGATTTGTTTTACTAGCGGTTTCAAAGTTTATTGGTCATAGTCCTTATGCCGCATTTCGTAAATAAGTCGTTTTGCTTTGATAAGAAATGTAATTGTTTCTCAGTGTCTTCGTAAGTCAATCTTAGAAAGAGAACTGTTCCTAGAAAAATATTTTTTCATTAGAAAGGGGTTTAATTAAAAAAAATTTACAACAGACTCGAAGTTTACAAACTTGTACGGGTATACTTAACCCTATTACAAAGCCCAACTTACTCAATCACTACCAGCTATTCTTATCCCCCCCCCCCTTCCCCCCAAAAATTATTTTTTTCCCTTTAAAATTAAAGAAATTTTGAATATGACTTTTAATTTTGGGCAATGATATCAAGGGGGAGGGGACAAGTGCCCCTAGATTTTTTTTTCCCCTCGTAAAAATACCTTTTTTGGGATATTTTCATTGAAAATCCTTTTTTTGGTAAAAATTCGTTGAAAAAGCTGAATTAAAACGACAAATCCCTATCCACAGATTTTGAAAAATACGTTTTTGGCCTTCCCTGAATTTTTGTGAGTCGCCGTCACTGCTAGATGGCCAGTTTTGACAACCACCATTCTGATAATTTATAGATGGCATGTTTGTGACAAAAATTTAAATTAAGAGACTCCAGTATTAGCCATGTTTATAAAACTTATACGAATTTGTTTAATAAGAAAAGAAATAATGTACAATACAGTTGATATAGCAATGTGAATCCGGTGAGGCTCAAAGATCGAAGCAAAAGAGAGAACAAAATCCAAAACGATACAGAAACTAATCAATAAAAAAGATTAAGCATTCTATGAAAGTAACGTATACTGACAAAGAGGGTAAGAGAGATGAAGAGGGAATGAGAGAGAGAGAGAAAAACAGATAAGAGAACGCTAGAGCAAGAGAGAAAAAAAGAAGGAAGTAGAAAAGAAAATCGACAAAAAAGATCACCAAACCACTTTATTTAAGCTGGAAGCTTTCCATATGCTTCCTGAACATACAACATCTATATAGTTCCATTTAATTGCTGAACTGGACAATAAGAGTAGCATTTATGGGTATTTAACGGCAAACCATCCCATAAAATCTACAAATAGTGTTACGCAGGTAATATTTTAAAGTTTGAGACTAAAATTTTCCCAGGAAAAAGAAATTTAAGTACTTTTCAAGGTTTCAAGAATATTTAACTACTAGAGTGGAAAAGGAAACTGTAAACTGACTTTTAGAAAAATGGAATTTTCATATACGACTTTTATATGCTCAATATGGCAGTATCTTTTTCTCAATGTTCATTTTTATTTTATTTGTCATTTTCTTGCAGGGTCTACATTTTCGCAGTACACCAAATTTTTAACATCTACAAGAGTCAACCTTTCTAACTGTAATCTCTCAAAGCCGTCAAAAGGATCAAACTTGATCTGCTCTGAGATTCTTGATGATGATGGAATCTGTTTGGTAAGCAAATTATTCGCTTAATACAAATACAATTGCAAAAATTAGAGCGTGCTATTGACTGGATTAGGATAAAATTGAATTGGCAAAGGCAAAACATTAGACAAAACAATGGATTTTTGACACAAAAGATTGGATTTTGATATATAAGGACCCATTCTTTTAAGTAATTTACATAGAGACTTGAAACAGAGAAAGGGAAAAGCAGAACAGCTCAGGTTTGACTAAGATGAAAAAAACCTGAACAAAATGGCTATCTCAAAATTTTTATCTGTTGACTTTGGGGAAAAAATGAGCGTGGGAGGGGGCCTAGGTGCCTCTCCAATTTTTTTGGTCACTTAAAAAGGCACTAGAACTTTTCATTTCCGTTAGAATGAGCCCTCTTGAAACATTCTAGGACCACTTGGTCGATAAAATGACCCCTGAAAAGAAAAAAAAAACGCACCCGTGATCAGTCAAATACGAAGTTCTACATTTTTGTAGATATGAGCTTGAAACTTTCACAATAGGGTTCTCTGATACGCTGAATGCGATGTGTGATTTTCGTTAAGATTCTATGACTTTTAAGGGGTGTTTCCCCCTATTTTCCAAAATCAAGCAAATTTTCTCAGGCTCGCAGCTTTTCATGAGTAAGACTAAATTTGATGAAACTTATATATTTAAAATCAGCATAAAAATCCAATTCTTTTAATTTATCTTTTAGTATCAAAATTTCGTTTTTTTAGAGTTTCGTTTACTATTGAGCCGGGTCGCTCCTTACTGCAGTTCTTTACCACGAACTGTTTGATTTACAGAGAGACTTGAAACAGAGAAAGAGAAAATCAGGACAGCTCAGGTTTGACTACGATGAAAATTTGACTAAGTTGACTAAATTGACTAAGATGATACCTTACCTGTAACTTTGTGGCATTTCGTGAGTGATTGGTAAACGTTTTGAACCGATTTAGATGGAAGAGTTTGTTTGCTTATGCGTCAGACCCACCGGGCTTAAATCTGTGACAGCTTTTTAGCATAATCAGGAGTAGAATCATTTTTGGATTAATAATTATTTTCAAGCAATATTATTTGTCATAAAAGTCTATGAATTATTTTCATTCACTTGGTTTGTCGAATAATAATGAACAAGATTGCAAGATAGTACTACACGCTTGAATACACACCTTTGGATACTTTTAAGGTGTTTGTATCCTTAGGGAGCACAGACGAGCATAAACAAAACAACTTTGATGGGGGAGGTAGTGAAGCTGCCATCGTTATTTTTTCTATAAAGATCTGTATCCATAGAAACATGGCCAAGTCTTATCCAGGAATTTCACTGCGATTTGTTTGAACGTCTCTCAAGAAATCCAAATTATAATTTTAATGAAAATCCCTTTATCGAAAAAGAAAAAAAAATAACAAACAGTTGCATCATTTCTAGAAAGGACCATGCAATTCTTACCCTATCCTAAGCTAATTATGAGGTAGATATTATTCTAGATTATTCTGTCCAAAGCTAAGTAGCCTCGTTTCTTCGAACATTTTGAAACATTACCAAAGAATGGCTTCAATATTCGAACAACAATAGGTAAAACAACGGGAAATCAATCAAAAACAGCGATTCTTTTTTTACCCTAAATGAATATTTCGGCTCTCTATCCTAGGACCGTCTCAGCAAAGCACATATGAAAGTAAAATAAGACTTACAATAAAATGTGTGCTCATTAAAACTAAAATTGAAAAATAAAAATTAAAATAGTCCCAGAATCATTACTTCAAGGAAGTTCAACCAGGACCAGAGTAATACCAGGTCTTCAACCGAAACAGCAACTACCGAAGACCCGATTTCGTGGGAATCTATTTCCTCACATGTAGCCAAGGAAAAAATAATGTAAATCGAAACTATAAAGCTGAATTTTTTTTATAGGTTAAAAATTGTAAAGCATAATGTAAAGCCAAAACTGGTCAAGTGCTAAAACTGCGTTAATTTTGTTCAATCATCTTCAGTTTATTCTACTATATCGAATTGCATATGCTTCGCTTGCATCTAATATCACAAATATTAGTCAGTTTCATCTTTCCAAACTTTACAACAGTCTAACTGTGCCCATCTTCCTGCTATGTCCCCCATTTGGAATTTTTTTCTGCTTCAAATAAAAAGAAATATTAACCAAATTTATTTTAAATTCGCCAAGTATCTTCTGCATCTGCCTCCTTGAACCAGTAATTCTTCTCTGGTACAAAAATTTTAATTGGTTCTGGCTGAAAACATTATTGATAAAAGAGTGGAAGATCTCAAATCCTCCGCTAGAAAACTCAACCACCAGTAGTCTTCCCTCTTCGTATACTATGTAGTTATGTTTTGTGTTTGTCGATTATAATCTCTCTTTTCATTGTTGTTTATTTTCTCTTTTTATTTTTTTTTGTCTTACTCTGTCACTAGGGCTACAAACCCTCCTTTGTTTTGTTGACGGGTCAGAAATAAATTGATCGATCGATTGATATTTTTGTGTCTCGCATATTATTTGTAGTAGAACTTATGCTATTAATTTTTAGACTGATGACGGAGCACCAATGATGTGTGTTGGACGTGGTGGACTCTGGGAACTTGGAGGTATTTATACAAAAGCTTCAAGATGCACTGAAGAAAGAACAAATCTCCTCTTTGCAGCTGCCTCAGGAGGGAGTAGATTTCAGTGGCTAAAGGACAATATTCGACGATAAACTAAAAAATAGATAACTTTGTAAATAATTATGTATACATTGTACATAGAGTTTTATTAGTATATCGTTAGGAGTTTATTGTCTTTTAACTCGGGTTTTACGTTACTTTTGTATTTTCAGATTCGCCTTTTTATCATGTCCTCGAAATAAAACTTTTTTTCCTTGACAATGGACGTTTAGCAATGGTACACGCATATGTATATATAAACTCTATTGGAACATCCGTATCGTAGAACTTACGTATTGGTCTAAGAATATTCGTGTTTTACATATAGTATATATCTCTGGAATAGATATTTTTGAAAATAGATGGCAGAAAATCTATAAAAGCGATAGCCTGAAGAGGCTAGATTTTGCTGAATTGTCCAGGTTCCCAACAGATTTCCGCTCTATTTACAAGGGTCCAAGTTATTACGGGTTTTGACCCCTCCTACCTTCTAAATTTTTAAGACTAGTGGTGTTTGTTATATTAAACCATTGCTACATGTTTTTGAGATTCTACAAGGAACCACTAGAAGCGCTTTTCTTATGAAATCGACAAAAATTCTATAGAACAGTTATCTTGTAGCTAAACATGCGGATTCACAGCGAGAATTCCTCCCTCTTTTGAGCATATAGTTAAAAGCTCGTACTTAAATTCTACTGTTATATTAATGACTTCAGACACTACGAAGCCCCTATGCTTAGTTTTACATTAAAAAAAGAACAAAATATAAAAAATAGTATTGTTCTTTTTTAAGATTCTTACCACTGCTTACTTTTCAGTTTATGCATTTGAATTCAAATTTAGTTTAAGCAGCAGTCGAGAAACATATATTTAAATTAATTTACTTTCTAATCATCATAGAAGCAATGTCTACTTAGTGCTATTAAATATTTCTAAATTAAAAAACTTTCATTTTTATATATTAATAGTTTTGTTGATTTTCAAGAGCCCAGTGCTATGTATAATGTGATTTTCGAATAAATGCTTATTCTTCGCAATATTCTATTTTTTAGGCCATCAGGGATCAAACTTAAAAGGAAACCACAGCCCTGATGAGGCTGGAATGCCTCTTAGACAAAGAGGCTGGAAAAAACTAATAAATTTAAATAGAATAGGTTTATAAGGAAAATCTTTAGCCTGTACATATATAAGATAAATGCAGAAGAAAAGGGGAGAAAAAAAGGTAATAAAAAAACTAAGCGAAAATCTACGAAGCTTAATTCTTCTTGAACAATAAAATACTATTAGAAGAGTAAATAAAGATTTTAAGCCGAATTACTAGGATTAACCTTTTGCGTGTTTATTGAAACATCACACATTATCTTGAAGAGGAATCTTTCACGAAATGAGTTCTTTATATAAATGCGAACCAAGGTAAAGGTTTTAAGTCAAGCCGCTTGGCTGGGATAATGCCGTGCCACAATCAACCTCATAATCCCAAAACACTAGGTCTCTTGTGCTACCAGTATTCCTCCAGCAGCACGAGCCCAGAGCTAGGCTCGTTTTTTTATTAGTTTTCTTGGTTAGACCTATGGACCAGCTACCGTTAATAGATAACTCAGCTCAAAGAAGGCATTTTATAAACATTCAGTGGAAAATACGCTCAGTAGAAAACATTCTGAAAATAGGAAGTTTATTAGATAAGGGCGTTAAATAAACTTTTTTAATGAATAATAGAGTAGTAAAACCTTGGTGAAAACAAACACAAGAATTGTAGAAATTAAGCTTTTCCCCGACGAGAGTGGTGGGCTGATTAATATATCAATGCAAAAAAAGAGGAGGAGATTGCCCATCATTCCCTATAGACAAAATGATTAGTAAGAAGGAAAAGCAAGGGAGTATCAGAGGAAAGCTTTAAGAAAAAGAACGACGGGAAAAAAGGGCATAAGACAAATAAGGGATAGTGGATTGAATAGAGAACCCTAAAGGGAGTTTGAAAATAAAGAATAAATCAAAAAGTTGAGAGGACCAAACGTGGCAGAGCTAAGAAGTTATTCTTTAAAAGAATTTCTCTCGAGTGCTCTTTTTGAAATTTGATCGAAATTATCTCACTTAGTCCATGTCTATTCTGTAAAAAAGGGAATTTGATGGCTCGATGATAATCTTCATCTCTCTGTGAAATATGATATGAGTACTTTATCAACGTACTGACTGTCACCATGCCTTGCATCATGCCACCATTCACAATTGATTCTCTATTTGTCTGTCTGTCAATCTTTCTCTTTATCGCTCTGCTGTACAGGACTTTTTACATTTTCTCTTAAGCTAGTGATTACAAAACATATTTTTAAACGTATTATTTTATTTAAATTTTTGCCATATGTGCTTTTGCCGCCTGAATTCTATCTAACATGAAAGATATCAAAATATTTCATCAATAGAAATATATTAAAAAAGTATTAAGCGAGGAATAATCATACATCTTATTTGTAAAATTTTCAATTAACATCTTTAATTGTGTGTTTTCGTGCATCTTTTAGTTACACAAGCACAGGGCTGTTCAAAGGTGGGAAGGGAACCGGAGCAAGCTGAGTTAAGTTTCATGTCCGGGAACGCCGTGACCACGGTTTTTCTTTTACTGGCAATCATGTACATTTACTGCTATGCATAACATTTTTCAAAGGGGGAGAGGTTAGTTTTACCAAAAGTGCCACTAGGACAAGGAGCATCCCTGCACAGGTATGTCCGTTATGTCGCTTAAGGATGGTCTACCTTTCCAAGCCTTCCTTATTTATTGCTATCAAATATGCATAAACTTAGTCTATTTGTTATTTGAAAAAGGAAAAAAGACTGATATCGTAAAAGCAATTAGGTAGATTGGAAGCTGTTCCTATGCAAAGTAGCAATAAAACATCACCACCATGAGACTCGGAACTGAAATTCCCATCTAAAAACTGAACTGTAATGTTAGCAAGCTGTAGTACCTAGCAACTCTTTTGCACCTCTCCCAAGACACCTCTCCAGAGACAATGGATATGGGAATGAGTTTTTAGTTAGGATTTACTTTTGTTTATGTCTTTATTGGTTTTTTGTTCATTATTTATGAGTATATAATTTACTTTTAAATAAAACTTGAAATAACGTGACAATATATTTAGATATAATAAGCTCTCCCAAGACATTGCTATTTTCAAGTCTAAGCTTGTCAATGGCAATGATATATGCACGGGAAAACCTGATGACTCTTCCTGGAGTTGTGGGTGGGGGTTAAGGCAGCCGGCCAGTCTTGGATTGGTGAATTTATCAACTTTGTATCAGTGCTACCTATGCAGGATAATTTTGTGGAGGAGGGGGATTGTATTTTTCCTGGGGGAGGGGCAATTTTACTTTTGTTTTTTTCAATTTTTTCAATGACAATACCAAAAAAGGTATTTTTTTTTCCATAAAAATACCAAATTTTTAGACATTTCTCAAAATATAGGGAGGGAGTGGTGAAAAAGCTATAGGGGAATGTCCTTCTCCCTTCGAATTCGTGCCATTGCTTTGTATCAAATTTACCATGGGTAACAATAGCTTAGCTTTAAATTCACTTTTGACGATTTTTCAGAATTTTTTGAGTTTTCTAGAAGGGACAATGTCAATCCTCAAACCCTGTCTATACCCGTGACGTAGGTTGAACTTTGAAAGATCTTCTTGTGGGGCTGAATTTAATATTTTAATATGCTTGTTTATTTATTCTTTTCGTTATCAATAGAAAATTCTAGAACTTTTGCAAATACGACAGATGAAGGACAATGAATCATTTTCTATCTTTTAAAAATGTCATTTATGTCAAAACATTTCAGAAAAAAGACCTGTTGCTTAAATTGCTCCCACATAATGACAACTTTTTTCTTTACTTAATATTGACAACATATTTCAAAAGTAACAATTTAATTTTGCAATTTTCCGAAGCGTAATGGATTATTTTATCTCTGACGGAATTTTGTATGTTTGCATTACACAAGTTTTTTTTTTCCATTTTTTTTACTGAGATTTATCAAGTCCTCTTTGGTATTTTATAAATATATAATCTGTTTAGAATCTTTATTTGTGTAGTTGTATAAGAGCTTAGTTTAAGATGTTTATTGTTTTTCACGAATGCCTTATTTTTGAAAATTTGAACCTCTATGATAGGCTGTCATTGAGCTAAGGCCTGAAAACATCTTACCTACCGAAACTGGCCCTCCGTCATCTATGAAGCAAAAGACCTTTAGCAGATGGACCAGTAGATAAAGAGTGACTACAGAAATTTTACTCGTTTCAAATTCAGGTCGTTATAAGATTTCATTCCCAATCTGAAACAAACCGAAACAGCCAAATTCTATTTTTCTTTCTAATCAACATAGATTGGTTAAATGAACTTTTATCTTGGTAATACTGGGTCAAGAGTTCCAACCCTGCTGTTGCAACACACTACAAGGCCGTCTCAAGGACCTTAGTGGTCAAGAAGCAATAGGAAATGGTACAATAGGAAATGAACGAATGAAAAAAAAAAATCAAAGTCTAGCTTAACCAGCTTAACAGAGTCAAATTTCAAAGCACTTACAAGGAAGTTGAATGGACTAAGGCTAATCAAGCAGTTTGGGGTGACGAACTGTTAATAAGGAGCGATGCGGCCTCCATCCCACCCACCTCTTTTCCTTTTTAAATGCCCCCCCTCCCACCCACCTCTTTTCCTAAAACTCATCCTATCAAAATTCTGAGATAGCCATTTTGTTCAGCATAGTTAAAAACCTCAGTAACTAAGTCTTCGAGGATAACATGACCCACCACAGCCCCTGGGGAAAGGCTTGTAAGTAAGGATATTTTCCCATTGTTTGCGTATAATATTTCTTATTGGGAATTATACAGACATTTTTCTAGGAGGGGGAGAATTTCCTGCTGGGGCATTTTCAGTGGGGATAATTTTCCATGGGGAGGGAGGTTCTCGGGGCATGAACTTTCCAAGGGAAATTTTACGGCTGGAAATTTGCCAAGATTCCTATCCATAATTCTTTTTATTTCTCTTACTTTCTATTTCCCGACTCAGCTTTGCTTGTGGAGATATTAAAGGTAAGTGTCCGGGGAAATATTTACCGTGCTGGAATTGTCTAGAGTATATTTTTGTAAAATATTACATATTTTATTGGTGATTAGGAAGTATACGGATGTTTTTTCGAGGGAAGTATTTTTGGTATGGAAGTGGCTATTTTGCACGGGGAGATTTTCATATTGGGCAGGTAGTTTCTGGAGGTGACCTTTCCGAAGGAAATTTTAAACGGGGTAAACTTTGCTAAAATTGATATGAAAATTCTGTTTTAATTCTCCATGTACGGTCAGTCAAATTCGAACCTGCATTAGTAAAAAACATACAGGAATTAAATTAACAAAAAAACAAGATTTTTTTTAACTAAAAGTAAGGAGCGACATTAAAGCTTAAAACGAATAGAAATTATTCCGTATGTAAAAGGATTTGTCCCTGCTCAACGCCTCGCTCTTTACATTAAAGTTTGACTCTGTCACAACTATACTTTTTGAAGCAATAAAAAACTTTAGCGTATAGAGTGAGGTGCTGAGGAAGGGACAGCCCCTTTCGTACACGGAATAATTTCTGTTCGTTTTAAATGTTAATGTCCTTACTTTCAGTAAAAAAAAAACTTGTTTTTGTTTATTTAATAACAAAAGAAGTGACTTATGTTATTTTAGCAGTTATTTTAGACAAGGGGTGGAACCTTAAGATCGCCGTAAAATGCTTCTGAAAAATGTTCAAATCAAAAGCGAAATCAACCCAAAGGAGAAGCCAAACTTGAGAGGAAACATTTATTATTAAACCAAAACAAAAACAGTAATAACAACCATCCCGAGAAGTAAAAACTTGTCCGAAGGGGTGGCAAAAATATATTAGAAAATAATACAGGACAAAGAAAAAAAAATTCATAAAACCAATAGTACGATCTAATCGGCACCACAAGCCTTTCAACAAACAAAATCAACAATACTAATAAAATCATACCCCTAGACGCCAGAACACATTACTGAATTATTTATTTACACCCCCTCCCCGCCCCAAAAAAATAATAATCAAAAGAACTAAAATTCATACTTAGTAAAAAGGATTTCTTTTATTTCACTCTTGAAAAAAGAAATATCACTATAATTTTTTAAACTCTGACCAAGATTATTCCAACTTCTAATCCCCCTATGAAGCACAGAAAACATCTACCGGGTCGAAACAGTCAATGGAATATTAATCTCCCCAGAAGATCGAGTATCATAATTATGGATCATTGATCTCAAATTAACTAAACTGTCAAAACATGAAAGATTTTTAGCCTGATGTAGTCTGAAAATAGTCAAAAGTGTATATAACTCTCGTAGTCCTGAGGTCTGGTAGTATCCTTATTCGCTCGTAGACGTTCCGCACCGAATCCCGGAGTTGTAGGCCAACCAACAAACGAACACCATTGTTTCGAAGAACTCGTATGGGCTGGACAATGGAAGCAAATGTGCCAAGCCAAACGCTACTACAATACAGAATATATGGATAGACAGGGGAAAAATAAAGGAGGAATAGGACATATGCAGGGAAAAAATGCTAAAGTTATCTCATTATAACTAAGTTACGAGACAAAATTTTACTCACAGACTGTACAGAAGATTTGAGTGATAAAATCTCATCAATATAAACCCCCAGATACTTAATCGATAAAGCACACTTTAAATCCCACAATGTGAAACAATTTCATTTATGTAAGGATAAAAAAACGGAAGATCGAGAAAAATGACAAATTTTGACTTACCAAGATTAATCTTAAGCCTATTTACCCTTAACCAAGAATGTAATCTATCCACATAATCTTTCAACGATGTCAGGAGTAATTCTTCCGTCTTTACAGCACTGATAGCCACTGTGTCATCCGCAAATAATGACACAGTTTCATTCCGGAGACTTTTAGTCTTGTCACTAACGCTGAAACAACAGCTATGGATACAATTGGGCATATCATTAGTAAACAAAAGGAAAAGAATCGGGCCAATAACAGATCCCTGTGGGACACCACAACTGACTGGGTGCAATTCAGATTCTAAGCAATTCATCTCTACAAATTGGTACCGGTTACTCAGGAAACTCCGTAGAAAATCAAAAGTTTACCTCGGATCCCATAAACTTCACACTTAGAAGAAAACAAAAATATTACGAAGGACTGAATGAGCCCCTTTTAAGCATCTATGTATGATCATCCATTCAGTGCGAAGCAGCCCGAAAAAATATATTGGAGACCTATAGCTCTTTACTAAGCCAACGCCGCTGCATTGACTTTGAAGATATTTCCTTAAATTTTTACCCTATAACTTAATTATTACAATCAGTTTACAACTATTAATAGTTTAATCATTTAGGAGAAGAAAGTGTACGCAATAGCGGAGACTTACTACGTTCTTCCGTAGTTTAAGAATAGGAAGATAAGCCTTCAACCTAAGGCTTGAAACTTAATTTTGTAAGGTAAGAAGTAAGGTTAGTAGTTGGTTTGTTGTAAAATAAGGAGACGATCACGTTTGTGTTCTATCTTGATTTCAATGAACTATCTTGATGGACTTTGTCCTCAACACGGCAAAGATACTTTGTTTTTTTTTGTGCTCAAAACACTACAAAGGCTATAGGAGGACATGGTATCAGACGGGAAAATAGAACTCTCCTGAACTCAGACTATGAAGATGATTCGACTGTCCGTCGAAAAAATCTAACAAAATGAATGAGTTTTTGAAGGTTTTAAGGACTCAGTGTGCAAGAAAGGTTTGAAAATCCGTGTCAAGAAGATTAACTCACTTAGATAAGGAACGAATAAGGATAGAGAGGTGATTTTAGGAAACGAGAAAGTAAAAGCAGAGGTTAGTTTCACTTGCCCGGGTAGAATTATTAGTAAACATGGTGGATGCAGTGAAGATGTAAAAGGCAGAGTAGCCAAGCAGCATGATGTTTTTTCTTCGTTAAAAAATTTTGAAGAAAAAGAAAATAAGTCCCTGATCAGAGGTTAGAACATTGGAAGCTATAGTAATGACAGTGGTTAAGCAGGATTCCTTATGAGTAGAGAAACGTGAATGCTTCGAAAGGTCGTGGGAGACATGTTAGATATTTTACATAGGCAATGTCTAAGAGTAGTTACAAGGATTCGTTTCATTGATCATTTATCAAAGAATAAGCTGTGCGAAATATGTGGTTGGATCCCCCTTTTTAGGGCTATAATAAAAGAAAGGTTAAGATGGCTAGGCCACGGTTTACGAAAGGAGGATTATACATTGCTATTAGACGTTTTGGTCATTTATCTGGGAGCCAAGAAAAAAGTGGTACGTCCTCAAATGGAGTGAAAAAGGTCGTAAGGAATGGTTTTCACCGCTGGTTTCCATTGCAGCTCCGCAGCCGGCTTTTATATATTGATTCTCATTGTCGCTTGTTTTTAGTTGTAACTGAGACAGTTGTCCCAGTGAAGCAGGATGATTTACATCATCCTCAAATTTCAAATCTGTCTATGGAACTGCTTAGAGAGCAAGTGACGTCCTAAAAAACTAATTCATTTTGAAATTAAATCATTTCTAAATCAATTGTAGGTTGCAAGAAACAACCTCTAAATGAATTATCTTCGTTTACAACTCTTTCCTCGGGAAAATGGAGAGCTCCACAGTGAATATATATATACATATATATATATATATATATATATATATATATATATATATATATATATATATAACATTGAAGGGTCACAATGAATTGTAATTAACACTTGCGTAGTTTATGGAATCTTTGTAGGCCTTTACTGGGTTATTCGCAAGAGTTATTTTGCGTCGAAGATTGCGATGGCGTTGTTTTTGTAACGTTATATTTCTTTTTTCTTCCATTATTATTATTATTACCCATTTATTGTCCGTAAAAAAAAGAAAAAATAGACGGATTAATCATTCAAGGTAAAAAAGGACGCAAACACACAATTGAAAATTAAAATAAATGACAAAAACAACTCTTCAAAAAGCGCTTATTTACATACTTTAGATTAATACGAACAAACTATTGCGAACAAATTGACGACCAACGGTGATGCAAATTCCTTTGAAAACGGGTTAAAGGTATGTTAATAATGATATTTAGGTTATACATTTGGAAATTTTACAGTTTCTTGTCCAAGGAGGCAAATGTAAAAGACACTTGGCAAATCGGAAAAAGATTGAAAGTAATTGTTTTTTATCTGTAACTGAAAAAATGTTCAAAATGGAGCAATGTAAAGCAGATGTGGAAGGGTTTAAAGCGTTGTAGATGGATTCTAGAAGGTGACGGTAGAAGCACAGTTTGATTTTTACGATTCCAGCGTATGAAATAATTTACACACAACATGAGATATCAGCAAACAGCATGTGAGGGTTACAAATTAGCCGAGTAGAAGGCCAGTATTTAATGCAGTCTATGGGTTTGATAAGAGAATCGTCCAGCTTTAGAAGAAAAGGAGAGGGAATTTTCCAATTGAAAAGAACAACTTCGATTTTCTCAGGACTGAATGAAACTCTAATTTTTGCATACTCATCTTTGAGGATTTTAAAATTCTTTTCAATGCGCTGGATCACACAGCTAAGATTCAACATATCATCAGCATTACATATTTCGTTCTGATTCTTGCTGTTGCTTGTCTTCTAACAACACTTTCTTTTCACTTTCATTTTGACGCGTT
The DNA here is from genome assembly GCF_032884065.1 of Artemia franciscana. NCBI lineage: Eukaryota > Metazoa > Arthropoda > Branchiopoda > Anostraca > Artemiidae > Artemia > Artemia franciscana. The sequence continues at coordinate 39,641,300 of NC_088872.1, read as the reverse complement.
CTGATACTCTGATCTGATACAGCTTGTTCTACATCATTCTCTAATGCTTGAAATTTCGTGTAACCTTTGGCATAGATGTTTGTATTTTGCAATATTTATTCCAAGAAGTCCACTATGCACGATAAATCCCATAATTGAAAGGGTGTGCAAGACGTTCTTTAATAGCTTCATTGGGTGTAAAAAGTACATTTTGACCATATGAAGCTGCTTCAATATCACTTTCAAGGGGTTTATGATGGATGTGCCACCAAATTAATTTTGTGATAAGTTTGTCTAGCTACTTTGAAGCTGAAAACATTACATTTATTGGTGGATCGGTCAACACTTAGTTTAAATGAAGCCAAATGAGACATGAGTTCAAATTTCAAATTTGTCTGTGCAACTATTATAAGAGAGATGTGACATCTTAAAAAAACTAATTTATTTAGAAATTGTGGAGATGGTAATGCAATTCGACCAAACAAACAGCAACCTCCAAATGAATTACTTTTGTTTTCTATTCTTTCCTCGGGAAAATGGAGGACTCCACAGTAAATACATACAACGTTGAAGGGTCCCAATTACTTGCAATTAACACTTCCATGGTTTATGGTATATATGTATGTTTGTACTGGGCTGTTTGCAACAGTTTTTTGACGCCACAGATTGCAATGGCGTTGTTCTTCTAATAAAATATATTTTTATCATTCACTTTTATTTTTTATTCTTTCTGCTTCTGGCTGTCACTTGTCCTCTAACAGCACAATTCTTCCCTTTCATTTTGACTCGTTCTGATGCTCGTTTCCACGTGTTTGATAACCGCACAATTCTTCGCTCTTCGCTTTCATTTTTGACACGTTCTGATTCTCACTGTCACTTGTAGTTCTCGCTGCTGCTTATCTTCTAACCACATGCGTCTTGTTCTCGTAGTCACACATTTTCTAGCCACGTATTTTTTTTGTTCTTTACTTTCATTTTTGATTCGTTCTCCGCCTTGTTGTCGTATGTCTTGGATCCACATATTCCTTCGTTCGTCACTTTCGTTTTTGACTCTTTGTGAGCTTATTCTCACTGCCGCTCAATTAATAAAGCATAAACTTACCAAAACATGCAAATCTAGGGTTTTTAAAATCATTTTATTCTGAGAGGGCTAGCCTCTCAGTCTACTCACAAAAAATATTGCCAGACTCACAAAAAACCTACAGGAACGTTTCATAAAATTATTGTCCTTGTCCGCCACGGCTGTCCTTTCTCAAATTCAAGCCTGATCAGTTAATCAAATAGCTTGTGATAATAATCTGTAATTTAAGAGCAATTCTGCCCAATAACAACCGAAACTCTAAAACACGGAATCTTGATAACAATAGATACATCAAATGAATTGGCTTTTTATGCCAAATCCAGATATACAAAACTCATGAAGTTTCATGTACCCATCAAAAGTGACGAGCCTCAGAAAATGTATACAGAAATTATTTTAGACAGAGTGGGAACGCCCTTAAAAATTCAAAGCGTCTTAATAAAAATGGCTCTGTCAGATTTGGCATATCAGAAAATCATACTGCAAGGGTTTCTAGTTTCCATGTGCAAAAATGTGAAATTTTGTAATTTTTGTCAGAAGAAAGATGACGAATATGTGTTAGTTAGCTTTTTTTTTGTTTTACCAGGGTGATCATACCGAGACAATGGTTACATAAGATGGGGAGAAGGCTTGCTCAAACGGAAATTACAGTTCTAGTTCCCAATTTTGTGACCAAAACGATCGTAAGGCAACTACATTTCTCCTCCCTCCCACGCTCCTTTTCCCCAGAATCATGCGATCAACATTTTGAGTTAGCCATTTTGATCAATATAGTTGAAAGGTCAGGTAATCATGTCTCTGGGGATGACACGGCCCTGAAAGTCCCTGGGGAAAAGGTTGTAAGTTATTAGATTTGTTCAGTGTTTACATATAGTATTTGTATTGGGGGTTAAACATTTTTTTTAGACATTATTTAAGACTTTTTTATAAGACATCTTTTTAGGGGGGAGGGGCGGGATTACCGTGGAGAGCATTTTCTGGGGGGCCTTATTAAGGGGAGGATTTTTCTTGAAAAGAGAAGTTTCCGGGGATTAACTTTCAAAGGGAAAGTATACTCCGGGAAATTTACGAAAATTCTTATATAAAATTAATTTCATTTGACCTACTTTCTCTTTACCAATTCAATTTTATATTTGTAGATATTCTCGGAAAATAGCCGAGGTAAAATTTTCAAAGGAGTTAAAGTTGTCTAGGGGATATTTTCGTGGATGTGGTTATTTCCCGCTGGAGAAATTTTCCATGGGGGAGTTTCGTGTGGTAGGAACCTTCCATTGAGACATTTAATGAGGAGAATTTCCAGAAAAAAATTTCCACAGAGGGAGGATCTCCGGCATAATTTGAAAACTACTAAAAATTATAAAAACAGTCTTTTATTCAAAGGAAAGTAGGTTAAAAATGATTTTCCAGGCGGAACTGCCGCAAGAAATTTTTTTGTTGGAAAATTTTAGCAGAGGTGGAATTGTCTGGGGAAGGGGGATGTTGCGCGGGTGAAAATTTCCAAAAAAATTTCTTGGGTAGATTTTCTATGGAGAGAAAGGGTGGATCTTCCAGCATTATTTGAAAAACGATCAGAAATTAAATGAAAAAAAAAATTTTTCACTAATAGTATGGATCAACATTAAAACGAATAGAAGTTACCCCATGTAGGAGGGTGGATCCCCCTCCTCGTGACGTTACTCTTTACACTAATTCTAATTTCTGTCCCAATTATTTAAGAACAACTCTTGAAACACAAAAGCCGTTTAATTAGAGTCACGAGATTTTTAAAATACAAAAAAACTGATGTGAAGAGTGAGGTATTGAGGAGGGGCATCCTCCTTATATACGAAATTTTTTTTATCTTTTATGTTTTAATGTGTTTTCCCTGCTTTCATGTGAAAAAAAAACATTTTTTTTTTATTTCATTACTGAAAGGCAGAATCGATTCTCACCGGAAAATATTGACATGTTGCTGATTTGAATAGCCAAAAATAACTAGTAGTTTATTTTTATTTATTCTGAGCCAGAGTAATTCCAAATCAGGGTTTTCAAATGTTCATTCATGTAGTGGAAGTTTATTTGTTTTGTTATAAATTTTGATAATGTGAGATTAAAATTTAAATAAAATGTGCTAAATGTCTTAACTTCAAGATTTTGTGATTAAATTTAGCCAAACCCTGAAGTTAATTTGAGCAAAAAATCGATTGGAAATATTGACACAGATGTATCGATTATTGAATGTTGAATGTAAAAATATCAATATACCGATATATCGTTTACTGAGATATCGCCAAGCACTAATATATAATATAAGAAGAATAGAATATAATTAAACTATTTTTTTTAAGTTAAACCAAAAATTCTTATATTCCAAGACCTGTTTTGATCTTAAGACTCATGATGGGAAATAGTAAGAATATTAAAAATGAAATTTTCATTTAAAATAGCTTAAATTTGATGAGAAAGGGGTAAGATGTGTAAATTGTTGAGTTGGGACAGCTCTTGTAAATTTTTATATTACTCAGGAATTTATTTATCTTTTTACAATACCAGTAAATTGGCAATATTCCGTTTCAATTTATTAGTCTTATATACAATATGTTTTTCCTTTGGTTTCTTCCTTTTTAATCCATTCATTTCATATGAATAGAAAATCAATTAGGCTATACGAAGTTTCAAATTAACCTATTTATTTAGTTTTCAGCAAAGCGCAAATGACACTTCATTATTTCCGAGCGTCTAAAGGCATATTTAAAATGAGATTTTATTTATATCGAGAATTCACTAGTGCTTAATTGAGATCCCCAAAAGTTTAGAGCGTCATTTGTGTTTTACTGAAAACTTTCTAAATTGTTTTAAGTTGAAAGTTAGGTTTAGCCAGTGGATTTTTCTTAGTATTAAATAAAAAAAAAAGTTTTTTTTAACTGAAAGTAAGGAGCGACATTAAAACTTAAAACGAACAGAAATTACCCCGTATATCAAAGGGGCTGCTCCTTCTTCAACGTCTTGCTCTTTGCACTAAAGTTTTACTCTTTCTCTCAACTCTACTTTTTAAAACAGTAAAAACTTTAGCGTAAAGAATAGGGCGTTGAAGAAGGAGCAGCCCCTTTCATATACGGGGTAATTTCTGTTCGTTTTAAGTTTTAATGTCGCTCCTTACTTTCAGTTAAAAAAACTTGTTTTTTTTTAATTTCTGAACGTTTCTTAGTTAATCCATGTTTTGATTTCGGCTCTCCGCAGATGAATAATTAAAGCGAAATTTGCATATTTATTTATTTGGCTAGATGGCTTTCCCATAGTTTTGATCGAATGATTTTGCGAAAAAAGGAGGGGAAGGAGGCCCAGTTGCTCTCCAATTTTTTGGATACTTAAAAAGTCAGTTAATTATATTGCTTAGTTATCAAGATTTAATTTATTTATTTAATTATTTAGATTGAATTTATTTATTTAGATTTGGGTGGTGTGAGTGTTGGATCCTCGATGTATATATATATTTTTTTTTTAATTTTTTTTTTGTAAGTAGGTGGTGCGGAGACCGGTTGTACTCGGGTGAGGATTGGTGAGTAGACTCTAAATATATTTTAAGTGTGAATGTAATTAATAGTTATTTATGTTTTGTTTTTTTTTTTTTTTTTCCCAAATAACGGGCCATTGAGCCCTTTGGGATATTTTTTATTTATAAATGGATGGATATTGGTAATAAAAAGGAACTGAACTTGAATAAAAAGGAACTGAACTTTTAGTTTTTACGAACGTTTTCATTAGTAAAATATATACGTAACTTACGAATTAGCTTACGTAACAAACTTCTATGTTCGTATGTTTTTATTACGTATATGAGAAGGTTCGCCCACTCGTCAATACCTCGTCAATAACTCTTTGCATTAAAGCTTAAATTTTGTCCCCTGAATCACAAAGGCCGTAGAATAAATAGTTGAAATTACTAAAAATCCTTTAGCGTAAAGAGTGAGGTATTAGGAGGAGGTGAACCCCTTATATGCGGAATATTTTCTGTTCGTTTTAAGTTTTAATGCTACTCCATACTTCCAGTTGGAATGCTGCGCCCCCTTTATGGAAATCTTCTTCCCCCATGACAAATTCCTCCATGGAAAATTTCCCCCACATAGCCCCCTCTTCTCAACCCCCCTCCCAACCAAAAAATCCCCCTGAAAACGTCTCTACATTTCCCAATAACCATTAATATATGCAAACACTGGTCAAAATTTGCAACTTGCAGCCCCTCCCACGGGGACTGTGGGGGAGTAAGTCGTCCCCAAAGACATAGTTATAAGATTTTTCGACTATGCTGAATAAAATGGCTATCTCAGAATTTTGATCCGATTACTTTGGGAAAAAAATGAGCGTGGGAGGGGGTCTAGGTGCCCTCTGATTTTTTTGGTCACTTAAAAAGGGCACTAGAACTTTTCATTTCCGTTCGAATGCGCCCTCTCGCAAAATTCTAGGACCACTTGGTCGATACGATCACCCCTGGGAAAAAGAAAAAAAAAAAAAAAACAACAAATAAACACGCATCCGTGATTTGTCTTCTGGCAAAAAATACAAAATTCCACATTTTTGTAGATAGGATCTTGGAGCTTGTACAATATGGTTCTCTGATACGCTGAATCTGATGGTGTGATTTTCATCAAGATTTTATGACTTTTAGGGGGTGTTTCACCCTATTTTCTAAAATTTATTTTCTCAGGCTCGTAACTTTTGATTGGTAAGACTAAACTTGATGAAACTTATATATTTAAAATCAGCATTACTATGCAATTATTTTGATGTAACTATTGGTATCAAAATTCCGTTTTTTAGAGTTTTGGTTACTATTGAGCCGGGTCGCTCCTTACTACAGTTCGTTACCACGAACTGTTTGATATGTAAAAAGACTGGATCTAAAAGAGATTAGATTTAGCTAAAGCTAATTTGAGCCAATCACAATTTTCATAAAATTTGTTGGCCAATCAGAGAATTTTATGAAGAATGAAATTAGATCAAATTAGCACTATCTGAATCTCGATAAAGTCTCATTGTGAACAGGAATTTATACGCTTCAAAAATGTGGAGTGTCGTTCTGTGCTTCGCAAAAAACCAAATAAAATCATCGCTTTACGTTGTTGAGAGGGGGCTTATTTTAATTTAGCTTTTTGATTTAAGAATTTGATTTTGTTTTATTTTGTGCATAGGACTTTTATCTGAATGTTTCTTCATTCTTTATTTACTTTTTGCACTGAGGACGGTCGACTTGAGCTTATGCCTCCATGTCCATTCTTTCTTTTTTTTTTTCACTTTATGGAAATGTCCTTAGATTTTCTTCTTCACAATTTTCTGTTTAATTACGCTTATTTTGGGTAATTCTGTTCGTCCTATGTGTCAATCACTTCACTGTTCATTGTACTTCCTGTTCGTTTTCCGCTTTCTGTGTTCATTTAAAATACTTTCTTTTCATTGCAGGCTTGACGTCTTATAAAAGCTAATTTTTACTCGTTTAAAGTTTCAATTCACGCTTCGCTTTTCATCTGAAGTCTTCATACATTGTGATCGAGTGTTACTAAGAAACAGCTTATATGCTGCCAAACCGGTCTTAAGGGATTATTTCGCTTTTTCTCACTATAAAGTAATGAAGTTAAATTGTCCTGACTATGATATTATTGTTGGCAACAAATCATTTAGGTCTTAAAATATTAGCTGTGGGTTAGCCACATAACTGCCATATTTGCGTCAAAAGATATTCCAGGGCACAGAGAAGAAGAGAGATAGAGAGAGAATGGAAGAAATAAGATGGTAGAAAGAAAAAGAGATAGAGGGAGGCACAAGGAGAGAGAGGAACCGGGGGAGCAGGGGAGATGGAGGGACTGAGGTTTGATACATTGACACCAGATACACTGATGCAGGGATAGATCAGACTCAATTTTGGTGCCACTTTGTATCAAAATTGAACGTGAATTGTTGGTCAGATAATACCAGTATTGTGCTAAACCATCATTTCTAAGTCGTAAAAAGTTTTTATTGTAATTTTATCAAAATTCCTATCAAATGTTTATGGCAGAAAATTTTTATTATATGGCTGGGTCCAAGTGCAAACTACTAAAGCAAACCATCTTATCCATATTTCTCAATAGTTATAAAACTAGGCTAGGGGATTAACATTAAACAAAAAAAATAGACTATAAAGCATTCTTAGATTAACTTCTTCGTTTTATTACATCTATTGTGCGGTTGTTTTTTCTTAAGGGCTTTTTTGTTGAAATGTCATATCGCCTTCTTTCGCAGTAAACAGATTGAGAGAGCAAATTTCGTAAAGATGACTGGAACAGGAAGACACGACCTTCAGTTTTATAAATCTGTTGGCTTTCCAACCTCAAGGAATCAGCAGATGATTTTGATTTACTTGACCCCACTCCAGCAAAGAGGAAGTTCCAGATAAATGTACAGCGTCGAACACAATTATTTTTCAAACTCTGACTCCAAATTGTTTCATCCTTCAGGTAATAAGTGGACTGAGTGTCTATGCGTTTGTATTGTCAATAAGAAACGTCCTCAGAAGGAGATAAGTGGATATAAGCTTGAAAAAAAAACAAAAACAAAAAAAAAACATCTTTGAAGATCATAGTCGTTCTAAGGTCGCACTAGAGCCTACCCTATTAGCTTTATTCTATATCCACTCGAGTCGTTTTAAAAAGGTTTCAGGAGTCCCAGTATAGGCTATAGTGAGTTATCATAATTGACAACAGGTCTTACGTAGGATTTATATAAAGGGATGATGAACCTTGATGAGATTAGATTTTGGACCAAAAATTACCTCCAGCTTTACAGTGAAGGCATGATTGATTCAGCCAAGATGAGGGGGATCCAAGGAAAACCTCAGAAATTATCCTCAGAAAAGCTCAGTAATTATTTCTTGATAAACGATGACTTGATAATTTGAAAACTTTATAATTGATAACTCTTGATAATTATTTCTCTTAGTAGGTTAATTTTTGAAGTTGAAATGGAATAAAGTCATTGTAATCTTCTATCAAGAGTAAGCAACTTCCATGGCCCTATTGCAGTAAAGTTAACCGTCCATTTTTCAATCTTTAGGAAACACAAATCAAGGTTAGGAAAATGAAACGGAGCTTTTTAGCTCATTCCCAATGGCCTTAATATACATAGTTATCCATAACACCGCTCTTGGAAACCCCCATGCACAAGGCATTCACGAAACATAAAACCGTCCTTGTTCACAGAACGATTAATTAGTAAGATTTCGTTCAAACGGCATAGCCTATTGTAGGATCCATGTGGATCCTGTAATAGGATCCATAGACCTCAAAGTTTAATGCTATCGAAATGCTGTGAAATGCAGTTCTACATTAAATGTATATCACACCCCTAAGTTAGAAGCTAGATTTGCTCCTTTTGAGCCTGGAGTAGACTTTTTTTTTGAGGGGGGGTACATTCTTATCAGGTATTTGAAAGTTTTCACTTCTTATGCATGTTTCGTTAACAGGAATATATGCGATTTTAGTTCCAAATGAGGATAAAGAATTATTTTTAACAATAAGAAAACCTTAGAAATAACTAAAAAAGATTACTAGCAAGCTGAAACTTACTACAGGACTTTTGATGCCTAAGAATTAGGACCTTTTGTGCCAATCGGCTTTCTAAGGCCCTTCATGATATTTAATCCAATATTACTTCCAAATAAGAAAACCTCTTAGAGGGGAGGGCTCCTAGAGCAGTAAAATCAACCACTAAGATATTTGAAGTTAAACAGGAAGTCAGACTTCTTAGCTTTGAAAAATTTCTTATGGGGTTTGGTTGATTTCCAAGATACATTAATTTGAATTACATGTAACAACAAATCTAAGTATATGACCCGAATTAGTTTCTGGTAGCAGTGAGCCAGTGACCTTAAAAATATAGAAACGGAAAACAATGTATGATATAAAACATGGAATGAAACTTTATTTACCCAATAAACACACAATGGTGTCAATGGTGTAATAAAAAAGAAAACAAAAGGCAACATCAGTAGGAAAAAAACAATTATAAAAAGGCATTAAATGAACTGTTTGGAGCATCCAAACTTTGTTCAAAACGCAAACTACGCTCCATGACAACAACATACAAATCAACAACACCATATATAGAAACCATATGCAAGTATTTGGTCCACAGAGGTGCGCCCAGTAGGAACTTGGTGTATACCGAAAGAAAATTGATCGACAGGCTCTTTTATCTGACATACTTAAAACACTCCGAAAAGGCGACAAAGCTAAGAAATGGGGCATAGAAAACACGTTACAAATTTTAGAAAGCACAATCCTTTTATAAGGTGCTTTACAAGGAAAAAGCAGGCCGTATTAAATGAGAAACATTAATTAAATGAGAAAAGAGGAAAATCGATTTAAATAAATGTAGTAAACTGCCCCCTCTGCCCTGAGCTATTTACACCGAATAGAACAGGTGTTACGCAACATTGCAGAATAAGGAATATAAAAAATGTTGGGGCTTTTTTGTTTTGTTTTTTTACTTTGCGCATTTCTGTTGACATTGGGCACTTTGGCGAAGCAACCCACGATGATGTTAGTTGAAAACAGTTCTACATTCTTCTATTACTAGTCCTGTTTCAGACTCTTTAGAGATGTTACATATTCATAATAAAGATGCATAAAACATATATATGCAGATAGGAGCCTCAAACAACGTATTGACTGTGGTGTAAAGTGATGTACGTGAGAGTAGGCGCAAAGTGGTCAAACTTATCAGGCAACCGTTCTTAAGCAGTCGGTATTTGTATGATTGATAAAAATTAGCAATTTTTTGTCTCTTTTGAATTTCTTCCGTTTTCAAACAGTTCGAGGGAACCACTTGTAAGTTAAAGGCATGGTAGCAGTAATCGAAACTCAAAAAGAAGAAGTTTGATTATTACCCATAAATCCAAAGAATTTTTTTTATAGTGACTAACTGCGTAACATTCATTAAGTTTAAAGCAGGACGTCAGCCAACAGATTCCCTCATGGGGAGTGTATTATCTAAGTCCCAATGAAGCCTTCTAGGCCCATTTTCCCAACTTTATTTGAGACTCTTTATTTGAGACGGGTTTGAGGCCTCTAGCCATGCTATTAAAGCGAACATAAGTTAATCAAATTATAAACAAAGCTTCTTTCAAATGAAATTAATGAGCAAGATAAAAGTCTAAAGGAACAGAAATTATTCCGTATGGTACACCCTCCTTTTTACATCCTTTTTACTCCTTTTACACCCTCCCTTTTAGGCTTAAGTTTGAATGTTTTTCCCCAAAGCTTTGAGAATGACTGATCAAGCGCAAAAGCAATAGAAATGCGACGAAAAAGATTTTTTCCACAAAATGCCTACCTAAAAAATAAGAGAGCTTATTGACACGCAATTGCTTTAAACAACAAAATTTCAGTTCAAATTTTTTAAAAGACAATCAGAAAATAAACAATTATGATCAGCCATGAAATATATTTTTGCACTCGTTAATGCTTTAAGCATAGAACTACAAAATTGCATCGTAAAAAGCGGGGGTCGAAGAGGAGCCCCCCCCTTATAAACCGTAATTTCTGCTGTTTTTTTTTGCTTTAACGCTACCCTTTGAATTCATTGAATTTTCATGGCACTTGGTATTAACCAAGTGACATATAGCAATCGCAAATTCTTTCGGTCTGTATGTCGGTCTGTCTGTCCCGGTTTTGCTACTTTTGGCACTTCCAAGTAAGCTAGGATGATGAAATTTGGCAGCCGTATCTATTAAGTTAGAAATAGTCTTTTTCGCGATTTGCCTATCTTGGGGGGGGGGAGTGGGGGGTTGGTTAATTCGGAAAAATAGAAAAAATAATTTTTTCAAAGTATTTGAAAAATACTTTATAAGTCAAAGTATTTTTGACTTACGAACGGGTGAGGGGATCTTAATGAAATTTGATGTTTGAAAGGATATCGTGTCTCAGAAATCTTATTTTAAATCCCAACCAGATACGGTGACATTGAGGTGAGTTTGGAGGGGGACCTAAAACGCATAGAATGGAGGGATCGGGATGAAACTTGGTGGGAAAAATAAGCAGATTTCCTAAATACGTGATTGTCATAACCGAAACGGATCTGCACTGTTTGGGGGAGCTGGGGGAGGGGGTTAATTCTGAAAATTAGAAAAAATGAGGTATTTTTAACTTACGAAGGAGTGATCAGATCTTAAGGAAATTTGAAGTTTCTAAAATCTCGGAAAACGCTTAGAGTGGAGGGATGGTGATGAATCTTGGTGGGAAAAATAAGAACAAGTCCTAGATACGGGATCGACATAACCGGAACGGATTCATTCTATGACTTTTAGGGAGTGTTTTTCGCTTTTTTTCAAATCACACGCTACTCTGATGAGTTTTGAGGAGGGACATTGCAGTATTTTCAGCCAAAACTTAATTAATTGGGTATGTCTATGTTTTTCATACGGAAAAGTCCCAAATCTTCCTTGATGAATAGTGTATGGGTTGTGGCGTGCAGACCTACCATTCGTTTATAATATTGTAGCTTTAGAGTTTCCAAGGAATTTGCCACTTCTAGGCCCCATACTTCTCCTCCATAATGCAGGATTGGCCTTATTTTTGAGTTGAATACATTTTTGTGCATCTTTAAGTCACCTATTACCATCAAATTACTGCTCCTAAGCACCGTTACCATTGCTGCTTTTCCTCGATTTGCCATCTTCGAAATATGACTGCTCCATCTTCTGTTCGATGTTAGATGGAATTCTAAATATCTTACCTGAGACACAACCTTCACAGCTTCACCTTTCAAAATAAAACTCTCTTCGTCTTCATTTCCTGTTGATTCTCTATGGCAAAAAATCACCACCTCTGTCTTTTGTGTGTTAATTCTTTTCCTCTAAATATTCAGTTGTCAAATCTAACACAGTTTGCAGCTCCGAACGGGATCTGGCAACCAAGGCAGTATCATCGGCAAATAATAGTAATGATAATACTTTATTTTCCAAAGTGTACAACTGGTGCCCACCTTATTTCAAGGTATTCGGCAAGATCATTTATAAAAACAGCAAACAGTTTCGGTAATAGGTTACTAACATGTTTTACACCATTTACATTAAAAAAAAACCCGTTTCTGGTCAAACAGCACATCGAAAGAAGAACCCTTAAAAAAGGTGGCAGAATTCCTGTTCCTAAAAGCTTTCGAAACAAAATTATACGGTCAACATTGTCAAATGCTCCAATTACATCACGAAAAGCCACGTACAACTTTCCATTTCCCTTGCAATACTTGTGGTGTTCCGCAAGGTTCTGGTTTGGGTCCTTTGTTATATCTTGCATAGGTAGATACTATGCGGTTCTATGTTCCGGGTGTTGTTAATACTTCTTTTGCTGATGACACGGTATTGTCAGCTGCTGCAAGAAATGCTGATGATCATGGGGAGAAAATTAATCAAGCTTTAAGCCGTCTTTTAACTTTTACAAAGATTAGCTGTTTATCAGTGAATGTTTCAAAAATTCATTTTATATTGTTCAGTCGGAAAACACTTAGTGATCAGGGGGCAGCTAAGGTATCCAGAGGGCTTGGTCTAATTCGGCGTCTGAGAAATCAGTTACCTCGTTCTGCCCTTTTAACTCTTTATCATTCTATTGTCATGCCTTATATTTCTTATGGTTGTGTGATATGGACTGGTGGATTTTATACAAATTTTAAACGTGTTCAGGTTTTACATTTGAAGTTATTAGACTATTAGGATATTATATCCATGGTGAAAGTGATACACTTAATTGTTATAGGAAACTCATAATTCTTAATGTTAGCCAACTTCATGATTATCAACTTGCTATTTTTGTATTTCAGAGTATTTATGGTTTGTCCCCTGAAATTTTTCGTCAAATGTTTACAAGGACTTCTTCATACCACAGTTATGAGACTAGAAATATGGATGATTTGGTATATGAGTGTCGCAGCTCTCAGAGGACAAGTTTTAGTTCCAGGTTTGCTGAACCAGTAGTATCGAATTCTTTACCAGTGAGTATAAGGTTATCTGAAAATGTTAGCCAGTCTAAGAGTAAACTGAAGAACCGCCTTCGTGGAAGAGATTAAGTAAATAATTTAAATAGAATGGCTTATTTTTTCTCTCTTTCTCTCTCTTCTTCTTTATTTTCCTTTTGTTTTCATTTTCCCACTTTTTTGTCTCATTTCATTTCGTTTTTTTTTATTTTGTTAATGTTCGGTATTGTTACTCATTGAATGTTTATCAGCCACTACTAACAAGTCTTTGAATTTCTAAAATGGCTGATGTGGTTCTTTTGTATTAGGTGATATGTATGATAAAAGTGTCTCTCTCTCTAATCTATTGGTATTAAAATTTCATTTTTACAGTTTCGGTTACTATTGAGCTGGGTCGCTTCTTACTTACAGTTTGTTATCATAAAAGGTTTGATGGAGAAGATGGCTGACTACCTCGTGCCAAAGTAACTCAGAGTATACATGAATAATAAGTGGAAACTGCAATCTTTATTGGAAAAAAAAATGAGGATGCATATCAAACAGTTCGTGGTAATGGTAAGGAGCGACCCGGCTCAATAGAAAACGAAATTTAAAAAACAAAATGTTGATACTAAGAGATGCATTAAAAGAATCACATTTTTATGCTGATTTTAAATATATAAGTTTCATCAAATTTCGTCTTACTCATCAAAAATTAAGAACCTGAGAAAATTTGCCTTATTTTGGAGAATAGGAGGAAACACCCTTTAAAAGTCATAGAATCTAAACGATCCTAAATCTTAAATCAGACAATCGTATTCAGCGTATCAGTTTGTGGAAATTTCAAGCTCCTATCCACAAAAATGTGAAACGCTGGATTTTTTGCCAGAAGACCTATTTATTCTACGGCCTCGCTCTTTATGCTAAAGTATTTTTAGTAATTTCAACTATTTATTCTACGGCCTTCCTGATTCAGGGGTCATTCTTAAAGAATTGGGACAAAACTTAAGCTTTAGTGTAAAGAGCGAGGTATTAACGAGGGGACAAACCCCCTCATATACATAAAAAAAACATACGAACATTGAAGTTTGTTACGTAACTTAATTCTTAAGTTACGTATATTTTTTACTAATAAAAACGTTCGTTAGAAAATTAAAGGTCTAGTTGCCTTTTTAAGTAACCGAATAATTGGAGGGCAACTAGGCCTCCTCCCCCACCCCTATTTTCTCAAAATCGTATCCAAATTTCATTCTAATTATTTATGTGCGGAAAACCAAAATCAAACATGCATTGATTTAACAAGTTTTTTTTAGCTGAAAGTAAGGAGCGAAATTAAAACTTAAAACGAACAGAAATTATTCCGTCTAAGAAAGGGGATGTTCCCTTCTCAACACCCCACTCTTTACGCTTAAGTTTTCTACTGTTTAATAGAGTAGAATTGAGCGAAAGAGTCAAACTTTAGCGTAAAAAGCGGGGCATTGAGAAGGGAACAGCCCTTTTCATACACGGTGTAATTTGTGTTAGTTTTAAGTTTTAATGTCGCTCCTTATTTTCAGTTAAAATATTTTTTTTTTATTTAATTTTTTGGCAAATCGAGATCATCAAAATCAAACAGTTCGTAGTAACGAACTTTAGTAAGGAGTGACCCGGCTCAATAGTAAACGAAAATCTAAAAAACGGAATTTTTATACTAATACATACATCAAAAGAATTGAATTTTTATGCCGATTTTAAATATATAAATTTAGTCTTTATAATCAAAAGTTACGAGCCTGAGAAAATTTGCCTTGTTTTGGAAAATAGGGGGAAACACCCCTAAGAGTAAAATGATCTTAACGAAAATCACACCATAGCATTCAGCGAATCAGAGAACCCTACTGTATGTTTCAAGCTCTTATCTACAAAAATGTGGAACTTATTATTTTTTGCCCAGAAGACCGATCACGGGTGCGTGTTTATTTGTTTGTTTGTTCGTTTGTTTGTTTTTCTTTCCCAGGGGTGATCGTATTGACCAAGAGGTCCTAGAATGTCATGAGAGGGCTCATTCTAACGAAAATTAAAAGTTCTAGTGCCCTTTGTAAGTGCTCAAAAAATCGGAGGGCACCTAGGCCCCCTCCAATAAGGGGGCAAACCCCCTCATATACATAATAAAAATATGCAAATATAGAAGTTTGTTGCGTAAGTTAATTTTTAAGTTACATATATTTTTTACTAACAAGAACGTTCGTTAAAAATTGAAAATTCTAGTTGCCATTTTAAGTAGCCGACAAATTGGAGGGCAACTAGGCCACCTCTCCCACCCTTTTTCTCAAAACCATCTAATCAAAACTAAGAGAAAGCCATTTAGCAAAAAAAGAATTAGTATGCAAATTTCATTTTAATTATTTATTTGCGGAAAAACAAAATCAAACATGCATTGATTCAAAAACGTTCAGAAATTAAATATAAAAAAACAAGTTTTTTTTAACTGAAAGTAAGGAGCGACATTAAAACTTAAAACCAACAGAAATTATTCCGTGTATGAAAGGGGCTGTTCCGTTTTCAACGCCCCGCTCTTTACGCTTAAGTTTTTTACTGTTTAATAGAGCAGAATTGAGAGAAAGAGTTAAACTTTAGCATAAAAAGCGGGCGTTGAGAAGGGAACAGCCCTTTTCATACGCGGTGTAATTTGTGTACGTTTTAAGCTTTAATGTCACTCCTTACTTTCAGTTAAAATAACTTTTTTTTTATTTAATTTTTTGTCAAATCGAGATCATCAAAGTCAAAAAGTTCGTGGTAACGAACTCTAGCAAGGAGCGACCCGTCTCAATAGTAAACGAAACTCTAAAAAACGGAACTTTGACACTAATAGATACATCAAAAGAATTGGATTTTTATGCTGATTTTAAATATATAAATTTCATCAAATTTAGTCTTTATTAGTGTAAAGAGCGAGTGTGCTTTTGTGTAAAGAGCGAGGTATAAATGAGGGGGCAAACCCCCTCATATACATAATAAAAATAAACGAATATAGAAGTTCGTTACGTAAATTAATTTGAAAGTTACGTATATTTTTTACTAATAAAAACGTTCGTTAAAAATTAAAAATTCTAGTTGCCTTTTTAAGTAACCGAAAAATTGGAGGGTAACTAGGCCTCCTCTTGCACCCTTCTTCTCAAAATCGTCTGATCAAAACTAAGAGAAAGTCATTTAGCAAAAACAAAAAAAATTAATACGTATATTTCATTTTGATTATTCATTCGCGAAGAGCCAAAATCATACATGCATTAACTTAAAAACGTCCAGAAATTAAATAAAAAAAAAATTAACTGAAAGTAAGGAGCGACATTAAAACTTAAAACAAACAGAAATTACTCCGTGTATGAAAGGGCCTGTTCCTTCCTCAACATCCCGTTCTTTACGTTAAAGTTATTTACTGTTTTATAAAGTAGAATTGAGAGAAAGAGTCAAACTTTAGCGTAAGGAGCGGGCGTTGACGAAGGAACATCCCCTTCCATTCACGGAGTAATGTCTATTCGTTTTAAGTTTTAATGTCACTCCTTACTTTCAGTTAAAAAAACTTTTTTTTATTTATTTAATAATTCAAGAAACGAATAAAACAAACCATTGAGTGTTCAATAAATGGATTTTGTTTGCCCCTATCCTATCTTGATGTTAACTTGATGTTAGTAACCCATTTCATTCACGGAGTAAATTCTATTCGTTTTAAGTTTTAATGTCACTCCTTACTTTCAGCTAAGAAAACTTGTTTTTTTTTATTTAATAATTCAAGAAACGAATAAACAAACCATTCAGTGTTCAATAAATGGATTTTGTTTGCCCCTATCCTATCGTGATGTTAACTTGATGTTAGTAACCCTAAATGTTATCTTGGGCGTATATTTGTAAAAGTGCAAACATGTCAAACTGATTTTTTTTCAGTTTGCCCTCCAAAGGCTCCATTTTTTCGTGAATGGTTTCAAATTGTCTTTTTAAATGTATTGATGTGGCACTTACATCGATTTATTCTAAATTTAACTTCCTTGAAATATCATGACAATGCGATAAAAAATGGTAAAGAAGAGAGAAACGAGGATAAAAAAAGCCAGTGAAAAAACGGAGATTACAATGTAAATATTTCGCTCAAGACAGCCCCACTGCAGAATAATAACAAAATACTGATAAAAACCCTAAGATAATAAAAAAACACCTTAAAACAAACGCAAAAACTAGAATAGGAAGACCCTGTCGAAGCAATGGTGAAAGCGTAATACTTTCACCGCTACATTCACCCTTTCACCGTTACTTTCATAGGATTTTCCTATTTTAGTTTTTGTATTTGCTTTAAGGTTTGGTCGGTACTTGTGTGTTATATGGTACACACTCGAGAAATGAAATTAGGTTAATCTTAACCAAATATACAAAAATACAATAATTTTGCAATAAAATCATGAAAACTACAACAAAGAATTATTGCAAGGACGGGTGCAAAGAACGCATTATATCAAATACCTAACCTAGCCTAACCCAACAAAAATACCATCTCTATATATCAAATATATAGAGAATATACCTACAACGTAGATTTCAACTGAACCTAAGCTAATTTTTTTTCAAATACTGACAGGCGTAAACCGATTATTGTCTGAATTGTAGATCCAAATCTTGAGAAGTACCATATATTAAACAAGTATAGTTTTTTATGCTATTTTTGAATTTTATCGGTATTTTTATCATCCTGCATTGAAAACGGTCCAGTGGAGGTCTTGACAGAAGTATTTGCGTCGCAAACTGCGTTTTTTCACTGGATGTTTTATGGCACTCGAAGTGACATATAGCAATAAGAAATTATGTCGGTCTGTCGGTCTGTCTGTCCCGGTTTTGCTACTTTAGGCACTTCCAGGTAAGCTAGACCGATGAAATTTGGCAGCCGTATCAGGGACCGGACCAGATTAAATTAGAAATGGTCGTTTTTCCGATTTGACCATCTGGGGGGGAGTGGGGGGTTCTAGTTCTAGTGTCCTAGTTAAGTGTCCCGAAAATTGGAGGGCAACTAGGGCTCCTCCCCCACCCCTTTTTTCTCAAAATCGTAAGATCAAAACTAAGAGAAAGCCATTTAGCCAAAAAAAGAATTGATATGCAAATTTCGTTTTAACTGTTTGCGTACCGAAAGCCAAAATCAAACATGAGTTAATTCAAAAACATTCACAAATTAAATAAAAAAAAACAATATTTTTTTAACTGAAAGTAAGGAGCGACATTAAAACTTAAAACGAACAGAAATTACTCCGTGTATGAAAGGGGCTGTTCCCTTCTCAACGCCACGCTCTTTACGCTAAAGTTTTTAACTGTTTAATAAAGTACAATTGAGAGAAAGAGTTAAACTTTACCTTAAAGAGCGGGGTCTTGAGATTGGAACAGCCCCTTTCATACACAGAATAATTTCTGTTCGTTTTAAGTTTTAATGTCGCTCCTTAAATTCAGATAAAATAACTTGTTTTTCTTATTTAATTCATTTAAGGTTGGTAATTTAATGGTTAAAGTGACTTGTTTGGTGAATATTTTAGTAAATGATTTCTTACACCACACTGGCTAATCCTGAACAAACGATTAAAACTGCAAAGAGGAAAGAAACGAGGATAACAAGAGCAAAGAGCTCATATGGTATGAGCTCTTGCAAAATTATTAGAATCAATAGATTGCATTAAAAGGAAAATCAGAGGCTTAATGCCGGTCAGGATTTAAAATAAGAGTCCTTCTAAATATCAAAATTCATTAAGATCCAATCACCCACTCGTAAGTTAAAAATACCTCAATTTTTCTAATTTTTCCTCTCCCTTCAGTCCCCCAGATGGTCGAATCGGGTAAAACGACTTTATCAAGTCAATCTGTGCAGCTCCCTGACACGCTTACCAATTTTCATCGTCCTAGCACGTCCAGAAGCACCAAACTCGCCAAAGCACTGAACCCCACCACCTAACTCCACCAAAGAGAGCGGATCCAGTCCGGTTACGTCAATCACGTACCTACGACATTTATAAGTGTTTTCCAAGATTTCCGGTTTCCTCCTCCAACTCCTCCCGATGTCAAAAGATCTGGTCGGGATTTGAAATAAGAGCTCTGAGACATGGGTTCCTTCTAAATATCAAATTTCATTAAGATCCGGTCACCCGTTCTTAAGTTAAAAATAGCTTAATTTTTCTGATTTTTCCAAATTAACAACCTCCCGCTCCCTCAAAGAGAACGGATCCGTACCAATTATGTCAATCTCGTATCTATATTTTGTGCTGATTCTTCCCATCAAGTTTCATCCCGATCTCTTCACTCTAAGGGTTTTCCAAGATTTCCAGTTTCCAAGATTTCTGCTTCCCCCCCCCAACCCTCGATGTCCCCGGATCTGATACGAATTGAAAATAGAGCATCTGAGACATAAGATTCTTCGATATATCAAGTTTCATTAAGATCCGATCACTCATTCGTAAGATACCTTGATTTTTCCGTTTACCAAGAATTTCGGTTTCCCCCTCCAACTTCCTTCAATGCCACCGGATCTGGTCGAGATGTAAAATGAGAGTTCTAAACACAAGATCCTTCTAGATATCAAATTTCATTAAGATCTGATCACCCGTTCGTAAGTTACAAATGCCTCATTTTTTCTAATTTTTCCGGATTACTCCCCCTCCCCCAACTCCACCAAAGAGAGCAGATATGTCCGTTTATGTCAGTCACCTATCTTGGACTTGCTTATTCTTTTCACCAAGTTTCATCCCGATCTCTCCGCTTTAAGCATTTTCCAAGATATCTGCCCCCCCCCCCCTAGTGGTACTGGATCCGGTCAGGATTCAAAATAAAAGATCTGAGTTTCGATGTCTTTCTAAATATGAAATTTCATTAAGATACGATCATTCTTTCGTAAGTCCAAAGTACCTCATTTTTCTAATTTTTTTCAGAATTAACCCTCCCCCTTGACTCCCCCAAATAGAGCAGATCCATTCCGGTTATGTCAATCCCGTATCTAGGACTTGTGCTTATTTTCCCCACCATGTTTCATCCCGATCCCTCCATTCTAAGCGTTTTCAAAGATTTTAGGTTCCGTCCCCCCAACTTCCCCTTCACCGGATCCGGTCAGAATTTAAAATAAGAGCTCTGAGACACGGTATCCTTCTAAACATCAAATTTCATTAAGATCCGATCACTCCTTCGTAATTTAAAAATGCCTCATTTTTTAATTTTTTGGAAATAACCCTCCTCCCCCAACTCCCCCAAAGAGAGTGGATCCATTCCGGTTATTTCCATCACGTATCTAGGACTTATGGTTATTTTTACCACCAAGTTTCATCACAATCCCTCCACTCTAAGCGTTTTCCAAGATTTTAGGTCCCCCCAACTTCGCCCAATGTCACCAGATCCCGTCGGGATTTAAAAGAAGACCTCTGAGATACGATATCCTTCCAAGAATCAAATTTCACTAAGATCCGATCACTCCTTCGTAAGTTAAAAATACCTCATTTTTTCTAATTTTTCAGAATTAACCCCCCCCCCCAACTCCTTCAAAGAAAGCGGATCCGCTTCGGTTAGATCACATATATAGGACTTGTGCTTGTTTCCCCGCAAAGTTTCATCCCGATCCCTCAACTCTAAGCGTTTTCCGAAATTTAGGGTCCCTCTTTAATTCCCCCCAATATCAATATATTACAGGAGTCCTTCCTAAATAATTTGTACAAACTTCAGTGCAAAGAGCGAGGTATTGAGGCAGGGGGAAACCTCCCTTTTATACGGAATAATTATTGTTCATTTATGTTGTTTGTTGCTTTTTAGTTTTTTGCTTTATAATAAACTTGATTTTTGCTATTAATTTCTGACTTTTTCAAATAATGCCGGGAAATCTGGCTCCCCCTCCTTCGAAAATTTCCTCCCTTCACTAAATTTTCGTCCATTGAAACTTCTCCCTGGTCAAATACACCCCACTCGGGAAGTTCCCCCCCGGACGGACAATGCAGTTCTCACTGAAAATCTCCCCCTGAAAATTTCTTGCGGACCAGTAGCCTAAAACAGAAAAATTCTCCTTAGTGAAAATATCTCCCTGCAGAAAGTCCTTCCAGACAATTCTAACCACGCTAAATATTTCTCCCTGAGCATCTTCATATATAAAATTGAGTCGGCAATGACAAAATAAACCCCCTAAAAAAATTACGCATAAGAATTCTGAAAAATTCCCCCAGCATAAGATTCCCCCTGCAAAGTTCACCCGCCCCTCGAAAAAACATTATCTCCGTGGAAATACCCTCCCTGAAAAATGTCCTTATACTTCCCAGTGAAAAATATTGTAAATAAACAAGGGATAAATTTCATAACTTATAACCCTTCCTCAGGTGCTTTGGGAGGTCTTGTTATGCCCAAAAGCACAGTTATCGGACCATCCAACTGTGTTTAGCCAAATTACTATCTCAAAGTTTTTTTCAGACGATTTTAGGGGGAAAGGTGGAATGGGAGGAGGCTAGCTGCCCTCCAATTTTTTTGGTCACTAGAAAGAACACTAGGCCTTTAATGAGCTCCTTCCCAGTAATCTAGGATGATTGGTTTGATACGATAATCCCTGGTCAAGATTACATAAAAAAAAACTAGTTTTTTTAACTGAAAGTAAGGAGCGACATTAAAACTTAAAACGAACAGAAATTACTCCGTATATGAAATGGGTTATTCGCTCCGCAATCCCTCGCTCTTTACGCTAAAGCTTTTAATTGTTTTAAAAAGCAGAATTGTGGCAAAGAGTCAAACTTTAGCGTAAAGAGCGAGGGATTGCGGAGGGAACAACCCAATTCATATACGGAGTAATTTCAGTTCGTTTTAAGTTTTAATGTCGCTCCTTACTTTCAGTTAAAAAAACTAGTTTTTTTATGTAATTTCTGAACGTTTTTGAATTAATGCATATTTAATTTTGGCTCTCCACACATATATTATTAAAATGAAATTTGCATATTAATTCCTTTTTTGGCTAAATTGCTTTCTCTTAGTTTTGATCATACGATTTTGAGAAATAAGGGGTGGGGAAGGAGGCCTAGTTGCCCTGCAATTTTTCGGTTACATAAAAAGGCAACTATAAATTTTAATTTTTAATGAATGTTTTTATTAGTAAAAACTATACGTAACTTAAGAATTAACTTACGTAACAAACTTTCATATTCTTATATTTTTATTATTTACATGAGGGGGTTTGTACCCTCGTTAATACCTCAATCTTTACACTAAAGCTTAAATTTTGTCCCAATTCATTAAGAATGACCCCAGAATCACAAAAGCCGTAGAATAAATAGTTGAAATTACTAAAAATACTTTAACGTAAAGAGCGAGGTATTGGGAGGAGATGAGCCCCTCAAATGGGTAATAATTTCTGTTTGTTTTAAGTTTTAATGCTGTTCCTTACTTCCAGCTGAAAGTACTTTTTCATATTTATTTTTTCATTGTGTTTTTAAATAATGCTAGTAAATCCTGCGCTCCCTTCATGGAGATTTTCATCCCCCATGACAAATTATCGATGGAAAGTTCCTCCAGCATATCCCCCTCTTCTCAACCCCTCCCCCAACCAAAAAAATCCTCCTGAAAACGCCTGTACACTTCCCAATAACCATTACTATATGTAAGCATTGGTCAAAGTTTGTAACTTGTTGCCCCTCCCATGGGGATTGTGGGGGAGTAAGTCGTCCCTAAAGACATAGTTATAAGGTTTTTCGACTACGCTGAATAAAATGGCTATCTCAGAATTTTGATCCGTTGACTTTGGTAAAATAATTAGCGTGGGAGGGGGCCTAGGTGCCCTCCAATTTTTTTGGTCACTTAAAAAGGGCACTAGAACTTTTCATTTCCATTAGAATGAGCCCTCTTGCAACATTCTAGGATAACTGGGTCGATACGATCACCCCTGGGAAAAAGAAAAAAAAACAAACAAAAAAAACAAATAAACACGCATCCGTGATCTGCCTTCTGGCAAAAAATACAAAATTCCACATTTTTGTAGATAGGAGCTTGAAACTTCTACAGTAGGGTTCTCTGATACGCTGAATCTGATGGTGTGATTTTCGTTAAGATTCTATGACTTCTAGGGGGCGTTTCTCCCTATTTTCTAAAATAACGCAAATTTTCTCAAGCTCGTAACTTTTGATGGGTAAAACTAAACTCGATGAAACTTATATATTTAAAATCAGCATTAAAATGCGATTCTTTTGATATAAGTATTGGTATCAAAATTCCATTTTTTAGAGTTTTGGTTACTATTGAGCCGGGTCGCTCCTTACTACAGTTCGTTACCACGAACTGTTTGAAAATGTGGAATTTTATATTTTTTGCCAGAAGGCAGATCACGGATGCGTGTTTATTTGTTTGTTTGTTTTTTGTTTTTTTTTTCCAGGGGTGATCGTATCGACCCAGTTGTCCTAGAATGTTGCGAGGGGGGCTCATTCTAACGGAAATGAAAAGTTCTAGTGCCCTTTTTAAGTTACCAAAAAATTTGGAGGGCACCTAGCCCCCCTCCCACGCTGATTATTTTCCCAAAATTAACGGATCAAAATTCTGAGATAGCCATTTTATTGAGCGTAGTCGAAAAACCTTATAATTATGTCTTTGGGGAAGACTTACTCCCCCACAGTCCCCGTGGGAGGGGTTACAAGTTCAAAACTTTGGCCAGTGCTTACATATAGTAATGGTTATTGGGAAGTGTACAGGCGTTTTCAGGAGGATTTATTGGTTAGAGGCATGGGGTTGACAAGATGGGTATATGCCGGGGGAACTTTCCATCGAAGAATTTGTCATGGGGGAAGAAAATTTCCAAGAAGGGAGCGCAGGATTTACTAGCATTACTTTAAAAAAAACAATGAAAAAATAAATATGAAAAAGTTTTTTTTTCAGCTGGAAGTAAGCAGCAGCATTAAAACTTAAAACGAACATAAATTATTACCCACATGAGGGGCTCACCTCCTCCTAATACCTCGCTCTTTACACTAAAGTATTTTTAGTAATTTCAACTATTTATTCTGCGGCTTTTGTGATTCAGGGGTCATTCTTAATGAATTGGGACAAAATTTAAGCTTTAGTGTAAAGAGCGAAGCACTGACGAGGGGGCGAACCCCCTCATATATGTAATAAAAACATGAGAATACAAAAGTTCTTTACGTAAGCTAATTTATAAGTTAAGTATATCTTTTACTTATAAAAAGATTCGTAAAAAATTAAAAGTTCTAGTTGCCTTTTTAGTTAACCGAAAATCGGAGGGCAACTAGGCTACCTCCCCCGCTCTTTTTTTCTCAAAATCATTCGATCAAAATTATGAGAAAGCCATTTAGCCAAAAAAAAAAATACAAATTTCGTTTTAATTATTCCTCTGCGGAGAGCCAAAATCAAAACATGCATTGATTCAAAAACGTTCAGAAATTAAATAAAAAAAACAGGTTTTTTTAAATGAAAGTAAGGAGCGACATTAAAACTTAAAACGAACAGAAATTACTCCGTATATGAAAGAGGCTTTTCCTTCTCAACGCCCCGTTCTTTACGCTAAAGTTTTTTACTGTTTTAAAATGTAGAGTGAAGAGAAAGATTCAAACTTTAGCGTAAAGAGCGGGGCGTTGAGAAGGAAAAGCCTCTTTCATATACGGAGTAATTTCTGTTCGTTTTAAGTTTTAATGTCGCTCCTTACTTTCATTTAAGAATACCTGTTTTTTTTTTGTTTTTTTTTTTAATGAGATGGATGTGATTGCCTATAATTAGCACAAAATTTGTCAAACCTTGGCGTCAATGATCAGATGACTGCACGAATATCCTTCTACAACCAAACACGATATTTCGGGTTCATCTAAGCTATTGCAGAAAATGCTGTTCAAATGGTTCGTGGTAACAAACTGTAATGGGTGGCTCGCCGGAATAGTAACCGTAATCCTAAAAAAAGAAATTTTGATATCAATAGATACAGAGAGAGAATTGGTTTTCTATAAGAATACCAAATATACAAGATTTATTTAGAAGTACAGGTTAGTGTTACTAATCAAAAGTCACGAGCTTGAAAAGATTTGCCTGACCTCGGAAAAAGGGAGGAAATATCCCTTAAAAATTAAAGTAATCCTAATGAAAAACGCATCTTCAAATTCAGAGCACCAGAAAACCTTCATTGAGAAGTTTCAACCTCCCATCTATAAAATAGGCATTTTTTCCACAAAAGAAACAAGAGCTAAGAGCTCATATGGCACTTGTGACGAGGCAAGAAGAGCTAAAAGCCAAGAGATCATATGGTATGAGCTTTTTTTTTTTTTTTTTTTATGGCACTTGGTATTAACCAAGTGGCGTATAGCAATCGCAAATTCTGTCGGTCTGTCTGTCGGTCCCGGTTTCGCTACTTTAGGCACTTCCAGTAAAGCTAGGACGATGAAATTTGGCAGGCGTATCAGGAACCAGACCAGATTTAATTAGAAATAGTTGTTTTCCTGATTTGACCATCACTGGGGGGGGCCGTTAATTCGGAAAAAATATAAAAAATTGAAGTATTTTTAGGACGGTTAATCAAATCTTAATGAAATTTGGTGTTTGGAAGGATATCGTTACTCAGAGCTGTTGTTTTAAATCCCGACCGGATCTGGTAACAATGGGGGGGGGAGTTGGGAGGGGGATACCCAAAATCTTGGAAAACACTTAGAGTGGAGGGATCGGGATGAAACTTGGTGGGAAAAATAAGCACAAGTCCTAGATACATTATTGATATAACCAGAACGGATCCGCTCTCTTTGGGGTAGTTGGGGGTGGGGGGGTTTAATTCTGAAAAATTAGAAAAATGAGGTATTTTTAACTTACGAACGGGTGATCGGATCTCAATGAAATTTGATATTTAAAAGGATATCGTGTCTCAGAGCTTTTATTTTAAATCCCGATCGGATCTGGTGACATTGGGGGGAGTTGGGAGGGGGAAACCTAAAACTTGGAAAACACTTACAGTGGAGGGATCGGGATGAAACTTGGTGGAAAAAATAAGCACAAGTCCTAGATACATGCTTGACATAACCGGAACGGATCCACTCTCTTTGGGGTAGTTGGGGGGTTAATTCTGAAAAATTAGAAAAAATGAGGTATTTTTAACTTACGAACGGGTGATCAGATCTCAATGAAATTTGATACTTAGAAGGACATCGTGTCTCAGAGTTCTTATCTAAAATCCCAACCTGATCTGGTGACATTGGGGGGTGGGGTGGGAGGGGGAAACCTAAAACTTGGAAAACACTTAGAGTGGAGGGATCGGGATGAAACTTGGTGGGAAAAATAAGCACAAGTCCTAGATACATTATTGACATAACTAGAACGCATCCGCTCTCTTTGGGGTAGTTGGGGGGGGGGGTAATTCTGAAAAATTAGAAAAAATGAGGTATTTTTTAACTTACGAACGGGTGATCAGATCTCAATGAAATTTGATATTTAGAAGGATATCATGTCTCAAAGCTCTTATTTTAAATCCCGACCGGATCTTGTGACATTGGGGGGGAGTTTTGGGTGGGAGAACCTAAAATCATGGAAAACGCTTAGATTGGAGGGATCGGGATGAAACTTGGTGAGGAAAATAAGCAGAAGTCTTAGGTACATGATTTACATAATTGGAACGGATCCGCTCTATTGTCGGGGGGGGGGGGTTGATTCTGAAAAATTAGAAAGAATGACGTATTTTTAACTTACGAAGGAATGATCGGATCTTCATGAAACTTCATTTTTAGAAGGGCCTCGTAACTCAGATCTCGTATGTTAAGTCTCAACCGGATCCAGCGTAATTGGGGGGGGGGGGCAGTTGGGGGGACCGGCAATCTTAGAAAATACTTAAAGTGGTGAGATCAGGATGAAACTGGATGGGAAGAATAAAAACCTGTCTAAGATACGTGACTGACATAACCGGACCGGATCTGCTCTCTTTGGTGGAGTTGGGGGGGGGGTAATTTTGAAAATTGAGGTACTTGTAACTTACTAAAGGGTGACCAGATCTTAATGAAATTTGATATTTAGAAGGATCTTGTGCTTTAAAGTTCTAATTTTAAATTGCGACCAGATCCTGTGTCATTGGGGGGAGTTGGAGGGGGAAACCGAAATTGTCAGAATACGTGAAAATTGGTGTATTTTTATCTTACGAATGGGCGGTCGAATCTTAATGAAATTTAATATTTAGAAGGAATTCATGTCTCAGAGCTCTTATTTCAAATCCCGACCAGATCTTTTGACATTGGGGAGAGTTGGAGGGGGAAATCTTGGAAAACACTTGGAGTGGAGGAATCGGATGAAGCTTGTTGGATAGAATTAGCAAATGTCCTTGATACGTGATTGACGGAACTGTACTGGATTCACTCTCTTTGGGGGATTTGGGGGGAGGGGTTCAGTGATTTGGCGATTTTGGTGCTTCTGGACGTGCTAGGACGATGAAAATTGTTAGGCGTGTCAGGGAGCTGCACAAATTGACTTGATGAAGTCGTTTTCCCAGATTCAACCATCTGGGGGACTAAAAAGAGAGGAAAAATTAGAAAAAATTAGGTATTTATAACTTACGAGTGGGTGATCGGATCATAATGAATTTTGATATTTAGAAGGACTTCGTGACTCAGAGCTCTTATTTTAAATTTTGACCGGCATTAAGCCTCTTATTTTTCTTTTAAATAAATTTATTGATTCTTAGAATTTTGTTAGAGCTCATACCATATGATCTCTTGGCTTTTAGCTCTTCTTGCCTCGTCACAAGTGCCATATGAGCTCTTAGCTCTTGTTTCTTTTGGGGAAAAAATGCCTATTTTATAGATGGGAGGTTGAAACTTCTCAATGAAGGTTTTCTGGTACGCTGAATTTGAAGATGCGTTTTTCATTAGGATTACTTTACTTTTTAAGGGATATTTCCTCCCTTTTTCCGAGGTCAGGCAAATCTTTTCAAGCTCGTGACTTTTGATTAGTAACACTAACCTGTACTTCTAAATAAATCTTGTATATTTGGTATTCTTATAGAAAACCAATTCTCTCTCTGTATCTATTGATATCAAAATTTCTTTTTTTAGGATTACGGTTACTATTCCGGCGAGCCACCCATTACAGTTTGTCACCACGAACCATTTGAACAGCATTTTCTGCAATAGCTTAGATGAACCCGAAATATCGTGTTTGGTTGTAGAAGGATATTCGTGCAGTCATCTGATCATTGACGCCAAGGTTTGACAAATTTTGTGCTAATTATAGGCAATCACATCCATCTCATTAAAAAAAAAAAAAAAAAAAAAACAGGTATTCTTAAATGAAAGTAAGGAGCGACATTAAAACTTAGAACGAACAGAAATTACTCCGTATATGAAAGAGGCTTTTCCTTCTCAACGCCCCGCTCTTTACGCTAAAGTTTGAATCTTTCTCTTAACTCTACATTTTAAAACAGTAAAAAACTTTAGCGTAAAGAACGGGGCGTTGAGAAGGAAAAGCCTCTTTCATATACGGAGTAATTTCTGTTCGTCTTAAGTTTTATGTCGCTCCTTACTTTCATTTAAAAAAACCTGTTTTTTTTTATTTAATTTCTGAACGTTTTTGAATCAATGCATGTTTTGATTTTGGTTCTCCGCAGAGGAATAATTAAAACGAAATTTGTATTTTTTTTTTTTTGGCTAAATGGCTTTCTCATAATTTTGATCGAATGATTTTGAGAAAAAAAGAGCGGGGGAGGTAGCCTAGTTGCCCTCCGATTTTCGGTTAATTAAAAAGGCAACTAGAACTTTTAATTTTTTACGAATCTTTTTATAAGTAAAAGATATAATTAACTTATAAATTAGCTCACGTAAAGAACTTTTGTATTCTCATGTTTTTATTACATATATGAGGGGGGTTCGCCCCCTCGTCAGTAGTTCGCTCTTTACACTAAAGCTTAAATTTTGTCCCAATTCATTAAGAATGACCCCTGAATCACAAAAGCCGCAGAATAAATAGTTGAAATTACTAAAAATACTTTAGTGTAAAGAGCGAGGTATTAGGAGGAGGTGAGCCCCTCATGTGGGTAATAATTTATGTTCGTTTTAAGTTTTAATGCTGCTGCTTACTTCCAGCTGAAAAAAACTTTTTCATATTTATTTTTTCATTGTTTTTTTTTTTAAAGTAATGCTAGTAAATCCTGCGCTCCCTTCATGGAAATTTTCTTCCCCCATGACAAATTCTTCGATGGAAAGTTCCCCCGGCATATACCCATCTTGTCAACCCCTGCCTCTAACCAATAAATCCTCCTGAAAACGCCTGTACACTTCCCAATAACCATTACTATATGTAAGCACTGGTCAAAGTTTTGAACTTGTAACCCCTCCCACGGGGACTGTGGGGGAGTAAGTCTTCCCCAAAGACATAATTATAAGGTTTTTCGACTACGCTCAATAAAATGGCTATCTCAGAATTTTGATCCGTTAATTTTGGGAAAATAATCAGCGTGGGAGGGGGGCTAGGTGCCCTCCAAATTTCTTGGTAACTTAAAAAGGGCACTAAAACTTTTCATTTCCGTTAGAATGAGCCCCCCTCGCAACATTCTATGACAACTGGGTCGATACGATCACCCCTGGAAAAAAAACAAAAAACAAACAAACAAATAAACACGCATCCGTGATCTGCCTTCTGGCAAAAAATATAAAATTCCACATTTTCAAACAGTTCGTGGTAACGAACTGTAGTAAGGAGCGA
Organism: Artemia franciscana; assembly: GCF_032884065.1. Classification (NCBI taxonomy): domain Eukaryota; kingdom Metazoa; phylum Arthropoda; class Branchiopoda; order Anostraca; family Artemiidae; genus Artemia; species Artemia franciscana. The sequence goes on along the minus strand of NC_088872.1, from coordinate 39,611,605 downwards.
CCCGGCTCAATAGTAACCAAAACTCTAAAAAATGGAATTTTGATACCAATACTTACATCAAAAGAATCGCATTTTAATGCTGATTTTAAATATATAAGTTTCATCAAGTTTAGTCTTACCCATCAAAAGTTACGAGCCTGAGAAAATTTGCGTTATTTTAGAAAATAGGGAGATAGAAGTTTCAAGCTCCTATCTACAAAAATGTGGAATTTTGTATTTTTTGCCAGAAGGCAGATCAAGATGCGTGTTTATTTGTTTTTTTGTTTTTTTGTTTGTTTTTTTCTTTTTCCCAGGGGTGATCGTATCGACCCAGTTGTCCTAGAATGTTTCAAGAGGGCTCATTCTAACGGAAATGAAAAGTTCTAGTGCCCTTTTTAAGTGACCAAAAAAATTGGAGGGCACCTAGGCCCCCTCCCACGCTAATTATTTTACCAAAGCCAACGGATCAAAATTCTGAGACAGCCATTTTATTCAGCGTAGTCGAAAAACCTTATAACTATGTTTTTAGGGACGACTTACTCCCCCACAGTCCCCATGGGAGGGGCAACAAGTTACAAACTTTGACCAATGCTTACATATAGTAATGGTTATTGGGAAGTGTACAGGCGTTTTCAGGAGGATTGTTTTGGTTGGGGGAGGGGTTGAGAAGAGGGGGATATGCTGGGGGAACTTTCCATCGATAATTTGTCATGGGGGATGAAAATCTCCATGAAGGGAGCGCAGAATTTACTAGCATTATTTAAAAACACAATGAAAAAATAAATATGAAAAAGTACTTTCAGCTGGAAGTAAGGAACAGCATTAAAACTTAAAACAAACAGAAATTATTACCCATTTGAGGGGCTCACCTCCTCCTAATACCTCGCTCTTTACGTTAAAGTATTTTTAGTAATTTCAACTATTTATTCTACGGCTTTTGTGATTCTGGGGTCATTCTTAATGAATTGGGACAAAATTTAAGCTTTAGTGTAAAGAGCGAGGATCTGACAAGGGGGCGAACCCCCTCATATATGTAATAAAAATATGAGAATACAAAAGTTCTTTACGTAAGCTAATTTATAAGTTACGTAAATCTCTTACTAATAAAAATATTCGTAAAAAATTAAAAGTTGTAGTTGCCTTTTTAATTAACCAAAAAATCGGAGGGCAACTAGGCTTCCTCATTCGATCAAAATCATTCGATCAAAATTATGAGAAAGCCATTTAGCCAAAAAAAAATTGCAAATTTCGTTATAATTATTCCTCTGCGGAGAGCCAAAATCAAAACATGCATCGATTCAAAAACGTTCAGAAATTAAATAAAAAAAAACAAGTTTTTTTAACTGAAAGTAAGGAGCGACATTAAAACTTAAAACGAACAGAAATTACTTCGTATATGAAAGAGGCTGCTTCCTCATCAACGCCCCGCTCTTTACGCTAAAGTTTTTTACTGTTTTAAAAAGAAGAATTGATAGACAGAGTCAAACTTTAGCGTAAAGAGCGGGGTGCTGATGAGGAAGCAGCCTCTTTCATATACGAAGTAATTTCTGTTCGTTTTAAGTTTTAATGTCGCTCCTTACTTTCAGTTAAAAAAACTTGTTTTTTTTATTTAATTGTAGATAGGAGCTTGAAACTTCTACAGCAGGATTCTCTGATACGCGGAATCTGATGGTGTGATTTTCGTTAGATTCTATGACTTTTAGGGGGTGTTTCCCCCTATTTTCTAAAATAATTCAAATTTTCTCAGGCTCGTAACTTTTGATGGGTAAGACTAAACTTGATGAAAAAATTATAGAAAGTTTGCAGTTTATGGGGTGCAGTACAGTGATGTTTTGAATAGTTGAGTGGTAGGTATCCTGTGCTGCTCTTTTGCCCTCGGGTGCTCGGGTGCACAACTACCAAGAGCAGTTGTGGTTGCATAGGAAATTACCTTCAAAAATTTCATTAAAGATTTTTATTCTCATATTTAAGACCCTATCCTTAATTTTTCTGGGAAAAATAAACAAACAACTAATAAACAAGGACGTAAAAGTGTTTACAAGTCATTAGTCCATATACAATTACGTATTTAAGTAATTAAGTAATAACTACGTTATCAAGTAAAATTACTGATTAAACCATACGTATATAAACATCCATGTAGGTCAGCAATCTGAGGTAGTAAACAATGACATTTACAAGTATCCCAGTGGATATAAAGACTAAGAGGTATTTGCTGTCATTCGTTTCCAAACTTAAATGGTGTGCTTACCAACTCTTGCCGATTTTTTGCGAGGCTTGGTTTTGTTAAAGAGTGCAAAATTTAATCTAAAGGCATTGAGGTGCATCGAATTAAAATCAAGTATTTGTGGGCATCAAGACATTGCTAATTGTAGAAAAGTGAGAGTGAGTCCAAGTGAGTGAGAGGCAAATCTGGCATAACCTTTTTTTAGGATTGCATAAAACGATGTCAGTTCATTTGTATGTTTAATGTGTGTGTTCCGTCTGGGAGTTCTCGGTATGCTATTTTTCTGCAGGCCCTTGATTTTAAAGTTTCAGCCTATAACAATTTTAAGAAGTCGAGAGCAGAGGCTCAGTAATATCCATCTCTCGAAGTTCAAATTTTCCTACTTTTAAGAAAGCTTGAGTCATTCGCAAAGAAAAATTTTAATTAAAATCATGATTCTGACTTAGTTAACGGATTGGTCTGAAATTAATGAATTCGATGATACAAGTACTCTGTCCTTACGGTACAATTGCTCCCAAAATAAACTTTTATAACTGAGACTAATCGAAACAATAGTTATCACTAGAACCAGCTACAAATGACAATTTTTCCTCACTACACATTTTTTTTAACGGGTTTTTAAGTTTTAAGCTGCTGTGGGCTATGGCTTGTTCTTTATTAGGCTGCAGCCGTTGCTGCAACCATGATATATAGATGTAGCCTTGTCGCAATATTGCATGTTTCACAGGGAACATAAAACATAAGGGTAGAATTTTTGTAGTCACCTCATGACAAAAAATTGAGTGAGCTCGTGTCTCCTGAGCAAAGGCTCTAGTTCTATCCTGCCTGTCAATAGGAAGGTTTAGAATTTCTCTGTCATGGATGACAATTTGGCCCCGATATAGTAGTAACGGACTCGCCTACAGAACAGGAGGATCAAATTCAAGCTACTGTTAGGTAACGAGTAAGCTCTGTCGTTAGTGTAGCGGTAAAGTATTGATTTTTTTATACTTGTGGCAGCGCAGTGGATCGATCTCTGCTTGGAAACATGGAACTTGGGGTTCTATCATTGCTGTCGCAAGGTTGGGCAACAGACATGCTAAGCGTCCTTGTAAAAATACCCAGCAACTGAAACGTCTATAATTGTCAACATCTTATACTCTATCAATGGCTTTGAGGGATTTTTATTCTTTATCCTTGCAATTGGAATCAGATGCCGTGAGTAAACAGCCTACTCTCTCATTCCAAAAAACTCTCGATTTTGTAACGTTGTTCAAAAGTTCCTTTATGTTTCACGCTCCCCTACCCCAGGGTAAATTATAGCACATACCGAGTTTGAACGTCAAGTGTGTTTGGGATATTTCAGATTTTTCCAGTGTAATGTTTGCAGGGATTTAGGCTGCTCAAGGGGACCTGGGGCTTGGCCCCACTGAAATATTGAATTTCTGGGCACTTTGTATTCAAATTATAAAATAATTTTTTCCTTAATCTTCGCCCTTCCCCTACCACATACATGGTAAAAAAAAATTCCATGCGCGTCTGAATGTTTAACATGGTTTTTCCTAAGTCAACTCAACTTTTAGGCTTTTTCTAAACAAAACTTTACTAAATCAATGTGACAGGTCACAGCATTAGCTATTGGGATAGAGATCAAGGAACTGCACTAAATATTTCCGTGGCTTTTTATTAGTAAACCTGTCAAGTTTTCTCGGAACTTTTGACATGAGGTCCCTTTCGATCTCCCATTGTCTATTGCTAGCAAAGACAAGCGAAAAAAAAATGAAACACGGAAAATATGACATAAATTTAAACATTAAAAGATGTAAAACTTGCTCTGGTACTCTTGAGGCTTGGGCCCTGAGGAGTTTACCCCACCATTCGCGACAGTCCTGTTTGTATTTTTGGACTTGGTCAAACAGTTTTTTTTTTCTATAAACCTTGAGATGGTTATGCCGAATTTCCTTTGTTAAAAGCAAGAATATACAATGTTATTTACAAGTGAAGCATTCTTGTTGCAGCATATTCTTCCTTTATTTACTCGATTTACTTCAGAAATGAAATAGACCTCAAAAACTTCCAGACACCTTATTTTTAATCACTAAATTAAGTTCATGCTAGGCATGTATTTGAAGGCTTTGGAAACCTTCTGAATAATGTTAATAGGAAATGAGAGTTTTTCTAATGAAAGTAAAGAGGGTAATTGAAACATTAAACGAACAAAAATTACTGCTCCTCAGCCTATGCAACACATATTTATACAACTACTGCAAATAAACAGACAAATAATCTTCCCAAAACACAACCTTTTTTTTTTACCCATCAAGACATTTTCGTGAATATAAACATTTGGGTTTTTTTATCCACATCAGCATTTGTCCCCGTTTAAATACGATATTGGTATTTATTTCTTTTACATTTGATCTGCAATACACTAAAGAAGAACAGAATACTACCTTGAAAATTTTCTTTAATATCTTGTGCCTCTGGGTCAAAGGTTTGCCGGCTACATCTATCCCCTAAGCCATAACCGATCTAACAACAATGCACTTTTACGTACATATCTTTCGCCGGAACTTAAGTCTTCACTGTTGTATGTGTGCCTACCCTCCCCGATTCAAAATAAATCACGTCCTAATTTCTCGCAGCAAGCATTTACGTTTAATTTCAAACTAGTAAAGACGGTGCTGGTTAATTATTCGGGTACTTATGTCTTATAGCCATCAAACTCAAGATGTGAAGTTAGGTTAATCCTAATGAAATATACCTAAATACGATGAAAATATGATACTTTAGTAACAAAATTATGGAAACTACAACAGAGAATTATGGAAATCAGGCCACCCAGAACATGGTGGTTTCTAACCTAACCTAACCAAAATACTAACTCTAACCTAACCAAAATACCAAAATACTAACCTAACCAAAATCATAATTTAATTATAATATACCTACATTTTTGTTTATCTCTCTCATGCTAAGCTGATTATCACCGAGTACATACTGAAATATGGAAATAAATCGGTTCTAACTCAGACCAAGAACATGAGTGTGGTGGCTATAAGACATAAGTGCCATTATTTAAACACACTCAAGAATTTTCCCCTGAATTATCTGACAAAAACCAGTTTGCCACTCTGCATCGGTGTTGATTTGCATATTTTGTGTGAGAAATACTACGATATAGGTATATTTTAATGAAATATTTAATACATAGAAATGGTTAGGGGTTATAATTTTATTTAATATGTTCTAGGCGGGCTGCTTTCCATAATTTTCTGCTGTAGTTCTCATGATTTTGTTAATAAATTATTATATTTTCATAATATTTTGGTATATTTCATTAGGATTAACCGAAATTCACTTCTTGGGTGTGTTCTGAATAATTAATGAGTACCGTAACGAAATATGCCTTTATTTATCTCAGATTGTAGAAAGATAAGGGGCGGGGCCCTAAGAAAATCTTTAAAATCATCTATAAAATTAATTTTTGACTGATGGTCGAACCCCTTTCCCTGGGAGCAATTCCAAGCTTATCCCGTGGCGTTTAAATATTGTTGTCAAACAGTTTGTGATAACGAACTGTAGTAAGGAGCGACCCGGCTCAATAGTAAACGAAACTCTAAAAAACGGAACTTTGATGCTAAAAGATACATAAAAAAAGAATCGAATTTTCATGCTGATTCTAAATATATAAGTTTCATCAAATTTAAACTTTGTCATCAAAAGTTACGAGCCTGAGAAAATTTGCCTTATTTTGGAAAATAGGGGGAAACTAGGGGAAAAATAGGGGGAATCATAACGAAAATCACACCATCGCATTCGGTGTATCAGAGAACCCTATAGCAAAAATTTCAAGCTCCTATCTACAAAAATGTGGAATTTCGTATTTTTTGCCAGAAGACAGATCACGGGTGCGTGTTTATTGTTTATTGTTGTTTTTTTTTCCCAGGGGTCATCGTATCGACCAAGTGGTCCTAGAATCTCACAAGAGGGCTCATTCTAACGGAAATGAAAAGTTCTAGTGCCCTTTTTAAGTAACCAAAAAAATTGGAGGGCACCTAGGCCCCCTCCCACGCTCATTTTTTCCCAAAGTCAACGGATCAAAATTTTGAGATAGCCATTTTGCTCCGCATAGTCGAAAACCATAATAACTATGTCTTTGGAATGACTCACTCCCCCACAGTCCCTGGGGGAGGGGCTGCAAGTTACAAACTTTGTCCAGTGTTTACATACAGTAATGGTTATTGGGAAGTGTACAGACGTTTTCAGGGGAATTTTTTTTGGTTTGGGGGTGGGGTTGAGGGGAGGCAGCTATGTGGGAGGATCTTCCCTTGGAAGAATATGTCATGGGGGAAGAGAAATACAATGAAAAGGGCGCAGGATTTTCTAACATTACTAATAAAAAAACAATGAAAAAATAAACATGAAAAAGTTTTTTCAACTGAAAGTAAGGAGTAGCATTGAAACTTAAAACGAACAGAGATTATTACGCATATGAGGGGTTCTAAAAATACTTTAGCATAAAGAGCGAGGTATTTAGGAGGAGATAAATACCTTGCTCTTTATGCTAAAGTATTTTTAGTAATTTCAACTATTTATTCTACGGCCTTTCTGATTCAGGGGTAATTCTTAAGGAATTGGGACACAACTTGAGATTTATTGTAAAGAGCAAGGTATTAACGAGGGGACAAACCCCCTCATATACATAATAAAAAATATAAGAATATAAAAGTTTGTTACGTAAGTTAATTCTTAAGGTACGTATATTTTTTACGAATAAAAACGTTCGTTAAAAATTTAAAGTTCTAGTTGCCTTTTTAAGTAACCGAAAAATTGGAGCACAACTAGGCCTCCTTCCTCACCCCTTATTTCTCAAAATCGTCTGATCAAAACCAAGAGAAAGCCATTTAGCCAAAAAAAGAATTAATATGCAAATTTCATTTTAATAATTTATGTGCGGAGAGCCAAAATCAAAAATGTATTAATTCAAAAACATTCAGAAATTAAATAAAAAAAACTAGTTTTTTAAACTGAAAGTAAGGGGCCATATTAAAACTTAAAACGAACAGAAATTACTCCGTATATGAAATGGGTTGTCCCCTCCGCAATCCCTCGCTCTTTACGCTAAAGTTTGACTCTTTGCCACAATCCTACTTTTTAAAACAATTAAAAACTTTAGCGTAAAGAGCGAGGGATTGCGGAGGGGACAACCCATTTCATATACGGAGTATTTTCTGTTCGTTTTAATATCGCTCCTTACTTTCAGTTTAAAAAACTAGTTTTTTTTTATTTAATTGTATAAAAAAGAATAAAAAATATGATCCACTTGTAAAGGAATAGTTAGGATGAAAACTAGTTTTTCCAGACTGGCTGATTTCCAGTTACCGCCTGAAGAGAACATCTGCATTTGACAAGCATGCGCAACACACAAAAAACATCCTCGTGTTTCCAAAACCGATTGCCGGTTTGACTGATTTCATTCGTGAGTTGGTTTCAACAGCGGAAGTAGTGATTGTTATTTTATCGTTCTTTAAGTCCAGAGATTGTTTTACTGTTCGAGCAGGTAGGTAGGCTAGTATTTTGTGAATGGTGGGGTTAAGGCTGGCACGCAGTCAGGGGGGAGGGGGTTCCACCCCCTTGCAAAATCTCCTGATTTTTATTATTTTCTAATACTTAACACAGAATAAGGGATTTGCCCCCCCCCCCCCCGAAACAAATTAATGCGTTGGTGCCTGGTTTTAGGTTACTTATATTTTACTGTTCGAGCAAGTATTTTAGGGTAGTATTTTGTGAATAGTGGGGTTAAGGCTGGCACGTAGTCAGGGGTGGGGGTTCGCCCTCTCCCGAAATTCCCAATTTTTTTAATTTTCTGATACTTCCCACAGAATAAGGGATTTGCCCCCCCCCCCTCCGAAACAAATTAATGCGGACATGTCTGGTTTTAATTACTTATAGGATAGAAATGGTAAAAATTTAGTGGTTGGCCAATTCTGAAAGAAACATGATAAACAGCCTAGTTTCTTTATATTCCTTATTTTATACTGTTTCCAGATATAAAAAAGAAAACACTAGCCTTACAATGTGAGGCATTTGCCTAGAGAACTAGCTGGAGAGAAGGAAACATGTTAAGAAAATAATCCTTGCTTCAAAATATTCAGAATAATCAAAGTTGACACATCTTGCATGCACCCTCGCTATACTTTATTCTCCACCCATAATATGCAAAGATCATAGCCCAATATGTATTTTCAATGCATTCTGCGAGTTTTGGTTACTATTGACCCGATTCGCTCCTTACTTACGGTTTGTTACCAAGAACTGTTTGATTTTGATTAGTTCAAACAGAACATTCTGGAAAATGAAGGGTAAAGACATAGAAGAACGGTTATTTCGCAAACTTGTTGAGCTAGACGGGGGAATTGACTGAGGCGTTGGAACATCAGGAATTGAATCTACAGCCCAAATTTAGTCCCGGCCGGGAAGTAGTTTTCAAGCTACTGCCCCCACCTCAGCCTCTATTTGACGCACTAGCAGAAGCCTAGTTCCTGGCTTAATTTACGTTAAAACGCTGAAGTAACATCGAATTATCACAACTGCTTTTTCTAATCCTTATTTTTATTAGTTTTGCGATTCAAAATCAACTTAAAACCATTTGCTTCCGTTTTAAACAGTTCGTGGAAGTTTCATCAAGTTTAGTCTTACATATCAGAAGCTGCGAGCCTGAGAAAATTTTTCTTATGTTAGAAAATAGGGGGAAACAACCCCTAAAAGTCATAGAACCTTAACGAAAATCACACCATCATATTCAGCGTATCAGAGAACCCTATTGTAGAAGCTCTTTTCTACAAAAATGTGGAATTTTGTATTTTTTGCCAGAAGGCAGATCACGATGCGTGTTTATTTTTTTTTTTTCCCCAGGGATGATCGTATCGACCCAGTGGTCCTAGAATCTTGCAAGAGGGCTCATTCTAACGGAAATAAAAAGTTCTAGTGCCCTTTTTAAGTGACCAAAAAAATTGGAGGGCACCTAGACCCCCTCCCACGCTAATTATTTTCCCAAAGTCACTGGATCAAAATTATGAGATAGCCATTTTATTCAGCGCAGTCGAAAAACCTTATAACTATGTCTTTGGGGACGACTTACTCCCTTACAGTCCCCGTGGGAGGGGCTACAAGTTACAAACTTTGACCAGTGCTTACATATAGTAATGGTTATTTGGAAGTGTACAGACGTTTTCAGGAGAATTTTTTGGTTGGGGGGGGGGTTGAGAAGAGGGGGGTATGTTGGGGGAACTTTCCTTGGAGGAATTTATCACGGGGGAAGAAAATTTTCATGAAGGGTTCGCAGGATTTTCTAGCATTATTAAAAAAAAAAACAATGAAAAAATAAATATGGAAAAGTTTTTTTTTTTAACTGAAAGTAAGGAACAGAATTAAAACGAACAGAAATTATTACGCATATGATAGGCTCACCTCCTCCTAATACCTCCCTCTTAACGCTAAACTATTTTTAGTAATTTTAACTATTTATTACGGCTTTTGTGATTCAGGGGTCCTTCTTAAGAAATTGGGACAAAATTTTAGCTTTAGTGTAAAGAGCGAAGTACTGACGAGGGGGTGAACCCCCTCATATAAGTAATAAAAACATGAGAATACAGAAGTTCGTTACGTAAGCTAATTTATAAGTTACGTATATCTTTTACTAATAAAAACATTCGTTTTAGATGCCTTTCTAAGTAACCAAAAAATCGGAGGGCAACCAGGCCTCCTCCCCCGCTCCTTTTTTTAACAAAATCGTTCGATGAAAAGTATGAAAAAGCCATTTAGCCAAAAAAATATGCAAATTTCGTTTTAATTACTCATCTGCGGAGAGCCAAAATCAAAACATGGATTGATTCAAAAACGTTCAGAAATTAAATAAAAAAAAAGTTTTTTTAACGGAAAGTAAGGAGCGACATTAAAACTTAAAACGAACAGAAATTTCTTCGGCTGCTTCCTTATCAATGCCCCGCTCTTTACGCAAAATTTTTTTACTGTTTTTAAAAGTAGTGTTAAGAGAAAGAGCAAACTTTAGCGTAAAGAGCGGGGCGTTGATAAGGAAGCAGCCCTTTTCATATACGAAGTAATTTCTTTTCGTTTTAATGTCGCCCCTTACTTTCCTTTAAAAATACACTTGTTTTTTTATTTAATCATTAACTAGGATTGCATCACATCTGACCCACCAGAGAAAACAACGATGTTGAACGACATATGAGAAATGAGATTGCTTAACAAATGTTGCATGTGACGAGGCTCTTGCCAACTGAAGCTCTGAACAAATTTGTTAAATAAAGCAGATAGTTTATTTTAGATTAAACCTCAAATCAACTCGATTTTTCAAGGTCAGCTTATTATGAATAATTGTTGTGATAATTAAATATTATTTTCTTTAAACTCTTCCAGAAAATATATAAATTCTATCCAATCTTCAGCCCAATGTTAGTCTGAATGACCTCGTCCTAGAAATTTGTTTGAAATATAGTGGCAGTCTACCCTCAACTCCACGCACTAGGCGTCAGCTGGAGGATCTTTACTCTTTTTTTATCTCAGAAAAAATCCTCAAATAATTTTCAAATGGGAACCTGCGTGATTTCTTAATATGCGATAATATCATACCTGATCCGTCCTCTACATCCACAAGGGCGGTCAGATGGATTTTCGGAAAACAGTACGAGGATATTCATAAATATGAATACTTGGGCCATAATTATTACAAAACCAGTCTCGCCCTTCCCCTCACCCTTCCCGCGGGATCGGTGGCGCACTCAGAAAATAATTATGAGGGGGGGGGGCTGACTGGGGCTTCGGTGGCCAACCAACGGGAAATCTTGAACATTCCTTAAAAAATTATAGTTTAAGACATTATTTTAAGTTAATTTTAGTACTTTGAATGCAAGTTTTGAGTAAGGACTAGGGAATGAATGATATAACCGAGCAGATTAATGACCATTTAAAAACAGAATGTCATTTTTTCCTGAGGGAGTGGGATACAGCCCCCCACCCTCCCCCGTGGTTTTGGGCCTGCATCGGACAATCCTCCCAAACCCATAGAGTGTTCGTGTATTGTGGCTTCTTTATTAATAAGATAAAAATAATAAAAACATGGCAAGTTTATATTTGATCGGGGGAGGGGATATTAAAACCTCTATAACAACTTACCGTTACCTAGGGCTAGGCATGTGTACAATGTGGCCATTGGACATGCTCCCTTCCCTCCAAGTCACGAGATTTTCACGATTAGCCCAATAATTCTTATATTTTCCATCTAACTCGACTGATTTTGGCACTTTATTGCAAGTTCTAACCCTGGCCCTCGAAATATTATCCTTTCTATACGAAATCGTGCTCAATTATTTGTATATACTGGGAATAAAGGTTTATAAGATTTCACTGTCATCAAATGATCCTTTCTTTTTCAGGATTTTCTTGTTATCCAATAATTCCTATTGATCCATCGCTTTGATTCATCGAGAAGAAGCCAGAAGAAGTTTGACAATAATAGGTAAGTCGGTCTATCCAAAATCTTAAGAACGACATCTTTTCTGGTTTGGGTGGACCGTTTTTTCATAACAAGTTGCTACAGAGCTGTAAAAAATATTTGAGGTCGAGTGTGAAGAAAATGCAGCAAAGGCTGTTGCATGAACAAAGAATACGAATCTTTAACTGACGACTGATCATGAATATTGTATTTGCTCATCTATTGAAAGGAGTGCGCCCCTCCCTCCGTCAATAATGACGCCTTTGGTTTTGCTATTAGAATTATAATCGAAGAATAAATGGGGTATTTTTTTCAACTCAAAAGAAGTGTACGCTGGTATTTTTTTCAACTCAAAAGAAGTGTACGCTGGACAGTTTTGACTATTTGTTCAACAATTGCTCTGTGCCAATAAAAAATGACGAAACAGAAAGAATTAAAGTAGCTTAAAGTAAAATACAGAATATTCAACTGTTTGCTTAGGTGCCTGATCTGGCTTCAAAGCCCTACGTCCTCTCTTGAGTGCTATCCCGTGCGAGTGGAGTTTTCCTGGAATCACTTATACATCGTTTGTCTCAGCGGCATACACGGGAGGAATATACGGCATAATTTTATGATATTCTAATAAGTTCAGCAGAATTTTTAGTCGTGGGCATCTATTTAATTCAGAGAAGAAGGATGGACGTCGATGAAGTAGAAACTCCATGAGCAAATTCTATGAAGGTTCCTAGTTTTACGAGGTCACTTTAAGTATGTATATCGGTATAAAGGATTTTAACCTCAATACAAGATTTTAAGGTTAATCGTGGACTGCTTCTTATGCAAAATGAGGAAAACCGATAATTGTGAACATAGAAATTGTGGTAACAGTGACAATCGTAAGATTTAACAGTTTAACATTTATTCTTTTTTAGTCTCGTTTTCAGTTTGTGAGCTTTTTCTTAATCTCAGTAGCGCTACGAGGGTTTATCGAGGGATGGATTGCCTTTTTCCCATTAGAGAAAAAAAAAATGCTCTTCCGTCTTTAATGGTGTTCACGTTTCAAAGATTTATATAACAAAAGGTCTGGTTTGAAGTTTGTAGTACAAGTTTTCTTTGCTAGTACAATGTCTCTTTGTCTATTTGGTACTTAGCCTGAAATACTGACATTTACTGTTGTATAGTTTAGGAACATAATATTCACTAATTCTATATTCCAGCAATGGCACCTAGATTGATAACGGTTGGTAACACCTAACAGCAGGGTACTTTTCATGCACCCCACAAAAAGTGAAATATTCACATATTTCTTAGCTGAACAGTTTCTGATTTAAAATGTACCTACCTGATTTGCTCAATTTTAAATCCGGTTAGGTTTCAGCTTCCCCTGTATTTGGATTTAGATATGACGAATTGGGTGTTTTAACGCCACCGCAGTTTTCAGCCACCCAGGAAATCTTACATCATCAAGAAGATTAGTTGGGTCAGAATAGACAGGTTAGGTTAGATTAGTCTATGTTTTTGTCTATATCTGTGTTTATGTCTATACCTGCTCTTATGTCTATATATATATATATAATATATATATATATATATATATATATATATATATATATATATATATATATATATATATATATATATATATATATATATATATATATATATATATATATATATATATATATATATATATATATATATATATATATATATATATATATATATATATATATATATATATATATACTATTCTGACCTACCTGAATTGAAAGGTGGCGGAAAACCGCGGTGGCGTTAAAACACTGCTACCGATATGACAACTAGCTAAATACTCGCTGGATTTCAAATATAAAACTTATTGCCGCTCTTTGATAGTCAGAAATGAAGTCAGCTGTAGACTATTGGCACATTATTACTTCAAAGATACGTGCACGTTTGGGGGAAGGGGCCTCTGGTTTGTCTCCCTAATTTTACTGAAGTCTCAAATTTTTATATTACAATCCTAAAATAGCCAACAGTAGCCATAGTGATGATTGCTTAATCCTATATGCCCGATAAAATGTTATCGTTCGCAATATTGCGAAAGATTACTTAACAAATAATGCTCTATATATTCTGGCTACTAATGCTTCGAAAGAATTCTGGCATGTTGGTAGTGTAAGAAGTTGAGAGCACTACAGTCTCGGATGGTATTTGAAGGAATGATATAAGGATAATCATTACCCCTCTATGTTTGGAAATTTTTGATATATTTTGATTTTTTTATTTTAAGCAGAATCACTTGTTTTGTTAACATTTTATTTGAATCAAGGGTCGAAGTATTCATTACTACCATATTTTCGCTTGGAAATCTTGTGACAGGTATGTACGCTGAGGTTTCGGGAGAGGCAAAATAATAAAAAAGCAGAATAATAGGAAATTATGAATACTCTTCTCGAGTTTTGAAACGGGGAGAGTGGGGTGTAGTCCAGGGACCTCCTGAAGCTTAAATCCAGAATAAAAATCTAAAGTTTATATTAATTCAAGGTAGTATCCACCATAAAATGATGTATGGGTGATGGTTTTAAAATTGTACATTGATAGAAAGATGGTAGTTTTAGTCACGTATTGTAGCTTACTGCAAAAAGGTCCTGTGACATGGAATAACTGCGTACAAAAGATACTTGAATATTACACGTTTGCCTAAATATGTCGGTTCTTTTAGCTATATTTATGAATGCCTTTGTATTCCATTTAGCTGATTTGTTTTTGCCAAGAACGCCCTTCAAGCCTCTGTTCTGATCTTTTGATGTTATTACATGAGTCCACTTTAAGTTCAGTTTAACTAATAACATTTTTTTCAGGTTTTGTCTGGTGGATGACCATTTTTTACACATTTTCGAACATCTCTGTAACTGCAGTGGGCTTTATACCTGAAGAACTAACCACATCTAAACTGTCGCTAAACTTGTGTGCCGTTTTCGATAATGCTATTTTTGTTCCCATTGGCGGCCACTGAATGTCCGCCTAAATTAGAAATTTCAAAAGAGACAGTCACTATCCCAACTCTCTCAACCCTCTTACCAAATATCAGACATAGTGAACTTAGTGATACATAGGGAAAGACTTTGAAGTTATTTTTTTAATTTGCTCAAATTGGCCAAAACACCGAGTGGACTTGTACATATTATTGCTTCGTTGCTGGGAGCTGAATATTTTTATTAAGCCTGTTAAAAGAAGTGCGTTTTAGCAACTAGACAAAGAAGGATATTTTTGCAGCCTTATTTTTCGAAGAGAAAGATGGAGCCATTTTCCCCTGATGTTCTTTGGATTGTGATCCTTGGTTTTGTCCTTTCCTTCATTTTAGCGTTCGGCATTGGTGCCAATGATGTTGCCAATAGTTTTGGAACGTCTGTTGGAAGCAAGGTCTTGACAATCAGACAAGCTTGTATTTTGGCAACTATTTTTGAAGTTGCTGGTGCTGTTTTGATCGGTAAGTTTATTCTTGATTGTCTTTTAAAATTACTCCAAAAAATAACGTTTGTTGGTTCAATTCGTTCTATGACTAGCCGAAAATGCATGCTTTACGGGCTTGTTTTGATTCCTTTTACCCTTGATTCCATAGTTCTGGTGTATTTGATTCAGCGTGATTCTATCATATTTGTGACAAATACCGATAGGGATACCTGCATTTTCATGGTTTGATATATAAAGCGGAAAAAATATACA
Organism: Artemia franciscana; assembly: GCF_032884065.1. Classification (NCBI taxonomy): domain Eukaryota; kingdom Metazoa; phylum Arthropoda; class Branchiopoda; order Anostraca; family Artemiidae; genus Artemia; species Artemia franciscana. The sequence continues at coordinate 39,596,216 of NC_088872.1, read as the reverse complement.
TCGAAAGACCAACTAAAGGTACGAATTACCTATGGACCAGAAAAGTATTCGGTACTTACGTGTTATAGCGACCACACCAAGGAAGTGACGTTAGATTAATCCTAATGAAATATACCAAAATATGAATAAAATATAATACTTCAGTAACAAAATTATGGAAACTATAAAAGAAAATTATGGTATGCAGGCCGCCCAGAATGCATTGTTTTAAATATCTAGCCTGAACTATCCTAACCCAACCACCTATATATATTAAATATTCAATTAAAATATACCCGCATAGTAGTTTTTCTCGCTCAGGCTATGTTGATTATCTTCAAGTGGACACAGAAAACCAGCTTCATTACAGATCAAGAACAAAGCGTGGTCGCTATAACACATAAGTACCCATCCAATATTCATTTTCTGCGATCAATGTTGAAAACCGCTGGATGATTCTGCAAGATTTGAGCAGCTTCAACATGAATCACAAATCCATTGCTCTCACGAGGAATTTAGGAATTTAAATTACGTCCCATATTCTTTATCATGATAAACTGTATTTATGTTTTCTTTGAAATGCATATAACATAAATGTGCGTAGGTGTACATAGGATCAATCCTAGGGGGAGGAGAGGAAGGAGATCAAATGAATTCCCATTGGGGAAATAAATGAAGAATATGCATTGTTTATAATTTTTGTGGGACAATTTTTTTATTTGTTAAGCAGTAATTTTTTCGGTAGGGAGACTGGGGCTACCCCCATCTCTCTTTTGTGGGTATGTAAAATGTATACATGTTATTAACATACCTGTGACTTTTGTATTTGTACACAGTAAATTCCTGGAAATTTCCGGAATTGGAGATTTCTGCATGACTTAGGTTCAATCAAGATGCTGTATGCCTACCTTATTACTAAAAGTTTAGTTGGGAGATACTAGGTATTTTCGGGTTACGTAATTGTTTAGGGACGAATGCACCACCACGTGGCTATGTACCCTCAGAAACTCTGAGGCTTCATACAGATCTTTTCAATAATTTGAATTGAACAGCTATCTCATATTTTTTTGCTTGACAGCTTTTTGGCACTTTTCGGGCTAAAGTAGTGATTTCACAGCACAAAATGGGAGAAATGACGCTTTGCTGTGACGCGATCTCTTTTGTCACTCGAAAAGGACACGGTCTCCGTGTCATTTTCAAAGAACTGGTTTCCTTCACCGAGGCTTCTCCCAGTATTGTAAGATTACCTCTTAAAGAGGATCTGTTTTTATTTTTGTGGAATGAGGACGGAATATCCATACATAGGTTTTCAGGCATGACGTTGGAATTGGCGGTGTAATTTTCATCCAGACTGTTCTCAATTTAGGCCCCTTTCCAAAATTACGCAGCTTTTCTAACGCTAATAACATTCGATTGGTAACTATAGCCTAAGCTTGAAAAATTTCTGTATTTGGAATCAACATAAAATAAAAGTATTTTTCTTACGTTTCAATATAAATTTTGTAGTGCTTCAGTTACTATTCAGGACTATGAACTGTTTGGTTTGGTTGACTAAAAAAAGATCTTGGTTCTAAAAAAAAAAAACTATTTTGATGGTCAATTTTCTTTAACAGGTTACAAAGTATCAGACACAATGAGAAAAGGAATTTTAGATGTTAATGTATACAATAATTCAGAAGCTGAGCTCATGTTTGGAAGTTTGTCTACACTAGGTACGTAGATGGTAAATTAATGCTTTTGACTCTTTTAACTGAAACTTAATGACTAGGTATTAAGGTAAAGATCCTTAACAAATTTATATCTATTTCTATAAATTTACTTGAAGTTTCCTTTACGCTATGTCACCCTTGAAAGCAGTTAAAACGTTTCCACAAAAACCATAGGTGTCTAGACGTATTAAATGGTTTAAAATCATCCCATTTTTTCTTTTATGAATACTCCTTCAAGGCTTTCCCAATATTTTTCAACAACTCAGGGAGATCATGCTTTCTTCGTTTCCGCCTTAGATGCCATCCTCACTTTAGACGGGTCTTTTTATTTTCATAATGGAAGAATTTCAACGTGTACGATTGTACGATCTTGAAAATTCAATTTAAAATAATTGATGTTTTTGTTTGTCTGGAAGTTCTAACTAATGACAACGTAATGTTAACCTAAAGGTATTTTTCAGGTTAAACTGGTATAAAATAAGTTCCTAATGATAAAACTTATTAACCTGAAAAAGAAACGTTACTTTTATTTTGTCTTTCAAATACAAATGGTATTGGTGTCAAACCAGCCCCAAAAACTTCTATTATAGCATGAATAACTCTAAACATTTGAAACTTGTACCTGAATTAATGAGTCTCAGAAAAAACATTTCTTAGACTTTGTCGAAGCTGATACCAATGAAGGATTGTTAGTGAAAAATGTTGCCTTAACTATACCTCGTGTGACAGGCTATGCAACCAGACCTGTTCCTTAACGAGCCTTAGCAACAAAAAATATTTCTGAATGTACCACACCTTTCCGTGTCCTAGCATGATGTTCAGTCCTCTTTCTAATAATGACTACTGTGCCAGAAATTTACCTACCCTTTGACGCAAAGCTTTGGTTGGTCACTTATCAGCTCAAGTGCCGAGGGGTCATCCACTTATGGTACGTGGTGTACATCTCGACCCGCCACTTATTTCGTCATACGGGATACACTTGTTCGGCGCTTTGCGCGCGGTACCAAGCACTCGATGTTTAAAAGTGGGCAACCAGACAATGACGAAAAGGTCTTGGGGTCTTGTAGAGTCAAAGGGTAAACATGAAGGGAATGTTCATTGACCTTCCTATTTGATAACATATCCTATACAGTATATAGTCATTAAATGTAATGACTAAATGTGCTCTTTACGCTAAAGTTTGACTCTTTGCCACAATTCTACTTTTCAAAACAATTAAAACCTTTAGCGTAAAGAGCGAGGGATTGCGGAGGGGACAACCCATTTCATATACGGAGTAATTTCTGTTCGTTTTAAGTTTTAATGTCGCTCCTTACTTTCAGCTAAAAAAATTAGTTTTTTTTTATTTAATTTCTGAACGTTTTTTCATGAAATAGAACGACCGTAGTCTCTGTTGCAGTTCAAAACGTCCTCCGCAAAATTAATTATGGTTCTACTCTCCTCACTCTTTCACCGAACCTCTCAAGGGACCTCCCACTTTCAAGAATCGTGCGAATCATGCGACGCGTGGTGAAAGTGTTCCACGTGCTATACAAAGAGGTGCTGTAGGGCGAGAATGTTTCACTTAGGGCGTCAGCTGTGCCACGCATGGTGGTACAAGTGGCACTCCTAGATAAACACCAGATGGTCGAGAACATGCTATCTCTTGTCCTGTCTGCAAATCTCTGAGCCTAATTTGGTTTTAACCAGGTGGGTGCAAAGATGTATTGAAATTGATTTTTTGTCTCACAACCATAATTAGAAGCTGTCTCTGGCGACCCCGCCCCACGATCCATGCCTCTATTTTCTGGCGGTCACGGATGAATTCGGCGCTTAGTCCCTTTGACAGGCTATGTTCTATGTATACTGGAATAAACACTTTGATCCTTGCCTCCCTGTGCCTCTAGCCTAGCCACATATATGTAGGGAGGCACTTGTTTCAGCCGGAAATGGGGGAGAGCTGAAGAGCTGGGTTGATCATATGAAAAGTAAAGAAAATTATAACAACCTTGTTAAATTTTTAGGGGGGATAGGAGAGGGGGTATGCATTCCTTTAACCCACCTATTTAACTGCTTGCCTTGTCTCTTGTACTTTGGAAGATGTGTCTGGTACAACCATTCCGCCTCAATACCAATGAACATGTGGTGTAGCAAAATGCTTATTACGCAGTCTCTTGGTCAAATCTTCAAAACTATTTTGACTGAATTTTTGTCCTTCCTTCATGCGCGATCCGTGCAAAGCTATTTTTTATGGGTAGTTCGAAGAAAAGGAATCCGTTGAAAGCGTTCTAGAACTATGTTATCTAGATGTAATGATGTCTAAAAACTTCTGAGGCCATGGGCTAATTCCCAAGTTATTTAAATTTGTCAACTCATAAATTTCGGAGTATAATTTGGTCTACAACACAAATCAGATGTTTGTTTCAGAAGAAAAGGGGCGTAGCTGACAAAGAAATTCACTAAATATTGCTTAGTAAATGCTCAGAATTTCCAAGGCGTGTTTCGTCACAAAAGGGGACTAAAGCTGAAATATGGTTTGACTCTTCTATGGTCCTTAGAGCTGCTTTGTATTGGCTTGTGACAGAGGTTATTGTCTAATTAATTAATTGTCTCTGCCAGTAATTAATTCTTTGATTTCTAAAGGCATTATAGTTAGCCTAGCCCAAAGTTTTTCCAAAGCAGACTGTTGATATTGAAAAATAATCAAATTTGCCCTAAGGAAAAGGGGCTGTTGTATTTTAATTTTAAAGAATCTAAACTGTAAATTGTAACTTAAAAATTTAAAACTTATCAGGTGATATCGTTATTTATTATTATTTAAAGTTGTGACTTACCCCTATCATAATAAATAATAAAAAAACAAAACAAGCAATCGTACTGTCAACTAATTTGGCTAAATCTTCTATTTGTTGATGTAGACCGTTTCTTGATTTATTCTGCGGTCATGTGACCTGGGCAGTTCTTTTTATTCTAGCCATTTTAAATCTGACATACCTAGCATCGAGATCCAAAGAATATATTGGCAAGATACCAGTTTTATTTCGAGTATCTCTTCCAACTTATGAGCCCCTGGATTAGAATATTAGAATTCAAAGTATGTCGCGTGGAGGAGAATTTGCGTCCTGAGTGATCTAAATTACATGGGAGGAGTATTGTAGAGTGGTCAACATTTGTTTAACTCCAGCTATTATCGGCCACCGGTCACGTTGATGAAGGCCACCATGTCTACAATGTATCATGATTTTTTTTATTTTCTCCTTTTTAAGGGACAGTTGTTTTATTTCCCAGTGAAGATAAAATGAATGAAAATTTTAATTATATTTTCAAGATTCATTGTGATGATTTCTTGGAAAACTTATTACTACTGCTTCAAAAAAAATCTTCAAATGTTCATCCAGTTTTTTCCTCAATTTATTTTCCAATCTAAAATCATATTGATGGAAACTAGAAAGACAAATTAAACAATTTTACTATTCAGTTCAGAAAGACAAAACGACAGTAAGTGAGAAAGTAAGACAGAATCTGGTCTGAATACTGAAAGAGTTTTTTCTCGATATATTTTAAGTTGGAATTCCTACTGATTGAAAGAAGAAAAACAAATAAAATAATTTCCTATTCAGTTAAAAAAGAAAGAAAAGAGAGAGAGAGAAGAGAGAGTCATGCAGAAAATATGAATGCAAAATAAAGCCATTGTTTTCTGTCAAACAGTTCGTGGTAACGAACTGTAGTAAGGAGCGACCCGGCTCAATAGTAACCAAAACTCTAAAAAATGGAATTTTGATACCAATAGTTATATCAAAAGAATCGCATTTTAATGCTGGTTTTAAATATATAAGTTTCATCAAGTTTAGTCTTACCCATCAAAAGTTACGAGCCTGAGAAAATTTGTGTTATTTTAGAAAATATGGGGAAACACCCCCTAAAAGTCATAGAATCTTAACGAAAATCACACCATCAGATTCAGCGTATCAGAGAACCCTACTGTAGAAGTTTCGAGGTCCTATCTACAAAAATGTGGAATTTTGCATTTTTTGCCAGAAGGCAGATCACGGATGCGTGTTTATTTGTTTTTTTTGTTTTTTTGTTTTTTTTTTCCCAGGGGTGATCGTATCGACCCAGTTGTCCTAGAATGTTGCAAGAGGGCTCATTCTAACGGAAATGAAAAGTTCTAGTGCCCTTTTTAAGTGACCAAAAAAATTGGAGGGCACCTAGGCCCCCTCCCACGCTAATTATTTTCCCAAAGTCAACGGATCAAAATTCTGAGATAGCCATTTTATTCAGCGTAGTCGAAAAACCTTATAACTATGTCTTTGGGGACGACTTACTCCCCCACAGTCCCCGTGGAGGGGCAACAAGTTACAAACTTTGACCTGTGCTTACATATAGTAATGGTTATTGGGAAGTATGCAGGCGTTTTCAGGAGGATTTTATTGGTTGGGGGGAGGGGTTGAGAGAGGGGGATATGCTGGGGGAACTTTCCATCGAGAATTTGTCATGGGAGAAGAAAACTTCCATGGAGGGAGAGCAGGATTTACTAGCATTATTTAAAAAAAATTAAAAAATAAAAGTGAAAAAGCTTTTTCAGCTGGAAGTAAGGAACAGCAATAAAACTTAAAACAAACAGAAATTATTACCCATATAAGGGGCTCACCTCCTTATGAAACCTAGCTCTTTACGCTAAAGTATTTTTAGTAATTTCAACTATTTATTCTACGGCTTTTGTGATTCAGGGGTCATTCTTAATGAATTGGGATAAAATTTAAGCTTTAGTGTAAAGAGCGAGGTACTGACGATGGAGCGAATCCCCTCATATATGTAATAAAAACATGAGAATACAAAAGTTCTTTACGTAAGCTAATTTATAAGTTACGTAAATCTTTTACCAATAAAAAGATTCGTAAAAAATTAAAAGTTCTAGTTGCCTTTTAATTAACCAAAAAATCGGAGGGCAACTAGGCTTCGCCCCCACTCTTTTTTTCTCAAAATCATTCGATCAAAATTATGAGAAAGCCATTTAGCCCCCCCCAAAAAAATATGCAAGATTTCGTTTTGATTATTCCTCTGCGGAGAGCCAAAATCAAAACATGCATTGATTCAAAAACGTTCAGAAATTAAATAAAAAAAACGAGTTTTTTTAACTGAAAGTAAGGAGCGACATTAAAACTTAAAACGCACAGAAATTACTTCGTATATGAAAGAGGCTGCTTCCTCATCAACGCCCCGCTCTTTACGCTAAAGTTTTTTACTGTTTTAAAAAGAAGAATTGAGAGAAAGAGTCAAACTTTAGCGTAAAGAGCGGGGCGTTGATGAGGAAGCAGCCTCTTTCATATACGAAGTAATTTCTGTGGGTTTTAAGTTTTAATGTCGCTCCTTACTTTCAGTTAAAAAAACTCGTTTTTTTTATTTAATTTCATTAAGGAACACAGTTACTAACTTGATCAAAAGAGGCACCGAAACTTCTGTTTGGGAAGTTCGCTCCTTCCTTATTCTCTTTACATACCTATTCTACACGGGAAATACATATGCTATTGAATTTCCCGTTTGCTATTTACAATTGTTTCTTAGTCTGTCCAAATTGGTTTATTGATCGGTATCTTTCCCTTGTAAATTCGGAACTTTCTAGATTATAATCAAAATAAGGAGCAAAAGGAAATTTTTCTGTCGTCACAATTTCTCGTGAACATTATTACCTATTACAATTAGGTTTTGTTTTTTAAATGGCGAAATGGTTTTCAGTAAACATGGATATAAACAGGATCTGCAATGGACTTAATCGTTTTTGGGGGGAGAGGGAGAAAAAGCTTTTTTTATCGTAACGATTTTAATATTTCTTGGAGAAAAATGGGTTCTTTCCGACCGAACTCGGGGGCAGCTATTCGAAAGATATTTTATATCCATTGTAATCAAACAAGAAACGCTTGTATGTATGTTACACAATTTAGGCCTATGGCGGGGCAAACCCCATGAAAGTTATATTTAAGATTTCTGCGAGAACTTTACTGCAAGGAACTTGCAACGTCGGTTACAAAAACAAACTGAAATGCTACTAATTGAACTTGAGTCTCTTTCTTGCCTTGAGTCATTAGTACCTACGGCACTTGTTAATTGTACGAAACACACTCAAGAATTACACTTAGGTTAGGTCTATGAAATCCGGTTTCAAAGACAAGTGACGGGTGATACAATGCATTGGACTTAAAATGCATTGGATTTGTATAATTTGGGCTATATATTAGTACATTTGGGGGGAGGTAGCCTAGGGGCGCTGTTCAAATAATTTACTCCTCTCCCCTGAACGTGACAAGCTTGCTACTTGTTCCTGTAAAAACACCCAGCAACTGAAGTGTCGATTCGACGCCCTATGCGCCAGCAATGGCTCTGGAGGATCTTTATCCTTTTTTCCCCCCTAACGTGCAAATATACAGCCCAAATTATATTGTCATATAAACTGAAGGTTATATTTCGTTAGGATTATCCTAACTTCACTACTTGAGTGTGTCCGCATTATTAACAAGTGGTCCTTCACTTATTTCTTTACTTGTTTAACTTCGTACGTTTAGTGATCGTTTTATATACCGTAGTATTCCAGGCAGTGATGTCAGTTTTATTCAAATAGCTCAAGAAATCATATTTGCGTCATTAGAAGGTCCATGCACGATGCGAATGGATGCTATTGGTTTCCTATAATTGACTCTTGAGACTGAAAAGAAAATTACTGTATTGATAGAATAGCTGAGCGTCTAAAATTAATATAAATTTACTAGGTCACATCCAGTAGCCATTGTTCATTTTTAGGAAAGGATTATGGAAATTCGTTGAATGTATTCGAAGTACAAAAAACTAGCGTTGTTATCGGTTTGAAGTGAACTGTACCAGTTTTCCGAATAAAAGTATACCGCAAGAGGATAATTTGTATTATTTGAACAGCAGGTTAAAAATTTTCCATAACAAGAAGACAATTTTCGATAAACTAAATCTTGTATCCAAGTAAGGAAGGAGCAAATAGAACCAAAATATACAGGAAAATTTATATTGTATGAAACAAAATCAAATGCACCAAATTATACAAGGACCTCCAAATCGTACCAGAACGGGTTCAGTTGTATCGCGTTGGAAACGCTGCTGAACACACGCTCTAATTTGATTTCATAGGAAACGATTTATCTTTAAATAAAGAAGAACAAAAAAATATTCCCTAACGGCTACCATACTAATGCCACGATATTGCACATTTTCCGTCACAGATCTCCACCAATACGGGCCTCCAACCCTTCCGTTTTGCTTCCTGTACAAACTTCCCTGTTTGTGATGTACGCGAAGTAACAGAGCATGTCACTTCTTGAGTTAAGCTTCACAACACTCGTATCGGGATTATGTGGAATCTAGACTTTGTGGAATGCGATTGCCAAGTTTTCATATTTTTTTTCAGACGAGACTGCAAACCATCACTTTAAATTCAATCAGATCTAATTTGCTAATATGAAGTACTGATCGTTTCTGAAAAACCTTTTAGCCTTGTTTCCTGGATGATGACCCCCCTGTGAGCCAGCTCCGGTTCACAGCTGCTCAAAGCTGGCGCCTACTCTTTTCCATAGACTTCTCTATTTTTCTTATTTTTTTTTTACTTTTCTGAAGATGTATGATCGTTCTCACCTTGTCTATTTTTCTAAAGAAAGCCAGCAAATTTTCTTGGGGGAGCGGGTCTGATGATTTAGAAGAAATCTGCTGTACTTCCAAGTATTCATATTTCTGTATGTTTTGTGTTTCTAGAAGTTTTCTTATGAAGGGGTGGGGGTCCTCAAACCGTAAGGTATAATTTCCCCTGTTCACACTTTTGTTAAGGGGTGTGTGTCATGAATGTTCCTATAATTCCCAGACAAGCGCCTGCTTTAAGAATAAGACCTTTCTGCAAATATTAGTGACGAAAACAGCTATTGGAAATGGAGAATTTGTGTAAAGTGATATGTCTAGTTTCTACTAAAAAGCCTACAAAATGGAAATTATGAAACTTTTAGAAAATTGCAAGGTACTTGTATATTATAAAGAACGCACCCAAGAAGTGAAATTAGAAGAAAATAATTTTTTAAACTGAAAGTATGGAGCAACATTGAAACTTAAAACGAAATATATTATTACGTATATCAAGGGGGTTTCCCCCTCCTCAGCACCTTACTGTTTAACTTAAAGTTTTTTTTAGGAGGACGGGACAACTCCCTTCATATACGTAATCATTTCTGTTGGTCTTAAGTTTTAATCTTGCTCCTTACTTTCAGTTGAAAAAAACTTGTTTTTTATTTATTTTCTGATCGTTTTTTAAATAATGCCAGGAAATCTGGCCCTACCTCCAAGGAGAATTCCTCCTTCGCACGGAAATATCCTCTACACAATTCAATCCCGGTGAAAATTTACTCTGGACAATTACCCTGAACAACTCCACGCGTAGAATTGAGACGGAAAAGAGAAAGCAAGATATATAAAAAGAATCTTGCATAGGAACTCTGGCAAATTCCCCCAGTGTGTGATTTCCTCTGACAAGTTTACCCGCTGGAAACTCCTCTCCCCGTGTAAAATTCCCCTGTAGAAAAAACCTAGCAGAAAATTCCTCCCCCCACCCAAAAATGTATGCATGTTTTCCAATAGCAAATGCTCGTAAACAACATGAAAAAAACTTAGACCTTTCCCCTGGGGCTGTGGGGGGTCATATTATATCCAAAGGCATAGTTTTTGGGCCTTTCAACTATGGCGAACAAAATGACTATCCCAAAATTTTTATCGGACGATTTTGGGAAAAAAGGCGGGGGAGGGGGCCTAGTTGCCCATCAATCTTTTCGGTCACTTAAAAAGGGCACTCGAACTTCTAATTTCCGTCTGAGTAAGCCCTCTCACGATGTTCTAGGATCAATGGGTCAATACAATTATCCCTGAAAAAATATATAAAAAAATAAAAACGCACCTATGATCTTTCTTTGGGCAAAAAATACAAAATTCTGCATATATAAAATTCTATCTGTACAGTTTTGCAGGTTGGAGCATGAAAACTCTACAATGGGGCTTTTCTGGTACGCTGAATATGATGTTGTAATTTTCATTAAGATTATACGTTTTTTAAGGGTGGTTCTTCTCTTTTCGAAAATCAGACAAATGTTCTCAGGTTTGTGGCCTTTAATGGTTAAGACTAAACTTAATGAAACTTATATATTTGGAATCAGCATAATAAGCTGATTCTTTTGATATATCTATTAGTATCAAAATACCGTTTTTTAGATTTTCGACTGCTATTGAGTCGGGTCCTTTCTTACCGTTCGTTACCACGAACTGTTTGGTATACCAAAATATAATGAAAATATAAAACTTTAGTAACAAAATTATGGCAACTATAATAAAGCATTATGGAAAGCAGGCCACCAAAACGCATTATATAGGCCGCTTTAACCTAACCACCTCTATATATAAATATTTAATTAAAATATACCTAGACCTTAGTTTTTCTCAGTAAGACTAAGCTAATTCTAACCGTTGCAGACAGACAAACAAGTTTTTCTCAGATCTAAGAGATCAAACTTTTTGAGTGTGTTCTGCATAATACGCAAATACCAATTACGAATTTAACCAGTATAAACGAAGAGGTTTTCATGGCTTTGGTGTTAGTTACTCCTTTAATGTAAAAAACTTCTTCATCTTGTTTTCTTGTGCGGTATCGATACTGTAATCTGAAACTGGCGCCTAATGAAAGAAACTTCATTGGTTAAAAGCCTAGACTGTGAAGTGTCTAAAAACAGGAATGCGTAATGTGATCATTTCTCTTAATTATGGTTTTGAAGTTAACTTCCTGATTTTTGTAATTTCATTATTTGCAAAGTAAGAAGTTGGCTGTTGTAAGAAGAATGTGAAATGTGATTCCGTTCATAAAGAATGTGGGTGAAGGATATCTTAAATGGGCACAGGAGTTCCGCGTTTCCTCTTTTATGAAAAGGAAGCTTGCCATAAAGAGATTCGAACTTAACACCAATCTATGTTCTAAAACAATCTATGTTTAGCAGATGTCAAGCCACTCCGTTTTAGCCAAAGACATCGCATTATTCTTTTTTTTAGGATTGCAGATGTATAAGAGAATATTGTTAGATTTACTAGTTTCAAATCTCTATTCACTCATTGTGCCGGAATATGATGATATTTGACTTTTTCGTATAGAATGAAACTTGCTTATAAAACTGGAATTATTTTCCATTATTTGGACTTCTTATTTTCTCGGTTTTTTCACCTATTTTCAATGTATTTTTGAATAAAAAAATAAACAGCAAATTAAATAAACTAAACTAAATAAATATGATAAACTAAATAGCATAAACTAAATCTTCGCTATTGAATGATAACAAATTTGCTGTCTTGTGTGGAAACATTAAAACCGTGGGAATGCCAAAAAATAACATAAAAAAAAAACTTGCAAATGGAAGAAAAACCTCAAGATAGAAAGTATACTATAATTCTAATTCAATTGATCTCATCAGTATTATTTCTTGTTCTTCTATACAAAACTCTAAAACTAGTGTAGTTTACCATGTTCCACTTGTGGTTCACCCTCGCCAGTTTCAACTATAATTTCCGAGTTTGGAAATGTTGTTAAAGTCTTAGGAATATGCTTTAATTAAGTATACAAGAAGGATCAAATTCATTATTAAGCACTATTATCTGGTCTTTCAATTTCTGAAGCCACATGATCAATTTACATTGTGCGTCCATTAATAGGATTGCCCTAATAGGAATCAATGAATTAACATTCATGGAAAGTTTGTTGACCTTTTCCTTGCCCCTAATCTTGTAAATATGAACATATTCTTTGAGAAGGAAATCGATGTTTTTAGAAAACTTGCTCAATTTGTTTTTCTGGATGAACAACCTGCTTTTGTATATTGTTTTGCTTATTCTGCTAGTTCATGACCTGGAACTGTATTAAGAAAATGCCTGTGAATATCTGAAAAATACTGGCGAAAGTAAATGTACAAATTTATTAAGTTAATAAAAGCTCCAAAGTTAACATCAATGAGAGGAGTGCACTGCTTAAGGTCTGATCTTAAAAGCCTCAGCCAAGGGTCCCGCTACTATTGCGTAACATATCATTTGGGGTGCAAAGTTTGCCCCAATTAGATTTTACTGATACCCAGATTTAGCTAGCGCCAATCAGCATTTTTTGTAGAATTTTTCAGTAGATTTGAGAATTCTGTAAAAAAATTTGATTGGCTCAAACAAGCGCTATTAAAACCTCATTGTAGATGGGAGAATTTTCTCTTCTACATCCTGCGTTTGCAAATGAATATATTGAGTGACTAAGGTTTTTGTCAAGGGTTTTCCCAATCCTTGGTAAGCCTAAATAGAAAAAAAAAGTTTTCATCCGACTCTTCATCCGGCTTAAAAATGAAAAAAAGAAGGCAAAATGTGCCATTGAATATTGTTGTCACGTCTCTAAGTTTCTGAATTCACGATAGCTGATTGCATTATATTGCGCATGTACATTATTTAGATTCGTGTGCAATTAGGTTAGCTGGAAAGCAAGTTTTGCTTCCTCTAAGAAACAGCTGACCTCATGATTATCACAAGTTAGTTCTGCTAGTTTGTGACCTGGAATCAAGTGGAGAATATGCTAAGGCATATTTGACTGAGACAAACCTGGCAAAAGCTAAATTAATAAAATAAGTTTTTTTAAATATGCAAACAATTTTAAGATCCACAAATCGCAAAGAAGCGTTGGTTTAAACTACATTAAAAGACTCAAGTCTTAGTTGCTTCATAGCGCCGTGTAATAGGAACACCATAGGCTAGACTTTTCTGAAAACACCAATTACATGAATAAAAATATAATTTGTCTGATTAAGTAACTATACCTGCAGTTAATCTACTCATAGCGTTTTAAGTATTTGTCTGCGAGAGGGTATATATATAAACCCTCCATACTACATTCGTTATGACTCCAAACCTGCAATCATCGTAATAATTCCAAGATATATCAACACTGATTGCAAACCACAATTAAAATAGATGAGGCAAAGAAGAAGATAAAATCTGTCGAGATAAATGACAAGATAAATATCCCACCCCCGCCTTTTTGTTGCGTTTCCAGATTTGTCCTAATGTAGCCTGATCTCGTTTTCATCAGCTTATCTTTTTTTTTTTTCTTTTCCATTTTGTGGTCATTAACTTCTTATTGAAGATAATAAAAACCAAAGGATCATATGGCGTAGAAAAAAGATTAAAAAACTTGTCGAAACAAATGGCATTATTTTTTCATCTGCTTCATTTCCCTTAAATTGCCTTCATTTTCCCTGAAATTCCAAGATTCTTATGATTTTCTCTATATTGTCTTATGTGTTCTACATTTTCTGTCTTTTTTTTTGCGTTTTTGGGTTTTGTATTCCCTCTTCCCCTTCCGCTTAATAAATGTTTGTGCGTGTGAATGCCCATCACCTGAAATTAGTAGCTGTTGTCCATATTCTGTTTTTTTTGTTTTTGTTTTTTTTTACGTAGAAAAACGCAACTGACTAGTTGTTATAACTGTTATTATAGAAAATGCAGCTCATAACAACTATCTTCGATAATCTGGCATTAAATTTTTCAGTTTCACTGAATCAAACTCTCAGAATTCAAATGAGTTTATGTAATAACTTTTAAAAATTCTGATCGTAAGACTACCGTAGTCATGTTAATCTAGAATTATTTTTTTTGTGCCGAGAGCTGGCATAAAATACACCCGTATAATTGTTCCCTCCCTGCTTACAAGATAATTGGTAGTGGAACAACGAAAAAGGGACAACGAGGAAAGATCTTACACCCAAAGAAAAATAAACACAAAGTTAATCCTGCAGGCAGGCTTCGGCTAATTAATGTCGAACGAAAGTTCTCCTCAAAGTTTGATTGGATTTGTAACATCATTCTTTTCAAGATGGGAATTTCTGCACTGCTTTGGGTTATATAGTAAAACTGTATATTTTCTTTAATACAGCCGCTTGAAATGCGCCACCTGATCTGACCATCAGTATAGAATACTAAATTGAAAGTGTCTTTCTGTTTCTAGGTGGCAGCGCTTTATGGCTTCTTGCTGCAACGTTTTTGAAACTGCCCATCTCCGGCACACATAGTATAGTTGGTGCTACTATAGGATTTTCGTTAGTTGCCAGGGGTAGTGACGGCCTGCACTGGATTACCCTTGGCAAAATTGGTACTTAATTTTGATTATTTCTTGAAGTAAGTCACAAGCAAAAGATACTTCAAAGGGCTGGGTATCATTGTTCTCTTAATTTTTTGTTCTTTCAGGTAGAACGCAGTGTCATTTTTTTCTGGAAGGGTTTATTTTTGGTTTTCGTAAGTAAAACTTCACTAACGGTTATGTTACCTGTTGCTTTCAACTTTTTGTAAGTGTATCTACAATTTAGGATAGTTTTGCAAATTTTAGGCAGATAAAAAGGTATCTCCTTTCTTTTTTATTTAGCTAAATTTTACCTGCCATGGCAATAGGCGCAAACTTTGGGGAGATGGGGGCAAGACCCACCCCCGGAACATTACGCGCTGATTCCCGGCATAAAGGCTTGGAAAGCTTCCACAGGATCTACAGAAATCCAAGGTTAGCACACAAGAATAGGTTTAAACTCTTTATAAAGAGTCTCGGCCCTTTAAAAAAAGCTTATTGGTGACGTTTGCATGAACCTCAAGCTAAACCTACGATACTTATTGACGTAATAAGCATCCAGTTTTAGAGTTTAGAGCTCTACGGACCCGAAATCAGGCTTTGCTTTTGAATGAGTGGCTAATATTTCGGGGGGGGGGGGGGTGCTGACTTCGAAGAAAAGAAAAAACTGGAGAATCGTTTGCAAAACATAAGAACAATTTCGATACTTTGGAGGGCGATAGGCAGGAACGGGGCCCCATCTCCCTTCGTATGTATATGACTATTTTTTGTGTTCCATATTCTGCGTAACAGGAAGCCTCTTTTGACAACTTATCTATAATTTGTGCTGATAGTCTTCATTGCCTGGCCAGATATCCATGTTTAGGCTATAGTTAAGTGTTTAGTTATAATGTATAGTTATAATGTTTAGGCTATAGTTGGCTATTGTTAACCTGCGCTCAAAAATAAAATAAAGGGTTTTTAAACGATTTTAAATTGCTGCATTAATAGTTAGTAGTTAAACAAAAGCTAAATTCTGTCAAAAAGCTTAGAATTAAAGCGTCTTTCTCTATTATTTGGGTTGCCAGTTTTTGCCATGCTTACAATTTCTACAAGTTTTTTTTTGGAGCAATACGATAGCGAACTTGATCAGTGGTCAAAGTAATCTTTGATCATTGGAACACCGTCAGTACAATATTTTAGACTAAAAGAATATCTGCAATATGATTTAATGACAGAAAGTTAACCTGTAGCTGAAACAACTCATATAGTTTTCGACTTTTCTGATTCTACTTCAGGGTATTATTGCAAGTGAAGAAAGAATGAACAGAAAGTAATGAAGTTCTATAAACAAATTAAATGATAAAAACATAATATTAATTACACTGGATTCATAAATTTTTCCTATAGTCGAAACACAAAATATTCAAGCATCACTTGACTTGACCTTGGGCATTGTTGTGATAATATCATGATTTTGATTATGATTTTGGTGATGTCTTTTGCAGTCGATACGGATAGAGTAGATTTCGACAAGGAATATTGGCGGGTGCAAGGACTTTTTTCTCCCTTGCCCCGGTCAAAAAGTATCTTAATTTTGCTTATCGACGAACGACTATATGAAACGCCGGTTACCAATTATTACGTCCTTTTCTGTGGTACAACAGTTCGAAAGTAACAGATGTCGAACCCAGGCTTATCTCTCAAGTTCATCCGTTCTTTTTTTTAGCTTTCTAGACATAAAGATTTTAAATTTTATTGTTTTCAATGAAGAATGAGAATAGTGATGAGGCATAAGATTCATTTAATCATACCTTGTTGAGCATTTAGGACTTAAGGACTCTACAAAAGATTTTGATGCCCAGTGAAATAACTTGTTGGACTTAATCCCCTCTCCCTCCCAAAACAAAAACATTGCTCAGTAATGTTTACTTTATGGATATGTAATGCCTTCAAAATATTACCATCTTTTGGCACCCCACTCTCCTGAAATGATAAGGGTCTATATCCCATCCGAACGAAAGACCTGGTTTGCATACGCTGCTTTTGTCTGTTTTTATGTTGTGGTAATATTATTTACAGCTGAGTGAATACACAATTTTTAGAACGTCGTTTATATATATATATATATATATATATATATATATATATATATATATATATATATATATATATATATATATATATATCAAGTGTCCATAACAAAAACATTGATCCGATGACTAGACATCGATTAATAGCTTCTTTTTCTGGGTTTTAATGTAGATCCCTTCAAAAGTTATTTATTTTTGTATATAAACAAAATACCTTATTTCTTAGAGGCTTTTTAAAAATAGCTATTTAGAAAAAAACTATGCTGATGAAACAAGAAGGAACTGTTTGGATGTGTCATTTAGAATTATCAAACAAAAGGTTAGGATAAACTTTACCAGCCACTTCTCTAATGATTTTAGTTCCAATAATCACAATTGTATCCAAACAGTATTGTTAATGTACTTTGTCATTATTTGCTACTAGCAACTTCATTGTCAATGGGCTTTGTCATTATTTGCTGCTAGCAACTTATTCATGAGGAATCAAAGTAGTTTTTTAATAACATCTAGGAAGAATTTGTAGTTTCATTTTAAAAGTATTTGATGTTTGAATATTAAACAATCGGTATTGAAGGTCTTATATAAGAGAGATTGTCCCGTGTAGTGTTACGTTTTGTGCATCAGAGCCAGTTCGCTTCTTTGTTTATTATTATTACTATATATTTTTGGCCCAAATCAACTAGGGTAGATATTCATACCGAGATTGTTGGTTAGCTAAAATTGTGTGCTATTTTGATCACAAAGGTCTTTGTCAATTCAAGATTTACCGGAATATATATAATTCCTTGTGTAGGAAAGCCAAATCTCTCTATTATCTAAATAATTTTGCTGCGTGTAATAAGGATATTCGTAAAACTTGGAAGGTAATAAATTCTGTGCTTAAACCTGGTTCTCAATATAGCTCTTTACCTATGAGTCTGGTCATTGGTGATGAGACTGTGGAGGGTGAGCTTAATGTCCAAGAAGCATTTACTTCATTTTTCGCTAGTATTGGTAATAATATCGCTTCCACAGCTACTTTTTCTCGGTCTAAGTCGGACTTTAGATCTTACCTCAGGCCGTCTTGTGTTAAGTCTATGTTTCTAGAGCCAGTAACAGAAATTGAAATTACTAAAATTGTTAATGGCTTGAAAGACTCATCTTCATCTGGGCCAGATTCTATTCCTACTAAGGTAGTTAAATCTATTCTTCCTTCAATAGTTGTGCCTCTTACAAAACTTGTTAATCTTTCATTTAAATATGGGGTTTTTCCAGATCCTCTTAAGCGTGCTCGGATTATTGTTCTGTATAAAGGTGGACCAAGAAATGATCCAGCAAATTATCGACCAATTTCAATTTTATCAGTATTTAGTAAAATCTTCGAAAAGGCTATGCTTTCTCGTCTGCTTAAATTTCTAAAATCTAAAGAGTTTCTTCATGATTTTCAATTTGGTTTCCGAATGAAGCACTCCACTGAGCATGCCTGTATGACCCTTTTGAATTTTATACATTCTGAATTGGATTCGGGATTAATTCCGGCTGCTATATTCCTGGATATTCGCAAGGCATTCGATTCCTTAACCCATGAAATTCTTCTATCGAAGATGTCTCATTTTGGCATTAGGGGTAATGTATTTTCTTGGTTTCAATCTTATTTGAATGATAGGTTAATTTCTGTCAATCCACAATTTAATTTCTGTCAATCACAAGTGAATTTTGGCGTCCCTCAGGGATCAGTTTTAGGGCCAGTGCTATTTTTGATTTATATAAATGATCTTCTTTACGGAGTAAAAAAGCAGAAACCTATTCATTGCTGTAGACTCTGTCATCCTAAACCTTCCCTTGCCCATAGTGCCAGCTATAGTTCGCCATCTTCTGATGTCCTTGTTTGTTTTGCTGATGATAGCACACTCGGCACTTCGGGGAACTGTGAATCCGAGCTTCGATTAAACTTGGAATACTTGTTTGAGAGAGTAATTTCATGGCTTGATGCTAATTTTCTTACCCTAAAATATTCAAAATCCAATTTTTTGATATTTTCGCATGTTTCTCAGATTTATCCCAAGTTATCAGAAATTCATCAGCCAAATGGGATAATTCACAGATCTAAAGATCGATATGTTCGTTTTTTGGGCATTCTTGTTGATGAAAATTTGTCTTTCAAGCGTCACATTGATTTGATTAAAATGAAGATATGCAGGAGTCTCGGTATTTTAAGGAAACTCAAACATATTTTCCCTGGATCAATTTTGGAAATCCTTTTTCACTCCTTGATCCGATCTTACGTTTCCTACTGTCCAATAGTATGGATGTCAACCTTTCCTTCACTGTTAAAACCACTTTCTAAGGTTTATAATAAAGCTAGAAACCTCATTAAGGAAACTAACCGTTCAAGAGTTATCCCATTACTTGATCTCGAGTCACTGTATATTCTTTCGTGTGCATGTTTCACTTTTTTCCAGCTTCATGGTGACCTCCCCCCTTCCCTAAGTGTTCAACCATCTTTTACCTATGATTAGAATAATTATAATCTTCGCAATACCGAAAGTCATATTCAAGTTCCTTTTACTGGTCAGACTTTAATCCTTTAATTGCGAGTTACATTGTATGGAATAAGTTGCCCGAATCAGCTCGAAGGTGCCACTCATTCAGTTTGTTCAAAAAAATTATTAAAAATTCATTGGCTTCTTAGAAATTATTTTATCCCTTTTTATATGTGTATATGCGTGTATGTATGCATATATATTTCCTGATTATTTCATTGGAGTCTATTTTATCTACAGATCTACTTAATTAATTTAGTCTGTTCAATCAATTAGTCTATTTAGTTTTGTTTTCTATAGTTTTTCATTTTATTTATACTTTCCTCTCTTCTCTTTTTGCTCTTCTCTCTGTGAGTAAGTGATTATTTTTTTTCTTCTCTGAGTAAGTGGCTCGTTCATTTTCCCCTTTTTTACAGGCCAAAGAGCCTTTGGGGAAATAGTAAAATGTAATATTGTATTTGTGTTTCGTGATGAATAAATCTTATCTTATCTTATCTTACTTTTTTTTTTTTTTTTATTATTTTTTGATTTATTTATTACTTGTTTATTAGTATTTATTTGTTGTTATTTAATTCTTTATTTAATGATTTTTACCGTTCGTATTTTGTGTTTGTACTTGTGTTT
Source organism: Artemia franciscana (assembly GCF_032884065.1). Classification (NCBI taxonomy): domain Eukaryota; kingdom Metazoa; phylum Arthropoda; class Branchiopoda; order Anostraca; family Artemiidae; genus Artemia; species Artemia franciscana. Next base: position 39,576,154 of record NC_088872.1, on the reverse strand, counting down.
AAAACACAAATCTTTTTCTTTCTATAGTTGCTTCTTGGTTTATTTCACCGGTGATGTCAGGAATAATGTCTTCCTGCCTCTATTTGGCTATTAAACACCTGATTTTAAATGCTCCGAATCCATTAGTTCCTGGTTTGAGGGCGCTTCCCATATTCTATGCCGTGACGGTGGGACTGAATGTCCTTTCAATAGTCTTGGATGGTCCTTCGCGTGAGTGCAATTCTGTTTTCCTTTCCTGATGATAATTCAAATTATTTTAAGTAATTCTAGTTGTGGTCCAATTGTTTTCAGCATACCAAAATGATAAAAATATCTTGGATATTGAAGACAATATAAGCTTTTAGAAAACAGATTTGACTAACTTTATGCTGAAATTTAGCATGTAAGCAATTATATATATATATATATATATATATATATATATATATATATATATATATCTCAATCTCAACATGCCCTAGTGATTTATAATTATAGGTTAAGGAATCATTAATCGTTACGTGTTTGTAGGTTTACAAAGTTTTACCATTGTCCTTATTAACGTTTAATCTTACTTGCGCACTGGGGAGTGGGGGCATTTAAGTTAATTCTCCTCCATATATGTGTTTACTTCAGTTTGGTAAAATCGTGCGTCAAATTTAATCTACAACTGAAAATTTGAAGATAAAATTTCGGCTTTCATGCCATTGGAAAGGAAAAGTTCAATGGGTAATCCATTATACGATCCTTAAAAATCTATAAATTTGCTGGTAGACGCTCGTGAGTGCGATCAGTTGTTTCTCTGTTTAAGACTATTTACGCCATAATTCAGATCAACAATAATTTTTTTTAGAAAATTTATGATAGTTCCATTCGATCCTCAAGCCGAGAGACAGAACAGAGTATCCTTTTAATGAAACCTATTGACAGCATACAGCCTCTATAATGGGTTATAGTGAAGGGTTTGTCCAGGATTTTTATTGGGAGGGGGATACAAAAAAAGCGCATCAAAATTTGTATATATCATTTTTGTAACATTTTCACAAGCTGGACAAAAGTTTCGAAGTGGGGGGGGGGGGGTCAAAGGCTCTACCCCCCTCTGGATAGAGACTTGGGTATAGTTACTTGCTTTCAGGTAAAAAAAAATAATAAATCGCATGCTCTTTTGTGAGCATCCGAAAACAACTAACTGATCTGTTCCGCTACCCGCTCTATAGCATTACGTCAGCTATTGGCTGGATGAATCTCACTAGCAAGTTCTCACTAATATTAGCGAGATTTCATACAGCATCTTTTGAAGTACCGTAATCCACTTTATCTATTTACCACCTAAGAACTTGAAGGAGCCTATATTTTTGACGTTATTTCTTTTTAAGCAAAACCAAGTGGTGATTATGATGCAAAATTATGATAATACAAAATAAATAGTGCTGACGCAGAATTTATATGATAAAATAAGGTTTACATTTTTAGACTCTGTAGACTAGATTGTTTCTGTATTACGGACTTTAATGTAATTATGTATTACATTTTTGAGAAGAAAGAAGAAAACATACGATATTTGTCTTGAACTAAAATGCATTAGGCTGTCTTTCGTTGTATCATGAATAAGCGTCAACGTTTTCGACGAATTTTGGAGTGATTCAGTAAGAATGTAGTCTGTATTTTTTTTTTTTTTGCAATGCAATTCTTTAAGTACAAAATTCTTTTTAAGCATTCTCTACTTTATACTTTTTTGAACATTACTATTACCTTGAAAGAGTGTTCCACTGGGAATAGTAAGTTGGCCTGAACGAGCCAAATTACAAATCCTAAGGATTACCATCCATATTTTTTAGAAGAAATAATTTTATCAAAAACGCAATCAGGTATCATATTATTACATTGCCTGTACAAAAAAGTAACTACTACTACTACTAACAACTCATCCCAGCACCAAGCCCCTGAGGCCAACACAGCAACGCACGCTTCTCCTCCGCCCAATCTATTCAAAGCACCCTCTTTACACCCACTCAGGAACTTCCTATTTCCCTTAAATCTTTCTTTGTGACATCCTCTCACCCCAACCGTGGACGACCTGCTTTCTGTTTAGCCCTAGACGGTTGGACAAAAAGGACAATCTTAGGCAATCTGTCATCTCTCATCCGCAGAATGTGCCCTTGTCGTCTCAACCTTTCTCTCATTACAACCCTAGAAAGCAGAATTAAACCCCACTTTTGGTACAGCCTACTGCTTGAAATACGGTCAGTCAGCCGGGTACCCAGAACAATCCGTATTCGTGTGCTTCTTGTGGTTTATTTGAGTGCTTCTCAAAGTGACGTGTCTTCATAAGCCCAAATTTTAAAAGAGGATCGCACGTATACGAGCGGTTGATTCGTTCAAACGTCGACTAAACAACAAAACATCTTCATCTGCTTTTCGGAGCGCCCATACTTCAGAGCCATGTTTGACGAATGTCATCACTTTAGCTTCCAATATTCTTATCGTGGTTTCCAGACTTATCTGCCTATTCTTCCAAACTTTTTTTTAACTATGAAAAAAAAAACACCCTGAGCCGTGGCTATTCTAATTTTAGCATCTTCACTGCTCCCACCGTCTTTACTAATAATACTACCGAGGTAAGTGAAGCTGTCTACCTGACTAATCTTTTCGTTGCCCAACGTCACCTTTTCATCTTCACTTATTCCTAGTCTTAGTGCTTTGGGCTTCTTATATTTATTTTCAAGCCTATTCTAGCACCGTGAACTCGCAAAACCTCTAAAAGTTCATTCATTTTGCTCACACTTTCATCACACGTTTAAGCCTAAAAATGCACCTTAATAACCTTCCAACTTTCTCCCCTGAAATTTCAATTTTTTTAATTGAATTTCAGCAAATAAAACCACATTGCTAAGTTTCAACAAATATTGCCCATGATAAGATGTATAAACTTACCCTTATTTTTCCTCCAATCTTAGATATCCTTTTTCCATCTGGAAAAGAATCAGGTCTATTCCTTTTCGGAAAAACTCACTCCCAGGACATAACTCATTAACAACCTCATCCTTTATTCTAGAAGTGTTTTCGGTATCAATTGACTCTTTCAAACAAATTTTGAAAATCTTGCTCAAAAAATGATAAGAATACGGTTGAATTTGGGGTCTTAGAAAATAGCGTAAAACCTTTTCAAGATTTAATGTTTGCAAATTTAAGCGTTTCCTCCTACTATTCATTTTCCCTTCCTTTAAATATTCCTTTTTGAAACTAAGCCTCTATCTGTTTGCTCTGTATCCTGGAAAATTCCAATCCACGGCTAAGAATGTTTAATAGCCAGCGCGAAATTTTTGCTGGGAAGAATTTGGTTGCCCGAATTTTTAGTTCTTAGGATGCTAGTGCATGATATCTGATTTGCGGTTTTTATCCATCGAAACTGTCTCACAAGTATTACAAGCTGAATAAAGGAAAAATGATGATAAAGTGATGTATGATGTCGCAATTTCAAATAGGAAAACCATCAATGCTTATTCTAAGTGTAACAAATATAAGTATCACATATAATAACAAAATTGTCAAATAGTTTCGTGGTAACGAACTGTAACTAAGGAGCGAACCGGCTCAATAGTAACCAAAACTCTAAAAAATGGACACCAATAGATATATCAAAAGAATCGGATGTTATGCTGATTTCGAATATATAAGTTTCAACAAGTTTAGTCTTACCCATCAAAAGTTACGAGCCTGAGAAAAATTGGTTTATTTTCGAAAAAAGGGGGAAACAACCCCTAAAAGTCATAAAGTCTTAACAAAAATCACGCTATCAGATTCAGCATATCATTAAAACCATACCGTAGAGGTTTCAAACTCCTATCTGCAAAAATGTTGAATTTTGTATTTCTTTTTGCCAGAAGAAAGATCACGGATGCGTGCTTGTTTATATATATATATATATATATATATATATATATATTCCTCATGGGTGATTTTATCGACCCAGTGATACTAGATTGCGAGAGGGCTCATTCGAACAGAAATTAGAAGTTCTAGTGCCCTTTTTAAGTGACCAAAAAACGGAGGGTAATAATGCCCCCTCCCACGCTTATTTTTTCCCTAAGTCACTTGATCAAAATTTTGAGATATCCATTTTTCCAGCATAGTCAAAAAGTCTAACAACTTTGTCTTTGAGGATGACTTTATCCCATACAGTCTTCGGGGGAAGGGCTGCAAGTTATGAACTTTGCCCATTGTTTAGTATTGGTTATTGAGAAGTATACAGACGTTTTCATGGGGGATTTTTCCTGATGGGGGGGGGGATACGTGGGAGGAATTTTTCATGAGTAAAGGGAATTTTCCATGAAGAGGGCGCCAGATTTCCCAGTATTATTTAAAAACGATCAGAAATTAAACTAAAAACAAGGTTTTTCAACTAAAAGTAAGGAGCAGCTTTAAATCTAGAACAAACAGAAATTATTACGTATATGAGGAGGTTCGCCCCTCGTCAATGCCTCGCTCTTTACGCTTAAGTTTTTTAATACTTTCAAAAGGGCTATTTATTCTAATTAAACGAACTTTGTGATTTAGGGGTCATTCTTAAAGAATCGGAACAAAATTCAAACTTTAGCGTAAAGAGCGAGGCATTAGCGAGGGCGCGAACCCCCTCATATACGTAATAATTTATGTTTGTTTTAAGTTTTAATGCTGCTCCTTACTTTCATTTGGAAAAACTCGTTTTTTTTATTCTTTATAAGACACAAAAATGCTTTCTGATAAATGAAGTTACTTTCTACAAATTTATAAAAGACAAAATAGTTGTAGGGTGGAAGGGTGGACATACTCGGTTTCAGTGAAGGGACAGAGGTTGTACTTACTCCGGGTGTATAAATTTTAGGGGCGCAACATTTCAAATAAATAATCTAATGGTGATAATCATTTTGTAACTTTTGAATTTTATGTCTATTGAAATAAAGCAGGGGGTGCAGTTAATAAATGAAAAAAAAATAATAAATTATTAATTAATTACTTAAATAAAAATAAATCGGAAATAACAAATTTTTAACATAATTAATAATAATTGAATAGTACATTAAACAATGATTAAAAATTAATTATTTCTTAATTAACATCGAAACTTGTTTTGTTAACATTTGGCTTGAAAAGTTTGTGGGAGACATAGGGGGGGGGGGTTATCAAAATTTTGCCCCGGGTGCAAGAAAGGCCAGAACCGCCACTGAGGTTGACAAGGCTCTATATAAAGTAATTATAGGCATGGTTAGAGAAGCGAACTGTTAATAATTTTGACTAAAGGAAACTAAAAGTTTTCTTAAGTCATGAAGTACAGTCACCTTAATCTGATTATTTTAGTCAGATATGGTACCGCAGAACTTTAAAGCAGTGAACATCTTATTCATGTCACATACAACAAATACGAAGTTGTTTCCAACTTAGTATTCTGCTTTGTTGATAAGAGGTTATATCTACCCAATTAATTATGATTAATAGATTTAATGAGAAAAAATGGAAGAAATTATAACCTGGTTATTTTTCATAATAGCCCGGCATTATGACTAATTACTTGCTCTGTGATAACGCTGAGAAATCACAGTTTCCGGGTCAAGAAAGTGTCATTGTCCTTTCAGAGCAGATTTTTATGCTTATCAATTTGGAAATACAATCTTTTTTTTCTGTCGCCTACAGTGATAATTTTCTCAGGTTGGGGAGGGTCAGATAGAAACGTAAAAATTAAGTGGATTATTTGTAAAATTGTAGTAAAATCGTAGATTTTTTCGGAAGCATGCTTTTGAATTCCACTCCCTCAACGTTCGATCCTGCATCTAAGTTGTACGTCTGAAATTTTTTCCCCAAAATGTGGAAGATTCGGATTTGGGATTTTCAATCCCTTAGGAAAGTTTTATAATTAAGTTTTAACTAGAGTATTTGGACAGCGCCCCTAACCTAACCTTACCCCCTTAATGTGGAAATATATAACCCAAATTGTACAATTCCAATGTCTTCTGTCACCCGTCGTTTGTCTTTGTGGGTATGCTCTTACTAATAAATCACTACAGAACCAAGCTCTCTGAGACCAGCACAGTGCACGGTGCTCCTTCATTGCCATCTATTTAAAGCTTCACTCTTTACCCCCTGTTCCAGTTCCAGTTTCCTTTCAGTCTTTCCTTATCACCTCTTCCAAACACTGTCAGGGACAACATGCTTTTCTTTTGTCCCCGTCTGGATGGTTAAGAAGCACAATTTTTGGCAATTTATTCACAATGCACAATTCCACTCCCCCCAACGTTCGTGCCTGTCCCAAAGTTGTGCGCCTGAAATTTTATTCCCCAAAATGTGAAAGATTCGGATTTGAAATTTCCAATCCCTTAGGAAAGTTTCATAATTAAGTTTTAACTAATAATACCATAACGTAATAAATTTTGTGAATTCTACTGTTTTGGGCGAAAAATCACAAAATTATCACAAATAAAGTGTAGGCGATTAAGAGGTATGATGATTACATTTTAAAATTTAGTGTTAAAAGTTATTCTGGAATCGTTTGCTACAACCTACGAGTCTTAAAGAATTTAATCACCTTCCTCAGTGTAACCAAGGCTACTGTTTGTGAATTTCAGCTAGTTCCTGATTGGAACTAGAAAGAGAGAAACTAAAAGACTACTGTTCAAGAAAGTTTTCTAATGCTGTTCTGCGAAATTAGTCAATGTGTAGTTATGTTGTTTTTCTTCTTTGTGTGGTCATTCCTTATGTGCTTGGATTTCTTAAGCTTTATGATTTAATTTTGGTATTTCACACAAGCCAAAAAACATCCAAAATATCAAAGCTTAAAAGTTGCACCGATAGGCCATGGTGATAATGTTAATGGAATCAATTAGCTTCAAATGTATTCATTCGCTTAATCAGGATGCAATATTGCTTACATATGTTCTTAGAGAATGATTTAAACTTACCCAAAAAGAGGGAAATTTTTCTTTTCTAAAATTTTTAACCAATCTTCAACGTGTTTTTTCAACCCCCCCCCCCCAAAAAAAAAAAATACATAAGTGAATTATTAAAATGTTAATTCTGTTGATAGATAAAGCTGCATCTCAGCTACCGAATGATAGCAGCATTGTCGCCTTATGTTGTACCATTAAACCCTAGGACTTATTTAATAGCAAATAGATTATAGAAAAATAACATACTAAAAACTTCCAGAAAACTTACTATGGCAGTTATCTGGTGGAAAAAGTGCACAGGATTTCTTGGTAATACCAAGTACCGGTAATACCAATGTCAAGATATTCAGTACCGAACAATTATTTAAAATAAGAATTTAAAAATGCTTGGGATAAAATCAAATTCCAAATAACGTAAAATCGGTAGTGCTAATTCTTGAAAAATTTTGGAGGTGAATGTATTTCTCAAAATACAGGGGGAGAGGCAATTTTTTCGTTTTTTTTTATTGTAAATAGAAAAAAAATGTATTTTTCAATGAAAACATAAGTTGAAAATATTTTTTTTAATCTAAGGGGAGGTGCAAGTGCCCCCTCCCCAATTAGTGCCACTGCCTAAAACTATGACGAATCAAAAATTCGCTTCTATTTCTGTGCTGAGTTATATCTAAAGATTCTTGTTTAAAATCTGTTTTTTTTCAGTTTTGTACTTTCACGTGATTCCTTGGTGGGGAGCAATCGCGATAGGTTGTGGAATTGCCATTCTTTCAGCTTTAGTTGTTCAGTTCTATGTCGTCCCGAAGCAAAGGCGTGCTATATTAGGTAAGCCTCTTATTTTTGAGATTATCCTAGGAAAACATTCATCCTTGAAGTAACAAAATTGTTTTAAAAATTCTTTAAAAAATACACTTTTTTTATGAATAACCTTAATATGGATTGAAAATACGGAGAAAAGTATCACTCTTTTCGGTTCGCAGCTGTGATGAATTTATCCTGGATTTAATCCAAAATCTCATGATCGTCACGCTTTTCCCCATCGGCGAGTTTCAGCTTAAATAGTCCCTCTCCCCCTCCCAAAAATTTGCCCCCATCTCCCGAAAAAAAATAGGCTATCCTCGATATATGTTTCCGTTCCAACATGCAAAACTAGAGGAATATGCATGTTTCCTCTTCTTTTCTGTTTACTTTTCTCACAACGACACAACGTTCTTCCTAAGGATTGTATTCTTCTTCCCTTAGGAAGCGAATCATTTTCCCCTGCAAAGCGACGCTTCAGTTCTTAGAAAGTAATCAAGATTCGAAAGAAAAGAATGAAGCAAAGAAATACAGAGTGACTAGGTCTTAAGTTTCTTTACGCTTCCAATGAACTGAATTGAGTGGTAGTATGGATTATAGTAGTACTTCACGCCGAGCAGTCTTACCCTTACAAACTTTAAGTTTGCCCATTTTTCTTAATTTTTTCCTCTTGCCCCTAAAATAGATCCGTGCGTACGTAGCCAGAGAGAGGCACAACAAAAAATAAATGAGTTTTTTTTTTTTTGAGTTCTGAGTTCTTTATTTAACATTAAAATCCATAAACAAAAAAATTACTTCAAGACAATCTCCCCCATAAGGCTCCATGGCCGGGAAAGAACAGGGGAGAAAAAAAATACCAACAACAAAAAAATATAAACAAAAACCAAAAATTGAGTCGCCCACCTTAATAATCTCCAAAAAATGACAAGCTAGGCAGGGGGTAGCACATGATTTCACCAACTCAATTAAATATCCAAATCAATCCAGAGACATCAACTCCAAGGGAAACCGGAATAAAAAATAAAGACAAAAAAAAAAAAACAACAAACAAACAAAATTATTTACTAGCTAGAAAATCTCTAACATAATTTTTGAACATATCAAACGAGTGGCAGCTTCGTATGAACTCTGGGAGCGTGTTCCAGATCCTGTTGCAAGCTGTCAGAGAGTTGAAGTCAGACCTCACTGACGGTGTGTGAAGAACCAGTAAATTGTTGGAAGTGCGGAGATGATAAGTCGATTGATCAGAAACAAAAGATATATTATTACATAGGACAGCAGGAAGATGGCCGTGCAACTGTAAAAAAACGAAAGAAGAACAAGAAAGAAAAATAGAGAGATTTCAAATCAAGCAAGGGTTTAAGTGAAAAACGGTTAGTTTCCTGAATAAGAGTCCTTGCTTTATCATAAAGTTTTGAACGTGGCTTCAGAGACGAGGGAAAAGTTGACATCCAAATAACAGAACAATATGAAACATAAGACTGAACTAGGCTGCAGAACAAGAGTCTAAGAATCGACCCTGGAGTTTTCTGAAGAAAATTGATAAAAATCATAAAAACGAAGATATCCAAGTAGAAAGTATCAGGGTGTTCGGTTTTGGTCTAAAACCCAAGACTAGACTTTGAGCTCAAGTTCCCTAGGAATGCTTTGTGTCTTAGAGAGTTTTACGAAGTTAGAGATAAGATACTGAATATTATTAAAATGATTTTCAAAAAGGGAATGTACTTTGGGATCTAAGGAAAACTTTAATCAAACCCCTTCTTCCCAGGGATAGGAAGCATGAAATTAGGTGATATAGATTTTTTTTACTCAGGCAGGAAGGATGGGGTACATAGACAGGGAGTAGGGCTCATGATGAATAAGGGAGCTGCTAAGTCTTGTTTAGGCAGGGAAGGTATTAATAATAGAATATTAATTGCTCATTTTACGACTAAAAAGTCCAGGGTGTCAGTTATTATAGTTTATTCCCCTTTAGAACCGACTGACGGAGATACTACTGACTCAGATGAGTTTTACTTACAGCTACAGGAGCAAATAGATAGGGTCTCAAGTAAATATGGTGTTTTTACTAGGAGATTTTAACGCCCAAGCCGGTAGAAATAGGGATAGATGGTATTCTAGCCTAGGTAAATTTGGTGTAGGAAAAGAAAACAGTAATGGCTACAGACTTTTGTAATTTTGTAGGTATAACAATCTAGTTATAACCAATATGGTGCTTGGTCTTAAAATGGCCCATAAGTTTACACGGTACTCACGTGATGATAAGACAGCAAATCTTATTGATTATGTTATAGTAAACCGAAGACTGGCAGGATCAATACAAGATACTAGGGTGTTTAGGAGTGCTGTTATTGATGCTAAAGGAAAGATCACCATGTAGTAGTGTCTAGGGTTAATTTAAAGCTAGAATTTCGGAAGGGTAACCACCCCTGGGAAGTTATGATGTTGGTAGACTCCAGGATGAGGATCTGAGAGAAAATTTCCAGGAACAGTTGAATACTAAACTTGAGAGTTTAAAATTTCACAATGTAGAAGATGGTTGGAATAATTATAGAAAAACAATCTATGAAGTTGTTGATCGTGTCTTAGGGAAGAAAGTTAGGACTGCAGCTAGGCATATTAGTGAAAAAGCTTATGTTTAATAAAGAGGAGAAGGGATTTGTACAAGAATTATCTGAGTGATTGTCATATGAAAACAAAAGGAATGTAAAGAAAGTGGAGAAAGCATTAAAATATGAACTAAGGAGGTGTGAAGTGGAAGCCATGGATAAAATTACCAAGGATTTGGAAGACGCAGCTAGACGGCATAATAGTAAAATATTGTACCAGTATGTTAATAAATGAAGAGGGAGTAGTCAATCTGGACTTATCCCAGTTAAAGATGGGAAAGGGGCCACAATTAGTGATAAGGAAAGAGTTAATGAGAGATGGTCAGAACATTTTGAGGATGTGCTAAACCGAGATACAGTTGCAGGAAAAGATATAGAGGAAAATGAAAAAGTTTGTGATATCTTTGATGTGAAGGAAGATTTGTTTTGTGAGTTAGAATTTGCGACAGTACTAAAAGAATTAAAAATAATGAGGCTCCAGGTGCTGATAGTGTGGTAAAATGAGTTTCTTAAATATGGTGGCTCTGAGGTTAAAAATAAGCTAGTGAAGATTATGAATATGATTTTTGAAAAAGGGGAAAAGGTCTTATCCTTGTATTGTATACCAGACAAATACATTAAAGTGATTAGTGCTATGTACGAGAATAACACTGCTGCGGTTAAGGTAGGCCAAAGGTTAGCAGCTGGTTTTGTATTAAATCAGGAGTTAAGCTGGTTTGTGTTCTATTCCTTTTTATAAGGATCACCTTGATGGACTTTGTCGCAAGGAGCACAGGAAAGGCAATGGGAGACCACGGAATCAAATGAGGAGGAAAAACTTTCCTGGACCTAGATTATGCTGACGAGTTAAGCATCCTAGATAAAAGTGTTAGAAAAATGAATGAACTATTAGAGGTTTTGCGTGTTCAGGGTGGTAGAATAGGTTTGAAAATTAATGTTAAGAAGGCTAAGTAGCTACGGCTAGGAATAAGTGAAGATGAACAGGTGACGTTGGGTAATTAAAAGATTGATCAGGTGGGCAGCTTCATTTACCTTGATTGTATTATTTGTAAAGACGGTGGGAGCAGTGAAGATGCCAAGTCTTAGGGTGTTTTTTCACAGTTAAAGTAAGTTTGGAAGAATAGGAAGATAAGTCTGCAAACCAAGATAAGAATATAGGAAGCTACAGTGATGACTATGGTAAAATATGGCTCTGAAGTATGGGAGCTACGAAAAGCGAATGAAGATTTGCTAGATGTTTTCCAGAGAAATTGCATACGGATTGTTCCGGGTATCCGGCTGACTGACCATATTTCAAATAGTAGGCTGTACGAAAATGTGGTTGGATCCTGCTTTCTAGGGCTATAATGAAAGAAAGGTTGAGATGGCTAGGGCACTTTCTGTGGATGAAGGATAACAGATTGCCCAATATTGTGCTTTTCGGCCAACTCTCTAGGGCTAAACGGAAAGCAGCTCGTCCTCGTCTGGGGTGGGAGGATGTCATAAAGAAAGATTTAAAGTAAACGATAACTTCCTGGGAGGTGTCAAGAGGGAGGCTTTGAATAGATTGGGATGGAGGAGGAGCGTGCGTAGCTGTGTTTGCCCCAGGAAGCTTGGTGAGTTGGTGCTGTGGTGAGTTGGTAGTAGTAGTAGTAGTAGTTATAAGGAAGGTAAATAGAATGAGTCTATTAATTACAAAAACACTGACTTTATTTCAATTATTAGCATGATAATACTGTTTACATCAACTTTTAGATTAATAACTGGGAAATTGTCTTAATTACAGAACCCCATAGTCTTCAGTTTTATAGGCTATGAAAAGATATTTTATTCAACTGATAGAAAAGGTGTAATGAAGATCCTATTCTTGTATTGTATACCAGATAAGAGCATTAAAGCGGAGAATTATATTGCTGTGGGTAAGGTATGAGGTTGGTTAGTAGTTGGTTTAATGTTGAATCAGGTGTTGTATCCCCATTTTGGTTTTAAGAAACACGTCAAAGAATATATGAGAACATTATATCAAACGAGAAGGTACAACTCGCTTAGAGTTAGATAATGTAGATAATTTGAGTGTCCTAAATAAAATTTGTTGTGAAATGACTGAATTTTTGGAAGTTTTAAGAGTTCAGTGTGCAAGAATAGATTTGAAAATTAATGGCAAACGGACTAAGTTGCTTGGACTAGGAACAAAAGAGGATGAAGAGGTGATGCTAGGTAACGAGAAAATAAATCAAGTGGATGGCTTCATCGATCAGGAAGAATATTTTGGAGATAACCTAAATCAAAAGCTCAAATGAAGAAGCTATCATAAAATGCAAAGAATGAACTGCTACTAAAATTAAAAAAGTTTAACCCAATGTTAAAATTTTTATTTGAATCTTCATCGTAAGAGAACCACTACCTGTGGTGACGGAAAATAAGCATACAACAAAAATAATTCAAATGGGGTAAAAAAAACTTTAGCGCCTAATATTCGTAGTTGCCTATCTTGACCTACTTCACCCAAAATTGTTGCCATAATCCTATATACTTACTCAAAATACTTACTCAAAAATTCCTCTTTTTCGTTGACTTGTTTGAAATCTTTGTCTATATAAGTTTAAATGAAATGTATGGACTCTTATATATTGTTTATGCTTATGCAAGCAGAGACTAGCTTCTGTATTTAAAGCTTATAGTTTTTAGGTAGAAAAACCCAGGTTATATTGCATTTCACGGTATTTTCTTTGATATTCCTAGGATTGAAGGGGATATTTGCCAGTTACCATTGTGTGTGCTTGTATCGTCTTAAAGAACTTGTCTGATTTTAATTCTACTCGAACATTAAAATTCCTTTTGTTGTAGATGCCTGTATTTGTCTATCCCTCATTAATGTTCCATTATAAGTTAACTTAATTTGTAATTCTGTTTAATAGCTTGTGTAGAAGTTCATTTTGTCCACGATTGGTTTGATAATTCAAAAAGAATATCGTATTGTTTCACATCCGGAAGCCTTTAGTAGCCGAAAAAAAAAATTAATTTAACAGAAAATAATTGATACTGTGTGGGTGCAAAGCTTGGATAAGAACACTTTTCTATGCTTAAAATATGTTTACATGAAATTTTAACTTGGGAACCTCTGACACATAAATTGCGACTTAAGGGAATCAATATGTCATAGTTATATCGTTTTGTGGTTATCTTTCCCCCCAAAAAGTTTTAGAGTCAATGCCTGTACTATTTGTATAACTAGGGGGAGGGGTTAAGGTGGCATAGCCCCCCTATAATAGCTTGAGTCTACTCTTGAATGTTCCACCATAGTAGAATCAACGTGAAGTTGAATATTTTGGCCTTCACCGTATCCTTTTATTGTTCATGTTATAGTTTAAAAGGAATACACTATAAGAAATTAACTTAATACTTACAAAATATAATTTTAATACAAATAGAGATGCAAAATAATTTTGACAGTTCAAAAAAACTTCGAGAAAATCGCTATTACCAGTTTAAATTGCCTCCGAAGTGACAGTCTAGGCTTTATGTCCAGTTATTTATTTCACCTTCTGATCACTAGTGTTATGTTTTAAAAGGAAAACGATTTCCAAAAGTTGCTTTATCTTGCACACATCGACAGTTATGGACAAATTTGTAAAAAAGGAAAATGTACAAAAGCACCTGGATGCCTATAGCTATGTGTGGGGGGCGGGGGATTGAAAATCTAAGCTTTTATTCTAAATCTAAGTACAAAAGTTAACGTGGAAATGGGATTTCGCCAATGAAAGTGAAGATAAGAGGGTATGTTTTCAGTTTTGGATTTTGCCCTCCTTGCCATGTTTGTATTTTTGTTTTAGATTTGTTTAACTTCTTCGAGTTTTCAGGTCGCGCAACGAGACAGACTAATGGCGAAGTCGTATTTACTTTCGGAGAAGGAGGAGGTAAACTGGTTGCTAGAATTGCATTTTGCACGCATTCCTAAGTTAATATTGCACGCTGCTTTCTTTAACACGTTGTGTTCTGTAGCAACTAACTAATTTCGTTTTCTATACTTTGTATATTTATTTATCCTTCTCCACGTGCCTTGCTACTCTATTTTTCTACCTTTTGATTCTTATTGATGACTAACCATTCAAATTGGGATATTTAGTAATCATTGATGTTTCATAATTATTATTTCTGAATTAACTAAAAGATAGTATTGACAAAAGATATGTAAGATAGGCTACGTAACATACCGTATTTGTAGATGGGTATAGCGTAGTGCAAAGACTTAGGCTGAGGGCCCATAAAAAACCTACCTGTTGACGCATCAGCGTTCCCGCAGGCACGCGAGGAAAAATAGTTCTATGTTATTTAGTAGATCCAAATTTCTATCAAGTGAAAAAGGATAGGTGGAAAATCGTCGCACTCTTTAAGCGCTTAATTTTTGCTGAAACATAATTACATTTGCTGTCTTGTAATATGAACAGGATACTCATTAGTTGTCATTTTTATTAATATTTTTTTTTAGCAGAATGATGCTTTAAGTCATATTTCCGGTCTGTCTAGAGGCCTAAAATGGCAGGTCTTAACTCCAAAGAAGGAACTCGCAAGAAGCAAGATTATGCTTCTAGTTCTGCCTCCTTTATTGTTCGGTTTAAATGGCTTCGCCGTAATTGCGTCCTATTGTGAGTGTTCCCACATAAAAAAAAAGAAGAAAAAGCTTAAATCCTCGCCTTAAAAGCCTTATCTGTTGACAAGAAAACCTCAAAATATCTCCAAAGAAAATTGGCAAATGGTAATCTTGTGTAATGTTTCCGAATAGTCTTTTTCTCTAAGGTATTGGGTCTTTTTCTTAATAGGTGTGCGACATGGTACAAAATAAGATGGATATTCCGTGAGAAAGTATTTTTAAACGACACTTTTCCATGATCGCCTGTCTTCTGTGGGTGTTTATAATTTTTTTGTTGAAAATTTTTCCATTAGCAAGTACGTATTTGAATAAGCATTTATTATTACATGATTGCCCGATTATAAATTATTTAAGTATTCATATTTTTTTTCTGGAAAAAAATTATTTCAGTTTGTTGAAATGTATTGTGCAGAATTCCGTTAGTTGTGGGAAATTTTTTCTCACAAACCAAAGTTGAATGTCATGTACGCGAAGCATACAGAACCAATCAATCAATCAATCAATCAATTTATTAATACTAAAAGAAAAACTATTACAAAAATTCCTTGTATAATTCCTTTATTCAACCTTTGAAAATGTTCGGCATAAAAGCTGGGCTTAACCAAGCAAACTTTTTTAAGCATTCTGGCCTGCTTCAGATTTTTGGAATATAAATAAAGAAAAGAATATATTGGAAAATACAGCTTTGAGGTTCTCGGAATTATAATATAATTTTTTCCTAAAATAACTTCTATAAGCAGTATGCTGAAAAAACTCAAATTCACATGATTTCTTTTAAAATTGAAGGTACTTTATTCTCTTGAAAAGTAACGTTAAATACGGTATTTAAAGTATTTAAAATCTTTCAGTGTTTCAAATTTTTAAAAAAATTATAAATGTATAAACTATTTTATAAGGAAAGTATTATGCAAGAATTATAACAGATATTTTGAATGTACTTTTGGGGCCTTTTTTTAAGCGAACAGAAAGCAAACAAACACATAAAGTATGGGCTGCTTTAGATCATAGTAACAAGAATACAAAAAGAGGGAGGCAAAACAAAAATGAAAAAAAAGTGGCAAATTTATATCCGTAAGTAGACCGGCACGTATCTCACAGAAGTTCGAACGTTCAGCCATGATAATTTGTTTGAGCCCGCCATACAAAGGAAAAAGTAGTAATATAACAGCAGAAGAACTGTGTACATGTATACAGAAAGAATACACCTCACACAAATGTAGACAGCATCGATTCTCGATACTAATTTCCGTAGGTAAAGACTTGAACAGAAGCTCGAACGGTTTTTAACGGCCTACAACTTCTTGGTTTTCAATAACTTGTAGTTGGACACATCTGAACGATTTGATTAGATGGCGTGGGCACGGAAAATCAATGTCTGAGGTCTAATGATGACTAGGTAAATCCTGTTTGGCACACTAAGTGTGAGAATCTTGAGGTCATCTCGACTCGAGTCCTCAAATACTTAACGGAAGGGGAAGGAATTACCTAATCTGCGATTATTCTGTTAGTTTTAGCATTATGAATCGAATCTACTTTAAAATTACCTTCATCCTAATTAATCTTTAGATTGCTGTGTTTTTTTCTATGATGTTTCTCAAAGTTATGGATCAAACCAGAAGTCTCGTCAATCAATTACTTTTATTCTTAAGTCGCGCTGAAAATCAAAATAGTGTTCCCCATTGACTGATCTAAAGATATCGGTTTTCCTACTAGATTTCTCTCGGGTGTTCTAGATCTATTCAATTGTCATGCTTCTGGATCTCAGAATCTAGATCCTTATGGTTTCCCCCATTGCATGACTTTCCACAGTTCCAAGGAGCCAATTAAAATGTGTATACGCAAAACCTATAAGATCTGTATTCGTACAACTCAGGCTCAGCTTGGTCATTCAAAACCATTTGTATTCTGCGTTTTTTTGCGGTTTGGAGCATAAATTGATAGCTACGGCCCTCCCATTTAATAACGCATTCCCTGCAAAATAGCAGTTTTGAGGTAAACCACTTTTAAGATTTTAAGGGTTATGCCCAGAAGAAACTACAATACGCTATCTTAATCATGTAACCATCCAAATTTCATTTTATGGTTAAGATGAATATGTATTGAAACGCAAAATCGCTAGGCTCGAAGGAAAATACGCCTAAATAAAATCTTGGACTAGGTCAAGGTCTAGGACTAGATCTTCCCCCGGAATGTCTGTCTGACTCGTAAAGATGTAACAAAAAGGAATATAAACAGATTTTGATGCGTTTTTAAAGTTTATTTGGAATCCCCAAAAAAATTCTGGGTACGACCCTGGACTAGGGTATATCTAATCGGTTAGCTTCACAAGCTCACCATTTGATTCACCAGTAAGATAACCTAAAAACTAGCGCATGCTTATCTCAGACCCGTAAAAAGGCAGGGTACGCGTGATTAAGCGGGAGGAGAAAAACAGTACTTCTGATAATTTGAATTTGTGCATAATAATCCTATGAATTTGTATAAAAATAATTTATTTATAACAATTGTAGGCGTTTGTATAAAAATAATTCTTGTATTATTAATATTGGCTTTACTTAAAGCTACGCCAACAAAGGATAACTTATCCAATTACGTCATATGGCAATACTGAATTTAATTCTTTCAGCCTTTATTAGGAGCAAGAGAGCAGAGAATTGTAACACACCCTACAAGATAATGCTGCAACTACCCCCTCTTCCGCTAGGAAGACATAGCTAGATAAATATGACATTTTTCAGCCCAATTATTTTATTTCTAATTTTTGCCCCCCCCCCCCCGGGAAAATTTACGCGGGTGGTCTTAGCTATATGAGCTACAGTTTTTTCTTAAGGAAAGGGAGATGATATAATTGTTATGCCGGTTTTACATTTCAGGAAAAATATAAAACAGTGTTTCAGCAGTCTTTTTCCTCTGATATGGTCAGTTTCACATCCACGAAACATGTAGTAAAATTCTACTTAGTTTAATTTTGGCTGTGCTTAAAATCAGCATTAACACAGTATTCGCTTCCATTTTATTTTGAAATGCATGACCTGATAGGCCAGCCCAGGGCTTTCGGGAAAGTCAGGGCATAGAATCTTGCTGACTATTCGTCGGAATTCCATATTTGGGTTGTCAGATTCATGTGAATATGAGTGTGAACTTCCCCTCAATTAAAGCGATGGCCTCCCTGTATTCGCGGCTGTTTTTCTTTGGTTATAAATTTATTTCTCACAAAAGACTTTCAATAATAATTACTATTTATACTCTTCTTATATTTTCTTGTTCTTCTCCTACCTTCGACTCAGCCGTTCGACCCCTCTCTTCATTTTCTCGTCAGAAACAAAAATGATTAATCAGCTATGAGAGGCTACAGGGATGCACAGTAATCATTGCTTTTCTCTGATCAATCTTTCGAATTCCAGATTCCTCAGCAAGCATTACGCCAACAGATTCGAATAACGTATCTATGGAAAAACTCCCTACTAAAAAGAAGAATAAATTGGATGAATTCAACTTGAAAATAATTAATGAGAATTTTGAGAAGACTCAAACTCTTATGGATCCCAAACCAGATGTCACGGTAAGGAAGCTTATTTTGGCTATTATATATTTTTATCATAATCTTGAACAGGTAATTGAGCTATTCAGAAGCCAAATCAGGCCGGTCTATGAACCTTTACGTGTACCAATGCGCTAGAGCACGGATATTGTGCTTAATAATTATTTAGTTATTATCATTTTGTTTACAGAATGTTCTTATCACTGTGAAAAAAGTAATAGCTAATCAAGTTTATTGACACTATTATCTAAAAGACTGAATAGTCAATTTGCCTTTCCAGTGGCTCGTACTGGTGATTAGTATTAGATGATTTTATGCATTTTAATATTAAACCCGAACCTCACTTCTCTATGCAGAGTTAATGTATACCATTTATGAAGCTTGAAAGTATAAGGCTTAACAGAGTACCTCTTTCTTTCCTACTTCAGAGGTGAAACAACTGCTGCTCTTGCATTACTAATTGCCTTACTTGCTTTAATAATTGTACAATATCCTAAAATCTAAATTTTGCTTTACGTTTATACCAACCAATTCTATATATTTCCCAACTATTTGCACTATTGAAAAACATTCTTTTAGTTATAATTATTAGATTCTTAAGAGGGTTGCTTCCCCTCTAATTCCCGGATATCTTAAATGCGTAAAAAAGAGAGCAAGACAAGGTAGATAAAATAATGACGATACCAAGGACTATAAATAACGGTAAACAATGATGAAGAACATGCTGGTTTTCCATAATACAAACAACATAAGGTAAAACAATGTGGAACTATTCTATGGCAGCGAAAATTTTTCTGATGAATGATTTGGCTCTATATCTCAAAGCTGTCATCAGCAAAGCACAGATAAATATGAAATAAAATTTATACCGAAATTAGTGCCCGTTATTTTGTTAGTTCACGTTATTGTAGATATTATTTTATATTTATCTCTGCTTTGCTGATGACGGCTCTTAATTATTGAGCCGAAATACTCATTTAGAAAAATTTTCACTGTCTTAGAATAATTTTTCTTTTTTTACCCTTGAGTTTAAATGGTAAAAAAGAGAGAGGGTGAGAGAGAGATAGTGAGAAAGAGAGAACAAAAAAAAGAGAGCGAAAAATTCCTTTACTGTTCTTTTTCTCAAGCCTATTTTTTAAAATCTATTTTCCAATTCTTACAAGGGAAAACTTGTCTGACCTTCATTGTGAGATTATTGATTACCAGATGCATTAATCGAATATGTTTTCCAAGCTAATCCTTTCTTATTCAAGTGAAAGCTGATGACTTTCTTTTGACATTATCAAAGACTGAATGTCGTGATAAAACACGTGCACAGACAACACGTGGATTTGCATTCTCTTAGAAATTTTGGCAGCTAAGCAGCAATATGACAAAAATCTTCCTCTTAGATATGATAGAATGCTCGTATTTAAAAAAAAAGTGGAAGGTGAATCAGTCATTTTCACAATCATTATAGATTTCAAATTCGTTACTCTGCCAGACACTTTAGTTTTTTATTTGGTTGTTTGAAATAGACAAACCTGGACTATTACGTGATTTGTTGTCACTAGCACTTGTGTACCTATTAATACTAGCTCACTATCACTGGTTTTATCCAAAGGTGTTTCTGATGGCCAGACCACCTCCCCCCGCAATGTGAAGGACTACATACATTTGTCGGACACGTACGTCGCAATGGAGGGACAATTGCGTTCACTTGGGCGAGGGAGGGGTCAGGAGGCATATGCCTCCTCCCAGGTTCTTCCCTCCTCTATATTTTGAAAAACGCTTTTTTTGCATTTTCATTGAAAAAATGTCTTTTGGTATTTACATTGAAAAAAATGAAAAAAACGATAAACGATAACCCCCCTAGACTTTGAATAAGATACATTTATCCCATCTCTAATTTTCGCACATTGATGCTACTGGTGAGGGAGTGGGGATTTCGGACCCATGCACCTGCTGAAATGTCAACGTTTTTACAATTGTAAAAAAATTCTTACTTTTTTCGTATAATTCAACAGCTTTGGTAATTTTGGCGACCTTATCCCCTCCCCCAGATTTTCTGGCCCGTTTATAATTTTGATCATTTAATGCTGTGAATACCTAATGGGGTCCCAACCTTTCCGGAGCCCTTGAAAAAAATTACACCTATCCCCTTTAAAACACGTATATTTTGTATAAGGAACCCTGTGAAACCCCAGAGTTTTGTAAAACAGCCCTGTTAAAAAACTCTTTATTTAATAGCTATAAACATGTTTTTCTCAGCTGAACAGACACCTTCAAAAAGGAGCTGGGCTGCTCTCCAGAAGTCAGTCGTCAGTAACGATTCTTAGTTTTTTTTTTTCATTCCCTTAACTAACATTACCTTACCAATTGTGGAATAAAAAAAAAAGTCAGTCACTTGCAGAGTCATAATTTGTTAAAGGAGCTACAACTATAGTCCCTTCAGCGCTTACAATATTAAGAATGAATAATATGTTTTTTTTTTACTTTAAGTTTTGGAATGAGATAATAATAAAC
Source organism: Artemia franciscana (assembly GCF_032884065.1). Taxonomy (NCBI): domain Eukaryota; kingdom Metazoa; phylum Arthropoda; class Branchiopoda; order Anostraca; family Artemiidae; genus Artemia; species Artemia franciscana. The sequence continues at coordinate 39,555,178 of NC_088872.1, read as the reverse complement.
ATGAGCTGTTAATGATAATCGGCTTCCGAATCGTACCCATAGATGTATTATTTTGAACATGTGTATATTATATTCATACGTCTATGATCGTGTCTTCGTCGTCCCCTCAAAATACCAAAGCGCTCGAGCATCTGTAGCTTTTTCTGTAAAAAGAGGGACAACCTTAAAAAAAAAAATTTCAAGGGGGGGGGGGTGGACTTGAAATCTTGAAAGAATGATTTAATATTTCTGGTAGTTTGAAGCAGGAGAGGGGGAATTGCCGCCTTCGTCCCCCTGTGGGTGCTTATGAAATCAGGTTACAGCCTTGTCTGCTATTATTGTTATACTGTCATTACTTTTTCCATCATTGTCTTTTAATATATTTGTTTTGCTTTCTATGTGATATATCTATTTATAAGTCTCAAATGTGACGGGTTAACCGATTGCAAAAGAGCACAAGGTGTTGACGAATGCATTTCACCAAAGCTGACTGGTTTGTTTATTTATTCAACTCTTTTGTAAACTAGATCTTTTTTTATCTCTTTTTTCATTCCGTTTATTTTGTATGAATTGAAATTTTCAAATTGCAGAATTTATGCAAGAACTATTTGATAGAAACACATCAGTATTCCTACAAAAACTCTCAGGGAAGAGACTTTTGTTTCAAAGCCTAGGATTCGAGGTGGATCACGGAGGAATTGCTCTCCCCTCCTGCGTTAGGTGCCTTGGAAATTTTGCTTACCATCACCGGTTATTAAAATCAGAAAATGTAGCAAATAAAATTTGAATCTTCTGGAAACAAGCTCGAAGTAAAGCTTATATATTCGCTTAGAAACTCTAGGGTTAAGAGTTTATTCTCGGAGCTTGGAATTCTGATTTCTGAACAGTGGAGCAAAAAAAATTAAGATTTCTATCTTATGTTTTCTATTGAGCAGTGCTTCTAGTTTATGAAGTTGCCAAACTGATGAACAGTCGTCCTCTATCTTGCACTGGATCGCCAAGGATTTTAGATTATTTTTTATGGTGTCCTCCTAGCCTTTCTGTCACCCCTTTGCGTGCTATTTAGTTGAACCATTCGTTTGGTACAGTTTATACCCCACTGTACATGCCCAAGCCCCTCTTTCATGCTATACATATTGGCTTGGGTTGGAACAATTTGCTCATAAAAACCGCATAGTTACAAGTAATGACCATGTGTCAGAGCCCAAGAAAGGCATCGAAATTGCCTTATAACAATTTATTTTAGCAACTCTTTTGCAAGAGATATGAAAGAGGCAACGTTTCGTCTTTATGGGAGGGAGGGGGTCTTGAAGGAATTTTGACAGGAGTAAAATCTGTAAACACATCTGAAAGAAAAACTAGTCGTACCACTCACATTTCTTTCTAGTGGTGTTTCGTCGAAACAATAGCTTGAAGTGAATGTATGAAAATGTATAATTCCGAAGGTTTTCTAATAGAGCTTTTGGGTTTTTATTTTCAGATTATTTCTACTGAAAAACAAAATGGCTACAACAACATTTCTTATCCGCCAAGTGATCAAGTTACTCCCGTAAAAGGTATTTAATTTTCTTTTTAATTTCCTAAATCTGCGACGGATTATCGATCCTACTATACTCAGTGACAATGATTGTCTACCAGTTTTTTTTCTCAAATGTTCGTCGATTTGCCGTTGATGTTTATGGGACACTGACTAATTTATTCTTTAAAAATAAATAGGGAAAAAAGAGAAAGCGGAGAGAGAAACAAATTGTCTGGTATTTTAAAGCAGTGCTCTTTCTAAAAACACCCTAAAAGGCCAAGTTTCATAAGTCGAAATGGAATTTGAGTTCAGCTCACATCTATAAGTTTATGTAATAAATCTAACAAAGAGCTATCAATCCTTTGGATGACTCTGGAAAAAAACAAATAGAGACGCAATTTGAAAGCTACATATAGGTCCAAATCTGATGATCTAATCGAGGTTTTTTTTTATGAAGAGGGATAAAAAAAAATGATAAAAGAACATTTTTAAAGCATGATTTTTGAAATTGTTCTTAGATTCCTTCGCACCGATCTTTACGAATTCACACTCGTCCTTTCCCTTGTATGCAGTCATGCATGACTATGTATACCGTAACATTTTTTTGATCTTTTTACGTGATTCACTTATTATTTCAAAATGTCTGTTATTCAAACATAAAAAAAAAAAATTATAATGTGTTCAGAATTTTCCAAATGTGATCATAAGTATAAAGTATAAAATAAAGTAAAATTTAAATAAATTATAAAGATTTTCCGCTAGAAACTATTAGAACTATACACTAGAAAAATTCGGATGCACTCCTGAAGCCTATTATCACTGGTAATGACTACTTATTATTTTTCTCTATTTCAAAGCATAACGTTCAATTTGGTTCGCTGAAAAAAAATTCACATAATGGTGATAATAATACTCTATTACAGCTTTTTTAAAGCAGTCCAAAGGGGGGGAGGGTGCTTTTCAAGCCTGTTTTCACCGCTAAATATTTTTATGCCTTCCAGAAACCAATTATCTTAAATGACAATTGATTATTTATTACTATTCCAAAACAAAAAATTACTACTGTGTACTTCAAGAAAATACGATCATAATGATGGTAGTGATGATTTATTTTATTTTCGGTGTTTTGATATTGAGTTCCAAGGGTTGAGAGAAGATAATTTTCCAGGTTGGTTTGAAAGAGAGGTTTTATATATTTTTGAGGCTGGTTGGTTTGGGAGGTTTTTCTGTAGCATAGCGCATAGACACCATTTTTTTCAGTTTTTTTGAACAGGTACGTATTTGCTGTTAAATTTTTTTTTTCATTGTTGTTAGAGAGCGAGATAGATATAAAAAAAGGAATTGTAAAGTTAATTAGTGACAATTATATACCCGAGAGTTGATGGTATTCTACTTGTCCAAAGGGAGCTTTAAGATAGTGAATTTTGTCATCAAAATAAAGTACAAAGGTTTTAAAATATTCGCTTATTAAAAAGATCACTATTGCTCCTCTAATTTTCAGAAAAATTCGTTTGGACAAAACGAGCTTTTAGACCATGCTGCATTTGTAGTGAACCTCTGCCAAGAATATAAGCCATAAAGGTGGAATTTTAAAAATGAGTTGCAAAATGAGCCTTCATATTAGACTGTATATATAGTGAGCATGCATAAGCAAAAGTAACTATTAAGATGGGATTTAATAATCGCTTGAAAAAAAGGAACAAAACAAACAATATCGCTATCTATTGTCCAGTACCAAAAGAAGACCTTAGACCTTAGATCCTCCTGTGCCGCCAGAGGCATCCAGGGCATCCACGAAGAGCCGCCAGTCATCCCGCATGTGCGCCGCTGCCCAAACATCTTCCCACTGGGGCTGGATCGTCGTGTGGATGTTCGACAAATCCCGTTGGTAGGTGCGACGCAGCGTGTTCTTGGGTCGACCTCTCCTGCGAGTTCCCTGGGGTTGCCACTCTAGGATCTGCCTAGGGATCCTGTCTTCCTTCATACGGATCACGTGTCCAAGGTATCGCCATCTACGTTGCCGGATGACGTCTGTGACCCTGGGCTGGCCTGAGATAGAGCGGATTATCTGGTTTGTGATGTGATCCCTCCAGTCGATGTTCAGGATCCTCCGAAGGCAGTTGTTTTCGAAGGCTAGGATCCGTCTTTCTTGTTTCTGATTCAACTTCCAGCACTCACTGCTGTATAGAAGTGCAGAAAGGACGTTGCTGTTAAATAGCCTCAATTTGAAAATGAGAAAGATTTTTCTCATTGTTAATTTTCCACTTGTCACACTTGTAGAGGTGTATTTTCTTCATAGGAAGAAGTAGGGTAAATCAAACAAGATCGGAATAAACAATGCCTCAATATCTCTAGCTCGAAGATTGTCTTTGCAAACCAAGAAATCGCCGGCTATTAAAAACTGCAAGAACTACAAAATAAAGTGTGTTGAACTAATTGGTGCAAAATGGCACAGAAATACTGTATTAAATCCCTTTTTTTCTGAAGAAAGCTTTTCTAGTCAAATACCGAAAGATTCTTCATAAGAAGAGACAAATTATACTGAAAAAAGGAAAAAAGAAAAGTAAATACAAGAATAGCGTACAGAACTGGAAGAGAGAGAAACAGAAAAAAAAGCTGTGCAGGTTAATTGTTTTACCTATTAGCTTTGTCTGAATTTTGTAAACGTGAAACTTTCATTTCCAGGGTTGTCTCCAAATAGCAGTGCAGCTCCTCTTATCAAGCGTACCACAATGCCAGATATTAAACAGGTAAATTTATAATTATTTTGAATTTTTTTTTTCTCTGAAACTTCATGCACCTGTGTTAGCAGAGAGGAGGATCTAGTGTGGTACATAAAAAGAGCAGTTGCGCATCAAAAGTGGAGGGAGGAGGGGGATTCCCTCTGGAAATTTGGGTATTCTTGACGTCTTAATTTAACTTTTGTGTCCGCATTTGTTGGCTCACTGGACGATTTTGTTGGCACATTCTTTATGTCCCCCCTCCAAACTCAGAACCCTAGCTTCGCTCTGGAAAAGAGTAAAAAGTGTTTCAGCTATTATTGGAGAAAAGAACGACAGTGTTGAAGTTGTTCGACTAGATTCTGATTAAAAACAGATTTTTGTTGTTTTTTTTTTGTGTAATATAAGGCAACTATTGAATTGTTCACATTGTTGTGATAAGCAATGTGACCTTATAACCAAGATTACCTAAAATACACACATAAATGGATATATTATCTATTTTGACCGCAATATCCTCAATAAAAGCAATATTATATTCTTAAAGTTTTAGTTATCAGTCAGATTTTGGCAGATCCGTCGACTAACAACTTGTCTTCATATGGTTCAGATTCCAGAATCTGTCAGTCAAGACTAAACTTACCTGATCGGTAACTAAAGAAGATATTTTGATATAACAAACGGTCTTCAATTGCAAAATAAGTCGTCTTGAATAATTGTTGTTGAAAGTCTGAATAGATGCTTTACTAGTGACTTGGAAAGAACCGGAAAATTAAGGAACCCGCTGGGATTTTGGTATTAAAAGTGGGGATCTCTAGGAATTTTCCAGTGATGTTTTAGGTATTTTGAAAACTGAAGTGGAAATACTTGTGTTCCAGTGGCATTAATAATTAATACAATCTAGAATTTCTCTGCAAAAACATGTTTTGAGTAAATATATAGATTTCCTTTGCTAATCAATCTTGCTGAACAATTCTTTAAAATTTTTTCACTTCTAAATTTAGGTCTCATTTAATTTCCATTCTACTGAAATAATAGTATTGGCTTCTTGAATTATACATACCAATGTTTTAGTATTTATACTTAAGAAAGCTATATGTTATCACTGTTCTTCTCTTTTATAAAGACAGACGGACTTGACAATCTTAGCAGTTTGAATAATTTGTGATTAAAGCACTGGATCGGCTCTTAGTTGCGTTTATTTGTATTTGGTAGGATGTATAGTGCGTTATATAAACATGCGAAACATCGGAATATTTATATGACTCAAATTTATTCTGTTGAGTCTTTAATTAATCGACATATAATTTAATTAATTTAATTAATTCGAAACATCGGAACATTTACATGACTCAAGTTTATTCCCCTGAGTCTTTAATTAATCGACATATTATTTAATTAATTTAATTTTTTCGAAACGTCGGAGTATTTTACATGACTCAAGTTTATTCCTTTGAATCTTTAATTAACCAAAAAATTGCTTAATTAATTTAATTTAATCGAAAGATTATTTAACTAATTTAGTTAATTCGAAACATCGGAACATTTATATGACTCAAATTTATTCTGTCGAGTCTTTAATTAATCGACATATTATTTAATTAATTTAATTAATTCGAAACATCGGAACATTTACATGACTCAAGTTTATTCCCCTGAGTCTTTAATTAATCGACATATTATTTAATTAATTTAATTTTTTCGAAACGTCGGAATATTTTACATGACTCAAGTTTATTCTGTTGAATCTTTAATTAACCAAAAAATTGCTTAATTAATTTAATTTAATCGAAAGATTATTTAACTAATTTAGTTAATTCGAAACATGGGAATATTTATATGACTCAAGTTTATTCAGTTGAGTCTTTAATTAATCGAAAGATTAGATAAGAGCTTTTTTCAATGCTCAGGTGCCAGATAATTCATTGTATCTGACACTCTGCTAGCCCTTTACCTCGTCCCGCTTCGAGACTTTAACTGTCTCTGCTAGCCCTTTACACTCTGCTAGCCCTTTACCTCGTTCCGCTTCGAGACTTTAACTGTCTGTTGTATCGTCTTTTAATGGAATCAACAGACATTGAAGCACAAAATGCATCATAGTGTCTAATGAAGCTGTTCCTCTTCTACTTAGTTCTTGACGTATTGTGCTTATAAAATTTGTACCGATTGGTGTGCCTTCATATCATTTTGCTGGTTTGTCAAGGGGAGAGGGTAATAACGCGGTAAACCTCGTAAAAAGGTGTTGAAAACGGTCATCGATTCTACATAACACCTTTTGCTAAGAGGTTGAAATGAGCAATGGGTAAAGTACAACCCACACTATTGGCGCTAGTTTTGTCTTTTGAAGTACTGCCAACTGTGTTTTTGGAACAACATTATAGAGTGGACATCTGTAATTGGAGACTTGCAAAGTGGAATGACCGAACTGGGTGGGAGAAGGTTTTTGCAGCGGCGAGTTATCTCCAGCTCTCTTGCGCTGGAAGCTCTTCCGCGTTTGAAATTCCAAGAAAGATTCATGGGAAAGGGGAATTCCCATAAGACGGAGGTTGCCTTCTCTGTGTATAATAAAGCCCTAGTGTAGGCGGTTGAGTTTATGAATTTAGAATCTTTCAGAATATTTGGAAAGATGGACCTAAAATTATTTAATATAAACTTTTAAACTTGAAGACATGTACGTTTAATTGAATATAAACTGAACTAGGGCGAATGATATTTCAGAATATTTTGAAAGATGGACCTAAAATTATTTAATATAAACTTTTTATATTTGAAGATATATACGTTTAATTGAATACAAACTGAACTAAGGCGAATGATCTGCATGTTTCAAATGCTCCACTTTTTGTATGGTCTTACTCGTAAGAAGATTCTGTAATTCTAAGAGTTAATACTTAAAGCACAAATAATAATTGTTTCTTATATCGATTGGCCAATTTGGCATGTAAATAGCTAAAAAATAATAATAATAAAAAAAAAAATCATGGAATGGATCTCGAGGATCGAAGCTTTCACGTGAAAGGTATATATGATCAATCAAGTTAAAAAAAGGAGTTGATTTTTCTTTTCTACCACCTGTCCGAGATTGATGCCCTTCATCATTTCTCAGGCGAAAATAACTCGCTTATTTTTGTAGAGTTCTACATTTTATGATATGTGATAGCCAAAAAACAATAGATAATAGTTTAGTATATATTTTTCCAGTATTACGAAGGCACATTGTTAAGAAATGTAGTTCCATACATGGGTCGATCCAAAGATTCCAGTGGGGCTAAAGCCTTCCTACCTGAGATGAATCTTGTACTACAGCAATGTGTCCCAAAATACTGCGGAAGAACTTATTCTATTTGATTATTAACAAAAAACTTGAGATTTACAAATCATTTCAAAATTCGTATTTTGTTTAATTGCTTAATAATGACTCCCACGTAATAAAGATAGGATGTACATAGCCTAATCCACCTATGAAGAATAATTTGTTTTTGTATCTACCTTTTATTGTCTTGTTGATTTTAGCACATATGCTTTAATGAAAATCTCTCATCAGGACCAAATAAAAAAAATGTTGAAATTTAATTTTAGTTAAAGATAAGATTAAAAAGAAAATTGAGCTTTTAGGATTCTGAAGCTCCAGTTGCTGCTAAAGCCATGTATGGGGAGTTTTGGATCGCCTCGTGCCGCACTGTGAAATTTATACTCGATTATACTAGTTTGAGAAGTTGTATTTCTGTATTTTTCGTTTCATGTTTCATAAATTATGTTTACCACCCGGAGATCTTGCACTATTCTCCTCAGTCTCTTCAATAAGAATTTTTTTTTCGCTTTTATTTTTCATTTAATGAGTTTTCCATTTGATTGTAATTTTCAAATTCATTTTTTAATTTTTAGAGCAAGGATAAAAATGGCGAAAGGAAGGATAGAACAGATAGTGAGGATGAGACAGAGGATGTGAAGCAGCTTTTTTCGTTTCTACAGATTCTTACTGCCTCTTTTGGATCATTTGCTCATGGTGGCAATGATGTCAGGTTAGATACAATTTCTTTGCATTTATTACTCTGTATTGTGAGAATAAAGCTACGAATTTAGGAGGGTGGACGAAGAGCTTGTAAGATTCATTGTTGCAAAAAAATACAAAGACCTTGAAAAACTAAAAGGGCAATAAAGAAAAACAAAAAAAACAACAATTATGAAAAAATACAAAAAATGAAAGAGTATATGTAGTTAAAAGAAATAAAAAACTATTTGATTTCTCAAACAATTTAAATTAAAACGTAAACAAAGGAGGATATTAAACTACTCTCAGTCCTTCAAATATTGTAGTGATTATAGGAACCTTGTAGTTATTTTCTCTTGGGAGGCGACTCCTGAATGGACTGTTGTGGGGAGGGAATGGTTCCAGTACCAGGGAATTAATTAAAGACGTAAATAGCGTAAAATTTTTCATTTTAGTTTAATTGATTTTATCCTGTTGTTAGTTTTTTCTTCTTATATATTTTTGTAATGCTGAGGACGGCCCTTGGAAATAAGGCCGAAATATTCATTCTAATTTGTTTCCCACTGTCTTGAGAAATTCCCTATTGTTCTTCTTGTTTTTGGTGTTTGTAATTAATTAGAGCCTTTTGACCAAAGCTAATGCGAAGGGCTTCGGGTCTTTATGTAAGGGACACAACTCGTCTGCTGCAAAAGATAAAAGTCGAGTGTATTTGCTTTAAACATAATCTCAAGAGCTTCCAAACCACTTTGAGTCTATGTTCATTTCCGTCGCTTAGGCTACGAATACCAAACAGGGCACACATGTTCTATTAAAGGCTAATGGAAGATATATAAATATACAGAAGGTAATATTTCATGGGCAGTTAAGATTTGAAAGAAGCTTTAGTAAAGTAAAAGATAGGTAAGATAATGTTTTTTTTATTAGGGGTAGGTCAAGGGTTAGATATAGGATAATGGGAGATGGCAAGAAAATGCCAAGAAGTTCAGCGTGAGATATAGTCAAGGATGAAAAAACTATTCAGGAAGTTAAAAGTAAGAATGCTATCAAATTCCCCGGGAATATCATCAAAGCTAGATACTGATGTTCTCAATCATACCAAGGAGCAAAATCATCAAAAGGCTATGTCGCTATCAGCATCCGGGGCCTAATTATTTTTTAATCCTGTTAGTAATGTCGCTAATTCTTCCTCACAGATCAAATTTTCCTTCACATCTAAGGTATCACAAACTTTACATTTTCTTCTATTTCTTTTCCTGCAACTCTATCTCGGTTTAGCACATTCTCAAAATGTTCTGCCCATTTCTATTTAACTCTTTCCTTATCACTAATTGTAGCCCCGTTCTTATCTTTAACTGGGACAGGTCCCAGTGTAAGTGTAATTAAGTGTAATCAAAGCTAAACACTGATGTTCTCAATCATACCAAGTCAAAGGTCTAAGTGAAGTTCATTGTTGCAAATCACAAAGAAATGTCTAGGAAATCAACTATTTTCATGATTACACATTGGAAACGGTTTGATAGACAGGAAGCAATAATTCTTACAAGTAAATCATAAAACGTAAATTCATTCAAAGTCTTATCAATGAGTGCATTATGATGAATCAGGTTTTGTTGGGTTGCAAGGAGACTAACTAAATAACGCCAAATAGGAGAGCAGGGAAAAACTTTATGGGACATAGGGACACTATTATTTTTGGTTATAACCTGTTAAAATAAAAATGGAGTAAAACCATATTGCATCTCAAGATTGGAGTTTGTATATGTGTGAAAAACCATACACCCCACCCCTCTCCTCCCTAAGACCAGATTTTTGTCCGTGCAAACATGGGCTTATGCAGTAGGAAACAGTCATAGAGCTAGCCTCTTATTTTTGAAAAGGCAAGGAGCAGAAATATTTTGAATGCTACAATGTTTTGCTATTTCAACAAATGTCTTTTGATGGCAATCGATCGATATATTTCTACCTTTATCTTCCCTTCTCCTCTCTTTCGTTCGTTCAGAGTGTGAAGCACTTTGAAGCGGAGAGCTCTTCTCGAAGGGATAGATCATCCAGCAAAGAAGACAATAATCAGTCAATGCTCACAGTTACGTTGTCCAGTTCTTTAGGATCCAATAATAAAATATCCCTCAGAACTCGAATGTAACCTACTAATGCTTAACAAATTGCTTAGCTCTCAAAAACAATGATTTTGCAAATTATACTTTCTATTTTTTTCCCTTGGTCATGCCAAACTTGACACGACGCACATTTCTGTGTTTTGTGTGACATTTGATACGGGGTAGCCAATTGTGTTAAAATGCATTCAGTGAGTACTTTAGAATCGCATCATTAAAAAGTTCCTTAAATCTCTTACAGGCTGATAGGGAAATGGAAGTTAAAAAAATAATTATATTTATTCAAAGCATTGCTGCTATCCAACGCATAATATTATAATTTAGACTTTTCTTATAGATCTATAAAGCTCTTTGTATTTGTTTCTTTTTTACAGTAGGGGTATTTCTTTCTTTTAATGGAGGCAATGGTCGATTTGATGTTAATTTTTTTATGTTTATTTCTTTGTGTTTTTCTTTAATCAATTGTGCATGATTCGCTTTACATCGGCAACACGAATCGGCAGCACAGTTCGGACACGAAGTAAATTCTGCTTTCGAATCTGGATTCCACGTAACTCAATGAAAAAGGAGCCTTTATGATGGCGAATATTTGATTTGTTTCTGCTTTGGATCAGAATAAAAAAAAATGTGCATGATTCGCTTTACAACAGCAAACCGAAAAATGATAAGCACGGCTCGGACACGAAGCAAATTCTGCTTTCGAATCTGGATTCCACGTTACTCAATGAAACAATAATCTTTATGATTGTGAATATTTGATTTGTTTCTGCTTTGGATCAGAATGAAAATTCGTTTCTCCTGTCCGAAAAATTGTTTTGGAAATAAATAATAAATTCCTGTTTAGGAACTGAGGAAAATGTGCCAGGTATTCTTCTTTTTATATAGGAAGACTTCAGCGAATTTTGCTCTCATTTTCCCTTGTGCTTTACCTTAAATGGTATGTCAAGTATCCATAGGTGGTAAACGCTCTATTTTTCGACCCAGGTTGTATCCACGTGCATGATTACCAGACTGTAGTAAGACCCATTAAAAACATAAATTTTCATAATAAAAAACTAGAGATTTTGTACAATCAGTATATTTGATTTTAGTAATGCTATTGGCCCGTTGATTGGACTGTGGTTGATATACGTTGAAGGCTCTGTCGCTCAGAAAACAGCTGCGCCTGTCTATATTTTGCTGTATGGAGGACTGGGCATAGTCGTCGGACTTTGGGTCTGGGGCAGAAGAGTCATCAAAACGGTTGGTGAGGACATCACGAAGATCACTTCATCCAGGTAAAATCATGTTTTTTCGCGATAAAAGCTCTAGTTTTATTTTGATCAAATATGCTGAGTATTAAACTAGACGAAATAGCTCAAGAAAGGTTTGTAGCATACGTTTTGTTTGAGCGTCGAATATATGAACGATTTGGATATAAATTTCTAAATATAGTCTAATTTGGATAGTCTAAATTTCCAGTGTCTGTTTATTTTAATACAATATTCTTTTTTTTTTCTTCTTTTGTGCATGTGTTCTGTGTTTAATTAGGGTCGATTCATTTTCATTGAAAAAGAAACAGAGAATAAGTCACCGTTATTTGGATAAGTTACCGGTATAAGTAAGTATTTGAATCCATAGAAATATAATGAACTAGCTTTCTCAATTTACCCCAAACTGACTAACAACCACCGTTATTTGCCCCTCGTATCAAATCACCTGATCTTTTTCACCTGAGTTGAAAGGGTGTAGTTATTTCTTTAGTTGATAGAGTATTAAAATTAGCATCACCAGAATACAAGAGTAGTCAACTATTTTTTATTAAGGATATTCTAGTAGGTAATAGATATCCAGAAAATAGGATTTCTCAAATAATTGAAAAAAGGAAAAAAAAGGAAATGAAACCTGTAATATTAGAAGAAACTCAAAAATAACTCAAAAAACAAATTACATAAATTTGTCTTATATCTCAATGTTGTCACATAAATTAAGAAGAGAATAAAAAAAAACATAGAAAAAGCATTCAAATCAGGACAAATTATGAGTTCTTTGCTAAACAACAAGGTCCAAGAAACATACTAAAAGGAATATGCAAAATTTCATTCTCTTGTGGAAGAACACAGCAGAATTTAAAAAATAGGTTACAGCAACTCAAAAATGCCATAGACTGCTCGCTAAAGCATATTCAAAAACCGGGAACGTTAGAATAAGCTGTAGCATAACATGTATTTAATTTTACTCATCACAAATAATTTCTTAGACCACACTGCTTTTCCATTTACGAAACAAATAATTGAAGAAAAAACGGGTTTAATTTTTTTAAATAAAGCAGTGACAACAAAATAAAATAAAAACTACACTTTAACTAACAAAAAATAAAAATACTCCGAGTATTTCGGCCCCACCTCCGGGAGCCTTTCTCAAAGGAAAAAAAAAACAAAAAGGGAGAAAATTACAACAATTTAAGACTATTTTTAAGACATTTCAAAAATGCCACGACAACTAAACCAAACTAAAAATATAAACAATCAAATATAAAAGAAACAAGAACTCACATTTTTAAAACAAACACTCCCGCACTTGACTGTAACTTTAGAGAAAACTGCAATAATTGTTTCTATTGGCACTTTCCTCTGCCACAATCGCTGTATAAATGGGGATCTATCAAAAATGAAAAATATAAATACTTGTAACAATACGAAAAAGAGGTCACCCAACCCCCAAATCCAATCAAAATCTTACAGGTTAATGAAACACAATTATGAATTATAAATTGAATGGATTTTTTCATTTGCTATTTTAGTTGCCGTCCGTTGACTTCTTACAGCATTGACCATGCTTTGACCTCCGTTCGCAAGGTTATTACTTGTTTCAGGACAATTATGCAAACCAATACTCATTGAAGTTTTTGACTGGTCTTTAATTAAACTATTATAAATTGAATTTATTTTAAATTCCCCCTCATCTCTATTGATACTAATTGAAACTTTTTGTTTTTTTTTCCGTTGAGAAAGGCTCCCGGAGGTGGGGCCGAAATATTCGGAGTATTTTTATTTTTTGTTAGTTAAAGTGTAGTTTTTATTTTATTTTGTTGTCACTGCTTTATTTAAAAAAATTAAACCCGTTTTTTCTTCAATTATTTGTTTTACTCATCACAGTATTTTAATTGGCCAGACAAAAATTGTAGATATGTCTGTAGACTTTTGCAAAGTTTCAGAGAAATTATAGAAATAAAAAGATTATCTATGGGGATATTAGCATTAACATAGATGAAGGGGATTTTAGGATAAGCTCAATTTATAATAGTTTAATCAAGGAGCAGGTAAAATCTTCAACCAGTAGTGATTTACATAATTGCCCTGGAAAAAGTGATAACCTTGCGAACAACAAAAGTCAGAACAAGTCAAAACTGGGAAAAGTCAACGGACTGCAGCTAAACTAGCAAAAAAAAGCCATTTCATTTATAATTCATGAATTCTGTGGATTAACCTGTGAGATTTAGTTAGGGGTGATGGACCTGGGGTTTGGTGACCTTTTTTGCTTGTTCAAGTAAATATAGTCTTCACTTTTAATAGATTCCCATTTACATACTAAATATTGAGAGGAGAGTGACCCAAGGTTTCACTATAGACATTCGCTTTAGTTTTATTCTTATGTCGTAACATCAGTGCTGGAAGTTTGTTTATAATGTGAGTTGTTCTTATTTATTTTTTTTTTCTTCGTGCGTTTAGTCGTCATGTTTCTTTTGTGTGTGTGTTATTTTTAAAAACCTTTTGTTTTCGTTTTTTTCCTTTGAGAAAGTCTCCCGGACATGGGGCCGAAATATTGTCTTGCTGAATTTTTCGTAAATGGAAAAGCAGTGTGGTCTAAAAAATTACTTAAGTTGTTTGGTCCAGATCATTCCGGCAAAACTTAAAGAATCTCACCAACCACCCCCCCCCCCACCACCGTAAAAACTATAGAAAAATTGTATTGTTGTAAACTTGATCAAAGCCAGGTCAAGGAGTGACAAAAACGCTGGTCATGACGAATTTTATAAGATCTCCCGCATCCAGTAACTTTAGAATCGAAAAAAAGAGAAAAGACTCGTTAATTCAATATTTTATTATTTAGTCACAATTCCTTTTCATTTTCAGTGGATTTACAATTGAGATAGGAGCTGCATTCACAGTTTTATTAGCATCAAAAGTTGGCTTACCAATCAGTACCACGCATTGCAAAGTGGGATCTGTAGTCTTCGTTGGGTTAGCCCAGAAAACAAAGCGAGGAGTGGACTGGAAGCTTTTCAGGTAAAATTTATCAATTTGAATTAAATTTCATTACACTAGTAACTTATGCTAATTTAAACTAGTAACGTTACTATACCCTAAAAAGATAATTTTCAAATGAAGTTACCGATTTCATTTTATATAGCATATATGTGTAAAACATTTATTCGCACTCACAGTACAAGAACTCCTGGGAGATAGTATTTATTTAAAACTATATTAACCTAAATCCTAAAGTTATTAATGAAGAACTAGGTAAAGTCAAAAATATATTTATTAGAGTGGAAAAAATTTAATAATGTAGGAAGCAAGTTTAATTAAGCTACGATAAAAATATTTTATTTTTGTGTAAAATCATTGTTGAAAAAATGGCTTTTTCCGATGTATTAAAGCCATTGTTTCTACGGTTACACTGAGAAAAGTAAAATAAGCTTTATTAATCAATGCTTTACTATCGGTTTTAAATACCGAAACTCTTTGTAAACAGCGGCAGACCCAGAGGCCCCCCTCAAGTTTTTTCTGGCGCCCTCATTTCTTTTTTTCCTTTTTAAGCTCTTTTTTTTAGAATAAATTTGTCAATTTGGTCAATTATTGGCATCTTTGTCATATTGCCCCCTCCCAGTATTTTGCTCGTTGGTGCCCTTGTCGCATTGGCCTCCCCCAAGATTTTGCTCTAGATCCGCCTCTGTTCGTAAAGAATACTCATAAAACGGCATTGTTTTGTGTTGCAAACCGTCTCCACTGGTTAGGCCACTTTATGAAAGTCGTTTATTTATTCTTTCAAATGTAGTTTTTAGAGTCATATAGACTCTAAAAACTAAATTGAATAAAGGATCTTTGACATGTTAGGTGCATTTTCTATTCTGGTTGTTAAGATGTATGTTTAAAAAAAAATTATGTAAGCGACAGTCAAAAATAGCTTCAGTCTCAAAAGTGACGTCTTTGTAACGAATGGGGTTGTTCCCAATTTAATGATCTCCTAATGACAGTGAGCAATAGCATAAGCATACTAATATTGTGATTAATCAAATATAATATTGTTTCCAAATTTCGAAACTGCCCAGCTTTTATAATTGAGCTGTTCAAGAGGCCGAATTGACGAAGTCTTGAAACAAAGTGGTGGAAAAGTACTTATCGGTTATACAATAAACACTCGAAAAAAAGTGAAGTTTGGTTAATATAATACTTTATTAACAAAATTATGCAAACTACTACAAAGAATTATGGAAGCAGGCCGCCCAGAGCGCAGTATATTAAATACATAACCTAACCTAAGTACCTTTTTTTTGCCCCTCAACCCCGAAAATTCTCCATTTGATCTTACTGATGTTTTTTCTTATGTAAACATGATCAAATTTATTGTTAGATTTTGCTTCTAATCCTTACTCTTAGGGGATGTGTTTATGAATATATGGGTTGAGTAGAGAGGATTTTAAGACATTTTCGGATTGGAGGGGAAATGGATTTTTGACTGGAGAGAAAAGAAAGTATCAAGGGAGAAAAGGGGAGAAAGGAGAATCTATTGCTTGTCCCATGTGTGGATCTCAGGATGAAAGTTTGATACATTTTGCGTGTGAATGTGTCGAATTGAATGAATGGAGGCGAGAGAGGTATGGTAAAGAAAAATTGAATGAGGTATGGATGGTAGATAGAATGAAAGAGACACATTTTCTGAGTATATAAAGGATAGCAAGGTTTGTCAGAATTGCAGCTGCACATCGTGGGCGTTTTCTTTAAATAGTATTAATTTAATTTAGTTTAATTTGTTGTTTTGTTTTTTTTATGTAAAATTCCTATGGCCCACGGGCTTTTTCATAATAAACTATTATTATTATTATAGAGTAAAAATATAATCAATTACTATGATTCCAAAACGTATAAAAAAATAAGAACAACTGCTTCTGAAAAGCTCATTGTGTTTCCATCGGATTTTAAAGCATTTCAAGTTACAACCCTAATCTGAATAGTCTGTTCAGTTCATAGCAATAGTCTTATATTAGTAAATAGTATATTAGTAATAATATAATTAGTATAATATATACTAGTATATAATTAGTATATATAAGTAGTATATATCAGTATATATACTAGTATATTAGTATATGCTAGCATATAATTAGAATAATATAATATATATTAGTAAATAGTCTTCTAAGTTGACACGAACATGTTAGTGCTCCTGGATTTTTACTGGATTTATAAGAGACACTGATTAAGGTATGAACTAAAAAAAAGTTTCCTGTGTTATGCGCGATTCCAGTTGCCGCATGGTTGGGCGACAGGCTTCCCACATATCCGTACAAAAAAACAGCAACCGAAATGTTGATTCGACGCCCTCTGCGCCATCAATGGACGGGGAGGATTTAGTCCTTTTTTCATTTTATGCCTTAGCCATACCATAAAATGTGTGCCCTGAGCAACACTTTTCTTTATTTTGTTTTTTTGTTTGTCCCTTTTTTTTTATCTTACACCAGAGCTACATTTTTTTTTAATTCTTATGCACGAGCCACACCGAGCTGTCAATAAAAAAGAGCCAAAAAATAATACATTTTTCTCTGATTCATGCCATACTTGTGTGCAATTTCTGAGCTGTCGAAATTATAAATTTTGCTTCCCTAGCAACAAGAATACGGACATAAAACCCTAAAAATTTTACTTTATGAACACAAGAAGTGCATTTGCTATGAATAGTTCCTTTTATTTTTCTCAGCCCAACTTAGCAAGAGGAAACGGTGAAAGAACCCATACTATTACAGAGTAAAATCCCTTTGATTCGTGACAGCTGTAAGTAACGTGGCGTTCTCCATTCCTCTCAGGGTGAAAAATGAAATATATGTATTCGTATTTAGAGTTGTAAGAAAGTTTTTTTGAAAGTAATTACCTCGGATTTTTTGTATTATACCAGTATGTTTTTTGTAATTATGATTTTAAAAATATGAATTACGCAATCCAAAATTTTATTTTACAGTTCATATAAACAATCGGGGAATGTGCCTTAAAGACTTGTATTCCCAAGGAAAAGCTTCCTCGTGATTATAATGCTTTCTGAAAAGCTTTCTGAAACCGTCCAATTAACGTGCTTATTCTCTTTCAGGAACATTGCGTTTGCGTGGGCAGTCACCGTCCCAGTCGCGGCCGCTCTTGGTGCTGCCTTTATGGCCATTTTTAAGTTCTGTGTTATGCCCAATATGGATTTCTTGGTAGAGCAAATCGCCCAGAATGGAACAACAACTCTTGGGCTCCTGTAAACCCTTTCTGAAAATCTGTTATTTTTTTATTTCTAAAATAAGTCACTCTGAAATATGTCTGTTTTTTATGGTTCTACCTCTTCTATTTTGCTTTAATATCAGTGAACTAAGAGAAAGTGTTAGAAATTGTTTTGTTTATTTCAACTATACAATTAAAGCAGATATTTGTTAAAGTGAGTTTCTCTCGTATAAACGATATCTTTTTGGCTAGTTGATAGAATTTATGTTGCTTATATAACACATAATTTTTAAATAAACAATTTGTAAAATAAAAGTATTTTAAACAATTCGAAATTGTAGCAAATTGTTATTTTATTTTTTTTTGCGTCTCAGCCGAACTCAGATAAACTCGATAATTGATTTTAATAAAATATATCAGCATCCGGTACTGTATTTAGATGGGTTAAAGTAGATAACGACTCTCCAAAATCAAAAGACAATAATTTCAAAATCTACCTTGAATTATCTAGGCCTTATTTGAAGTTGTTCCTTGTTTCTTAGAAGGGAAATAAAGATTGAAAGGGAAGCATGAATGTATTCTTGGACTTATTTCCAGTTGATCAACTTACTCCTATATTTCTTAAATCTAATAAATAAGCCCCTTTGTAGCTTTACATTTTTAATTGTTGCTTACCAAAAAAACGGACGATGGAATTGTCAAACCGATCTTTCTTCAGTGGAACATCGTGCTAAGTTTTCTGGAGGGAGAGATAAATGTGTTTTTAATTTGGATAGCTGAAAGCTCATGAATGACACTGCCCTCCCTTTCAAACTAAAATAGGTTGGGTAAAGGATGAAAAAAACTGTTTAAATAGAAATAACTGAAAGGGAAAAGGTTTTAAGGGATTTTTGGTTATTTGTAGGACTTTTTAAGTGCATAGAATATGAACAGTCTTAGCTACTCAATTGCCTGCAAGTCCTGTGGACATGGTCAGTCATAAATATTTGAATGATTTTTCTGGGTCTCCAATTGCCAATGTGTAATGTGCATGATAACCTATTTACTACAAAAAGGTAAATTCAAAATAATAAACAAATAAGGAAAAATACATGAGAGAGGTAATAACAACGACTGATTGTGCCAATAGATTTTTTCACAAACTCCATTTTGTAATTAAAATAGGGATATACATGGTGCGCGAATTAACGGCAAATTTTGTGGAAAAACTAATCATTAAAAAATTTTGTGGGTTTTGCAATTCATAATATGATATGAATTTGTTGTTTCAACATCATCTAGCGTTTGACAATACTTGGTATTTTTATTTTTCTTTTTTTAAAGAAAAACCTGCAAAAGGCACCTATGGGTCACCAATTGCATTTAAATGGCTTACTGAACTGATGCATTATTTGAATTATCTTACTCTATGCCTATCTACCTTAGTTCTGCCTTAGAACTCTATGCCCTGAACTGATACATTATTGGAATTATCCTTACTCAATGCCTATCTACCTTAGTTCTGCCCTAGAACTCTATGCCCTGAACTGATACATTATTTGAATTACCCTTACTCTATGCCTATCTACCTTAGCTCTGCCTTAGAACTCTATGCCCAGAACTGATACATTATTTGAATTAGCCTTACTCTATGCCTATCTACCTTAGTTCAGCCCTAGCATGGATGATAGTCTATCTATCAACAAGTGAAGTGAATCATTTTTATACAATTCTGACAAAATTATTCCAGCTTTGCCTCTCACAGAGACTATCTCTCTTGGCTTTACTCTAATGAGGCATGGCTCAAGTTTTTCATTAATTTGACCAAGTTGATTTTAATTAAAAAATCAATGGACTTGGTTGATCTTTTATTTCAACGGACTCGAAAATTCAACGGACCGAGTCTGTTGATTTTTGAATTAAAATCAAGCTGGTGGAAGTAATGAGAAATTTGAGAGCCTTGGCTAATTAGAGTAAAGCCAAGACAGATAGTCTATGGGAGAGGCAAACCTGGCATAACTGTTTCAGAATTTTATACTGTGTTTTTGGTTCGGCAAAATTCTCCAGAGATAGGCTGGTAAACTAAATACGTAATAACAATGGCTTGACAAATTTAATTAGAAGATCTGAACCGAACTGACCAAAAATGAACTTTTTTTTTAGCGGAAAACCAGACCAAGACTAATTTGGTAACAAAAGAAAGGAGTGAGCCAAACTTTATTTGTAAGACTAGTGACAAAGAGAAGTAAGAAAAAAAATCGCAGTTGGATTGGACAAAAGTCTTCTTTTCGTAGGAGACTACAGGAACCAAAAGAAACATTGAATTGACAAATTCTAATAGCTGTATATTTTCTTTTCCCGAAATACTAAGTAAAAATGTGTAAAATTCAAACAATTTTTTGTTGAAAGTGAAAACATTTTTTTTTATCCAGAAATTATCAGAAAAAAAAATCAAGCTGAAAATCACTCAAATTTTTGATATTAATCGTGATATTTTGGCGTAGCAGGCATAACAGCATTGGCTAAGCACTACAGTAGTCAGCCTTAACAAAGACAGGTTCTTCACATAACCATATAGATGGCACAAAATCATAATTGAAAAAAAAATGCCTAATAGGGTGTTGAATCCTTGACATTTTGATTCAAAGTCCAATGTTCTACCATCCGAACTAACAGGACTGTTAATGCAATTTAATTTATTGGCTGGTTTAGCGCCATACTGGCGTAACCTACAGCCTATTCCCCAGGGGCTATGAAGGGTCATGTCATAACCAAAACATAGCTATTGGACCTTTTAAATATGCTGAAAAAATAGATGTTACAAAATTTTGATCGGACGACTTTAGGGGAAGGGGGCTAGCTGCCCCAATCTTTTTTTGACGCCTAAAAAGGGTAGCAATTTTAATTTCTATTTGAATGAATCATTATAGATTTCTCTATTATGTTCAGGTAACCCACTAGACCTGGCAGAAAATAAGGACACATCAGTGCTATTAATGCAAAAATTAATTTTCCATGTTGTTAAAGATAGAGTACTGCAATTATCCTTTACAAGATTTTTGACCTTGTTGATTCCAATAGTGCAATTTTTATTCTGATCTGACGCCATTTTCGAAGGCTTTCATGCTCTTTTTAAATCACAATTAATTTGTTTTCGCAATAAGCTTTTATTTTTAAGATTAACCGAAATAATAGTTACAATTCCTGAAATAGTGTGAGATGAAAATTTTTCACATCAGGCAGCTTTTTTTCAAAACGCGTTTTTCTACTTTTGGTTACTATGAGCTGTGTTTCACTCTTTACCAGGCTACAGCTACTGCTCCTCCAACCATGATCAACGACACCATATCTTATAAATATAAAGTAAGGAAAAAACGAAAAGGAAGCAAAAATGAAAAGAACTTTGGTCCTAAATCACATTCATAGGTTTGGTTCTCATCAATCACCAAGGTTTAGGTCAGCAGTACTTTCAAAAGGCTTGCAGAACCAATTTGCAATGCAGTCCATCTTTAAAGAAATATCAATTATACTGTATCCTATAGAAATGAAGTACAGAATAAAAAGGACCAGTAAGCAAAAAGAAAAGTAAAAGTAAGGAAAAAAGAGAAAAGTAATGAAGCGTAAGGAAAAGGAAAGAAAAAACAAATGGAATTAGGTCATAAATCACATAGATAGGTTTGGTTCTCATCAATCGCCAAGGTTAAGGTCAGCAATACTTTCGCAAGACTTATATAACAAATCTGCAAACTAGTCCATCTTTAAAGAAACATCAATGCCATTATATATTATAGAAATAAGTTAAGGAAAGAATAAAATGTAGGAAGAGAAAAGGTAAGAAAAAATGAAAACAATAGTAAAAAAAGAGAAAGAATTTGGTTGTAAATTACACGCATAGGTTTGGTTCTCATCAATCACAAGGTTAAGGTCGTCAATACTTTCGCAATACTTTCGCAAGACTTATAGAACCAATTTGCAAGCTAGTCCATCCTTAAAAAAACATAAATGCCACCGTATCTAATAAAAATAAACTTAAGGCAAAAATAAAAGGGCAAGGTTGCTCCCTCCTCGATACTTTGCCTTGAACACTAAATTTGACTGTTTGTCCGCATTTCTTAAGAACGACTCCTGAAGCATAAAGGCAGTTTAATTAGTATAAGAAACTGTCGTAAAAGTGCTAAAAACTTTAGCGCAAAGAGCTAGATATTGAGAGGGGGGGGGGTGGCAGTCCCTTCATATACGGAATAATTTTTGTTCGTTTTGATTTTAATGCTGCTCCTTATATTGAGTTAAAAAATTTGTTTTTATTAAAGCTTTAAATGCTTTTAAAAAATCTTCCTATTCTAAATAGACGGTCCTTGCGTTTCAGGAGTCGTTCTTAAAAAAATGTGACCAACAGTCAAAACTTAAAGATTAAGGCATTTTGAGAAGGGGGGGGCAGTCCCTTCATATACGGAATAATTTTTGTTCGTTTTGATTTTTAATGCTGCTCTTTTGGCTGTCTTGGCACCAGTCAAGGTGGGCAATCTCTTGTTTTGAGTTTTAATGTTGCTAATTAATTTCAATGGGCAAATACATATTTTTTAACTTAATTTCTGATTGTTTTTCAAATATTGCCAGTAAATCTGGCTTATCCTCTATGAAAAATTTTTTCTCTTGATAGAAAAATCCTCCGCGGAAAGTTCCTACCATAAAAATACACCCACTTAAAATTCCTTCCGGACAATTCCATCTTCATTGAAAATCCCCCACCTCCCCTTCGTAAAATTTCTTGCAGACAATTCAGCCTGAAAAATTATCCTTGGCATACTTTCAGTCCAAATATATGCGATTCATCAACCTTACTGCTAGCCATAAAAGGCTATGAGCCTGAGAAAATTTGCCTGATTTTCGAAAAAGGAGAGAAACACCCCCTAATAGTCAAAGAATGTTCATGACAGTCACATCGGCATTAGCTTAAAGAGCAAGGTACTGAGGTAGAGGAAGAAGCCCATCTCATATGTGGAATAATTTCTGTTTGTTTCAAGTTTTAGTATTGCTCCTTACTTCGGTTGAAAAACTTTTTTTTATTTATTTTCTGATTAACTGCTACTAATTTCTTATGGGAAATCTGCCTCCTTCCTTTATGGAAAATTTGACCCACCGCAAAAGATGTCTCCATGTACAGTTCCTCCTGTTTAAAATCCCCTGGGGAATTTTTCAGACAATTCCATCTTCGTTGAAAATTACCCCAGTGAAATTTCCCCGAAAAATTCTCCTTAGCCTGCATTGGTGTGAAAAAGATTTTATTTTTATTTAATTTCTAATCGCTTTTTAAATCATGCCGGAAATCCCTCTCAGTGGAAATTTTTCCGAAAATCACACCCCCCCCTTCTTCCCTAATGGATAGGTTTTCCTTCAGAAAATTTCCCCTTATATAATTTCTTCCGCGGATAATTCCTTTTCTTATAGGAATTCTGGATAATTTCTCATGTATAAGATTTCCTTTAGGAAGATTAGCCCTCCCCAGAGAAAATTCTCCCCCGAAAAATCCTCCCTCGCAGAAAATGCCGCCCCCGTCCCCCCCAAAAAAAACGTCTGTATTCATCCCAAAAACAAATACTATATGTAATCTGAGACGACGCTATAGCGTTGCCTATATTGAAGACCATAGGACTTCAATTTTTTGTTATTTACTTATTATTTTTTTTCCCAGTGGCAGGTGGTCGTTGAAAATTAGGAGGGGGGCCATTCAATTAAAAATCGGAAATTATAAATGCCATTTTTAAGATTCGAAAGTGATCGGAAGGCAACTTGCCTTCCCCGACCTTTGTTCCTCAAATGCTTCCGATTAAAACTTTAAGATAGTCAAAATATTTCAAAGATCAAATAACAAAAACTCCGGGGTTGACACAACCCTTAGAGCCCCGAGTCAGGTATTGTAAGTGATGCCACGGGGGTATATCCGGCTTTTAAGGAAAGATTTTAAAAATAGTTCAATGATCAGATAAACCCACAGAGTGTGAGTCTGGGCGGGGTGACTTCACATCCCCTACCTGTCCGGAGGGGCGTCCCACAGGGCTCTATTCTTGGTCCAATACTTTTTCTCCTTTATATTAATGATTTGGTTACGGACCTTGGTCCATCAGTGCACCCAGTACTTTTTGCTGACGATAGCAACTTTTTCATCACCGGTCCTAATTTACCATCCGTCGTCACCTCTACTCAAACCCTTCTGAATAGAGTACAGGAGTGGTGTCTCGTTAACTGCATGACCATTAACAGCAAGAAAAGTCAGGTGGTATTATTTCGAACCCCTTACAAAAAAAATGAAGCTCAGCCAGCACTTGGCCTAAAATATTCTACCAATCTCCTCCCGCAGGTCAAAGTTGCCAAGTTTCTTGGTGTCCACATAGACTCCTGCCTATCATTTGCAACACATGTGTCCTAATCAGAGCCATAATTTTGTGACAGGTAAGTATGATTAATCGTGTGAATTATTTTCTTCCTCCCGATATCCTTGTCACCCTTTATTATTCTTTTATTTACCCATATATCTCATACTGCGGATCTGTATGGGGCAATACTTATCTTTCAGTTACCAATAAATTAAAATCTACTCAAAACCGTGCCGTCAAAGCAGTTTTTCGGTTGCCACGACTATATCCCACCAAAGACTTGTACTCCGATTTTGGTATTATCCCTTTTGAACAAATCATCAAAAAACTAAATCTATCCCTTGCATACTCCGCTTACCATAAAAATCTTCCTCCCCACTTATTATCTTATTTTAATAGTAACAATTCTGAAGGCCACTGTCTCCGTTCATCCAACCGTTCCTTCATTGTCCCCAAGTGTATCTCTAGTTCCGCCCAGCGATCCCCAATTTATACATCTATACTTCAATGGAATTTAATACCCTCCAGTGTCGAGCTATCCACAAGTTTTCGGACGCTATATAACAATGCACTAAAATCTTGATATTATATTTCTCTAAATGTTGATTCAATTTGCTTTAATTACCCATGTTTTCTCTTTTCTTTTTTTTCTCTTCTTCATTTTCAATTTTTTGTTGTTGTTTCGGTCCTTAAAAAGTTCGCTTCTAGGATCTTTATTATTATTGTTGTTATGTGTTTTTTTTAAATAAATTGAATTGAATTGAGTTGAATCAGATAAACCCGATCCCCTCCCCTAAAAAACTTATTTGAACTCAGGGACTCAAGGGAGCTCACCCCTGGCCAAATTCCAAAAATCACGGGAACTGACCCCTGACCCTCCCTCTATGGCCAGACCCTGTTTCCCCTCCGAAAAAAGCTATTAATGATATTTTATTCCAAGCATCATGGGAACTGACCCCTGTGCCTCCCTCCATGGTCCACCCCCCATAAAAACAAGATTATTAACGATATTGTGTTCCAAAAATCATTAGAGCTGACCCCTATCCCTTCCTCCACGGCCTGACCTCCCCCCCAAAAAAAATATTTTATTTCGAAAATCTTGGGAACCAACCCCTGGTCTTCCCTCACGACTCGACTATTATTTCTTTTCCAGAGGCACTTGATAGGGAAGAAATAGTAGCATAAACTTCGGATGGGCGTAATTTGATTGTAAATCGGAAATTCTAGTGGCCTTTTTAAGAGTGGTTAGAGGGCATCTAGTTTCCCCTCCTATTTTCCCCCAAAAGTATCCGATAAAGATTTTAGTATTTTGTTAAAAATAGTTCAAAGATCAAATAACTAAAAAACTCCGGGGTCAACACAACCCCCAGAGCCCCGGAGCACGTGTTGTAAGTTATGCTACGGGGCATACAAGGTTTAAAGGAGGGATCTTAAAATAGTTCACGCTTCAGATAAGCTCAGCCCCCCCCCCACTAAAAAAACTTATTAACCATATTTTAACGAAAGTAAAACAGTTCAAAATAGGGATGAAACCTTTTTATTGACAGTGAATAGGTATAAAATTATTTAACTGGATATTTCGAACACATATACAGTGTTCATCATCAGCAGTAAAACTTATACTGCTGATCATGGACTATTTTACTGTTATAGAAATTTTATACTGCTATTTTGATGAACTGTTTTACTGTTTGAACTGTTATACTGCTATTTTGAACTGTTTTACTTTAGTCATGGAAAGGTAGTGTGGTCTTCGAAGTTATCTAACCATATTTTATTTCAAAACTCTAGGGAGCTCACACCTGGCAAAATTCCAAATATCATGGAAATTGACTCCTGGTCATCCCTCCATGTTCCGACCCTCCCCCCTCCAAAAAAAGCTATTGACGATATTTCATTCCAAATAGAATGGGAACTGACAACTAGCCCTCTCCATGGACCTACCCTCCCCCCTAAAAAACAAACTTATTAAAGATACTTTATTCCAAAAATCTTTGGAGCTGACTCCTGGCCCCATACGGAAGAACCCTCCCCCCCCCGAAAAAAGAAGAAAACTTAACTTAACGCCTATTTATTGCAAAACTAAGGGGAGCTGACCCCTGGCCCTCCAGCCTATTAACGATATTTTATTACAAAACTGTTTGAGCTAACCTTTGATCCTCCATGGACCAGCCCCCTCCAAAAAATTATTAATAATACTTTATTATAAAACCTACGGGAGCTGACCTCTGGCCATCCATGCCCCCTCCCTAAAAACTGAATACCTTACATTAGACCTTAGATCCTCCTGCCATCAGTGGCATACAGGGAGTCGACAAAGCCTCTCCCTTTATCACCAAGCTGTGCAGCTGCAGTGACATTTTCCCATTGTGGAGTGAGGGAAATGTTGGCCTCTTTCAGGTCCCGATCATACTGCTTCCGTAGTGTGCTCTTTGGTTGACCTTGTCTTTGTCTTCCTTCAGGCTGCCACTGATACACTCTTGAGGGCAGTCTATCTTCGAGCATGCGTAGAAAATGGCCCAAATACGTCCATCTTTGTTTCTTCTTAACTTCGGTCACTAAGGGCTGGTTCGTTTTCAGTCTGATTTCCCTATTAGTAATTTTCTGATGCCAACCGATTTTGAGGATCCTTCGAAAGCAAATGTTTTCAAATCCAAGGATACATTGCTTAAGTTGTTGGTTGAGTTTCCAACATTCACTGGCGTATATCAATATAGACAGCACATTGCACAAGACAGCACGTTGAACAGGTGCAATTTTAAACAAAGTGAGTACTTGTTACTTCTCCAAACTGGTGTCAGTCTGTGTGAAGGCGCCTGATGCTTATCCAATCCTTCTATTGATTTCAAATGTTACATCTTCAGTATTTCCTATCCAGCTTCCTAAGTATTTAAATTCTTGGGCCTGTTCAACAGTTTTATCGGAACATTGAAGAGCTAGGGAGGAGCCAGATGTGGACATACTTGTTAATTTGTCTAGGCTGATCGACAATCCAACCTCTCGGGCTTTTTCTGAGATTTCATCGAATAGCAGCTGTAATCGATCTTTGGCTTCTTCTAGCAGTAATATATCATCTACGAAGTCAAGATCTACGAGTTGCTTGCTTTTGGCATTTACTCCATAGCCCGTAGACTGTCTGAGTACGTAGTCTATTACTATTGTGAATATAAGTGGTGATAATACACATCCTCGTGTGATACCAGTCATGATTTTGGAGTATCTTGTAACTTTGTTTTCTGTTCGTACAAAGCATTCTGTTTCTTTGTACAGGGCGATAATCAGTGCTAATATATTGGGAGATATTCCGTAGTATTTGAGGATTTTCCATAAGGTTTCTCGGTCAACCGCATCAAAGGCCATTTCTAGGTAAATGAAAAGAAGATACAGCTTCTTATTCCATTCCTTTGAGTCTTCAACTAGCATTCTCAGTATAAAAACTAGGTCTGCATATGATCTTACAGGTCGAAAGTCGTGTTGTTTTTCACGAAGATGTTGGTCCAGTTTCTGATATAGGAACTGTAGTATAATAATTGACATAGACTTACCAGGTATCGACGTTATGTTAATGCCTCTCCAGTTACCGGAAACTAGCGTGTCGCCTTTTTTGGAAAACATAATAATGGTTCCTTTCGTCCAGTCAATGGGCAGTTTCTAGTCGCTCTATATCTGAGTGAGCAGCTCAACCCGAATTGTCATGCAGATGAGGACTGAAGTTTTCAGCATCTCATATGTAATACCATCTACTCCTCGCATTCTTCCATTCTTCAGCTTTTTAACAGCGGCTATGATTTCTTCTGGAGAGGGTGGTTCTTCATTGACATCAATAAATATAAATGGAGTGTAAGGAATTATAGCTCGGTCATTTATACTTGGTCTATTTAGTCGGTTCTCGAAGTGGGTTGCCTACCTTTCGTCAATCTTCAAAAGGTCTGTCAAAGGGCTCTATTCTCATGCTTTACTAGATTAATCCTGCTGGGCTCGACACCAATCATATCATTGGTTAATTTATAGACTGTTTTCAAATATCCCTTCATTGCTGCTTTTTCCGCCAAAGCAAGTTTGTGTTCAACAAATTACCTCTTGTCAGCCCAGACAATCATCTTTACTTGTTGGTCTATTTCTTTCTATGATCCTTGCATATAATAAGCTTGCAAAAAAAGCTTCTTAATTATTTTTTATTCCAGTACTTATGGGAGCTGACCTCTGGCCCTCCACGGCCCAATCCTCCTCCCGCCAAAAATTATTAACAATATTTTATACCAAAACTAATGGGAGCTGACCCCTGGCCCTCCCTCAAAGGCCTGACAACTCTCTCTCCTTCCCCCCAAAAAAACTAAAAACAACAACTTATGAACGATATTTTACTCCGAAAGTATGGGAGCTGAACCGTAGCCCATCCTCCATGGCCAAACTATTTATTTTTTCCCCAGAGGCACTTCATATGGAAAGGGTGGCCACATGAAATTCGGAGAGGTTCATTGATTAGAAATCGGAAATTCTAGTGCCCTTTTCAATAGTCAAAAGCGATCAGAGAGCAATTAGTACCCATCCAATACTTTTCTCCGCAAATGCTTTGATAAAAATTTTAAGACAGCCTTTTTTTTAAACTGTTCAAACTCCAGGGTCAATACGAAACCACCAGCCCCGGGGCAAGTCCTGTAAGTTATACCCTATTTTCCAAACTTAAGGTACCTGACTTAAACTTAAGACTAAACTTAAACTAAACTTAAGATATTTTCGTCCAAAACTTAAGCTAGTTGACCCCGTGTGCTACATGGTCTGACCTCCTTTCTCCCTAAGGAAAACCTTATTAAACAACAAGCAAATTTCATAGCTTACAAGCTTACAACCTCTCTTCTTTTTTGACGCTTAAGACTGGCACTACAACTTTTAATATTTATTAAAAAAAAAGCCCACTCCCAACCTTCTAGGACCAAGGGTTTGACACGATCACCCCCCCCCCAGAAAACAGAAAATAAACATGCATATGTTATCATTCTTTTGGTAAAAAAGCAAAATTCCAGGCTTTTAAAGGTAGGAGCTTGAAACCTCTACAATGAGGTTATCTCATATACTGAAACTAATTGTGCAATTTTAATTGAGATGCCTGCAATTTTTGAGGATGTTTGACCCTTTTTCAAAAATCACAAAGATTATTCTTAGGTTTGTAGCTTGTTATGGGCAACATTAAATTTAATAAATTTTATGAATTTGGGATCAGGATAAAAGGCCAGTCTGGCCGAGTCGCTCCTCACCTACAACTTGTTACCATGACCTTTTTAATCTTAATAGATATATTAAGATTGCCTGCAATGTTGACTGCTGTACAACGCCACCACCCTGGATAGGGTACGCGTCCAACAATTCAGTTGGCTTGGCCACATCCAGTGCCCGTCCAATGACCAACTACCAAAAATTACCTTCAAAGATCATATCCACGGTTCTAGCCCTTTCGGTCATCCTCCGGGTGCTGGAAGGACAACTTCTCCGACTAAAACCTCCCTGGTCTTCTCAGAATGGCACAAAGCAGAGAGCAGTATAGGCGACACATACAGTTGCTTTTGAGGAGAGAGGCCCTGAGATGACCCCTAAGGCCGGATGGGACTTTAGGAGGAGAAGGAAAAGCAAAATAGGATCTTTAAAGAAGAAATTTTTCATTGCTGTGAGCCTCTTCAAATGAATTATCAAACTATGTTGCAACAAATCAAGAGGACTGCTGCTAATGAAAAAATACACTTAAAAAAGATAAAAATATTTCTGAGGGACCAAGGCCCCCTGTTCTCCATTTAAACACACCACCGCCTGCTCTGTTTGTAAGTTCTTATTTCCATTTTATGATTAAAATTGCATACCGATGGACTTTTAAAAAGCTACTTAGCACAACTAAATCAACACATCACAGTTAAAAATAAAGCTAAACATAGACAAGCCGGCGGCACACGTCACACCGATGGCACCA
This sequence comes from Artemia franciscana, assembly GCF_032884065.1. Lineage (NCBI taxonomy): Eukaryota > Metazoa > Arthropoda > Branchiopoda > Anostraca > Artemiidae > Artemia > Artemia franciscana. The sequence goes on along the minus strand of NC_088872.1, from coordinate 39,525,089 downwards.
ACGATATGCCATCTTACCGATGTTATTCATAAACACGCCGGTGCGTCTTTCTTCGGCACGGCGTGGAGCAAGTATGCATCTTTCAAAAATTCATTGCTATTTCACAGGATATTTTAGAAAACCACATGAAAAATTATGTCTCAATTATATCCTATAATTAATTAAAACTTTTAAATCCTCTCACTAGCCTAGTGTTCACATTTGCTGGGATGTGCGGAAAAGCGCAATGCGAACAATGAATGTTTTGTAGAAACGAAAGATAAAATCACGTGAAATTCGCAGGTAAGATGTAAGAAAAATTGTTGTTACCTTCACGGCATCTGATAAAAGGCAACATTTAATTCACTTGATGTAAGAATATTAATATGTTTAAAAAAAAAGAAAGAATCAAAAATACTTCTTCTAAAAATGTGTTATCTTCCTGGTAAGTCGGCTCATTTAAAGCCTTTTAGGTTGAAGAACAAAAATTTTAGTTCAAACGCTGCATTTGTATTTTAGGAAGAAATTCTAAGACTAAAGGGAATGTCGGATCTGATAACCTTACTAACATTGGATATCCCAGACGGGAGAAAAAGCTTAGCTGAAAGCCATGTGAACCTTGAAGCTGTTGCACAGTACTGTGAAGGAAACTATCTGCAGGTTTGTAGAAAGTTTGGTAAACCTTTACTTTTGGCTATCTTGGAAAAGGGTTAGGTTAGAAAAAATGAAACTTTCAGGGATGAGTCTACAGTCTTAAGTATGCTCCAGGAAGGTATTTTGAAGTACCTATCTCTCTCTTGATGGTCCTGACCTTTGATTACCTAAACAAATTCATGTGCTATAAAAGGGAAACCTTGCAAAATAGCCTAGATCTTCTGCTTAAATAAAGTAGGCTACAAAAAAATTGTTTTCAGCTTCCCATCTTTGCTTAATCCCAATTCATAAGGTTTTAAACATATGCAAATACATTTCCTAAATTTTGAAAAAAACTTTGATATGGCTTAAAATTCTACTCAAATAACCGGAATTGCATTTTCAGAGCTAAAGCCAGAGAAAAAGAAACTGAAAATTAAGGTAAAATGCTGTTTTTTCAAAATTTATATAGGTATAGACCTATCATGTAGACAAATTTCAGGACCCTCTAGAGAGAGAAGGAGTAGAGGTAGGCTACTTCAAAATACTTTTCTGGGACTTACTTTAGCCTATAGATCCATCCCTGAAAGTTTCATTTTCCTGGTAAAATTTATAGTTCATATTATTGACTCACAACTAAAGTGAACATAGGCCTACCACTCAATGCCATTTTATGTTCTTTACAAATATAATAATCACTTCTGTCAAAATCCAAATTTAAGCATGTTTTGATGTAACCTAACTATAAATAGGGTCAATATTCCTATTGCCTGAACAATTGTTTAGGATCATGAAACTATTGTTAATAGATGCATTTTGACTTTTGGAACATCTTTTCTCTCTTGCAAAACGACTGCAAACTCACTGTTATGGAGTTATTCTGGCCCAAATATCCTGTATTTACACATATAAAATTGCAATTATTTCCAGTTTTGTTGATTGGATATTTGTAATTGTAAATCTGTAATAGTTTAGAAACAAAATTGGGCTATATATTTGCACATCAGGGGGGTGGAAGTAAAGCATAGCATATATTAAATATGTAAACTAACCATTGCTGTATTTAATATAGCCTATGCTATGCTTTACCCCCCCCCCCCTAATGTGCAAATATATAATAACTCCTAATAAGTAAATTTGCAGTAAGCTTGGATGAAATTGAATATGTTACTCAATGTCTTTTTTACATTCTTTTGTAATCATTGTTTATATAAACAACAGAAACAAACAATAATCAATCTCTACTTGATAATCTGAACCATTTTGTTGATAATTTGGCTAAAATCCCAATAGCCTTCATTAGCCTACAAGTTGGTTGATGATGGTTGGTAGCCTACAATCAGTTGATGATGGTGATACAAACTCTATTGATGTGCTGTGACCTAGTTTAAATTTATCCAATATTTCCTATAGACGGAGTGTTTCTTTCCCAATGTGTTGGGAAAAAACACTTAACAAAATAATACCATTTTTGTCTTATTCTGTTTTTTATTAGACAATTACTTTATTTGTGATAAGTGCCATGTCACTGAATTAGTATTGATTATCTTGTTGTAATAAGTGTTGCCAATATTATGCCAAAATCGACAGTAAAAAGTGTTGGTGTGTCTGATGAATTGGGAAAAAGACCTGAAAAGCACATTTGAGAAAGCCCCTCCAAGTCAGACCACTGTATGAAATGCCTGACAGGCCTTGAAAAAAGTTCTAAATGTTTGCAGTGTGACTCATGCAGCAAATGGAGATGTGCTATTTGTTTAAATTTGAATGTTGAAGAATTTGCTGCATTGAGCTCGGCTACTATTAAGCTTTGAGTGCACATGGAACTGTTCTAAATGCCTTACAAGCCCACCAACTCATGCCTCCAGTGTAGCGGACATAATGTCTGCCATTTCAGCTGCCATGTTGCCATTCCAGACAACTATCACCCAGACACTAACTGAACTGATCAATAGTACCATGGTTACATTGAAAGCAGACTTCAAACTTTTAAACACTAAAGTGGTTACTATTGAGCAAAATCTCTCCACATAGTGTGATGAAAAGACTACTTGGTTGATTGCCCGAGAAGAAATCAAATCTGCTAATGTCTCAGCCCTGAGTGCATCCAATATTATACAAATAGTGTGAGCTGAAAATAATCATGATAGTCAAAAATTAAATATTATTGCACTTGGAATACCAGTGTCTGGTGACCTGTCTATTTTTATTCAAGATTATTTAGTACAGCAGTATTGCATCAATCCTGGCAAGCTAATTAATGTTAGACGTCTGCAATCTCATCCAAATTCTACCCCAAACCAACATCATCCACTGGTAATTTTTACTGTGTCCAATTTCAATGTTAAGAACAAAAAACCTTCAGAAATTGTTTGAACTCAGAGTGGACATCCAGTTTCAATCCAACCAATCCAGGGAGGACCACCTTAAACATAGAGAGCTTGTTCAGCAACTGAAAGAGAGAACAGCATCAGGTGAAAAAAATCTTGTAATCAGGAACTTAGAAATCATCATAAAAAACAACACATACCTGCTGCAGACTGCAGTTCCACAGTAGGGGATGATTTTGGACTAAGCTGTAATGTTTCTCATCTGGACAGACTATTGTCACCAGATGAGAGTGTAAATAGTTTGTTTGTTTCAATTGATGATGATGTTTCATGTATTAATGAGTTGTCCTCAGGTAGTTCCCATTTTTTCAGTGCTAATTCAACAGTTTCTTCAGGTGCTTTATCAACTGAGCCTCTTTCTGCTGGTGTATTTTTTGCTAATAAATCATCTCTGCACAGTGCAACCAAAAGTGCAACTCATCATGCAAATGATATTGGAAAATTAAGGATTCTTAGTGTGAACACTGATGGCCTCTTCAACAAGGTTCCAGAACTCCATCTCTGCCTAGCAAAAGAAACAGTTGATATTGCAGCCATATCTGAGATATGCCCCAAAAATGTGAAACAGCCTCTTACAGCCCAAGCACTTGAAATCAGTGGATACCAACTCATATCTAACATTGAGTCCAATGCCTGCAGGAGAGGTGTTGGAATATATGTAAAAAGCAGTTTCAAGGTAAGCACTTTGATTCCTTCTTCCCATTGCTGTGTTTGGGTTGAGAATGTCTGGGTTAGACTGCAGTTTGGTAATTCTACAATGGTTGTCAGAGTGGTTCATTGTAGTCCTAATACTTCCTCTTGCCTTGAATCAGAACAGTATCTTGCTAATATCATTTCTGATATTATCAAAGACTCTTGTAACCAACATGTGGTGATTCTTGGAGACTTCAATTTTCCTGATTATGATTGGGTTGATGGTTCTGGTTTTTCAGCCAAAGAACTGGAATCTCCATTTCTTACTTGTCTGTCTGAACATTTGCTGTTCCAAACTGTTGACCAACCGACACGGTATAGCAATGGTCAAGCATCCAACATACTGGACCTAGTTATTCTTAATAATCCAGATTTGTGGACTAAAAATGAATTTCTTGCCCCTAATGGTAACAGTGATCATGCTGCTATCCTCACAGAATTGCGCTTGTCTACTACTCAACCTCTTCCTAAACAACACAAAGTTATTGATTACAGGCACATCTCTGAGAGACTTGCTGACTTTGATTGGGATACCATATTCACTTCAGATATTGAAGAATCTTGGCAGAAATTCAAAGCTGTATTGCTAGTTTTTGAAAAAGCTCACACTAGAACATTTTGGAGGAGACAGGCAAAAACACTACCCTTCATGACTTGTCTAACTAGCAAACTACTGAATAGGAAGAATCGAACCTGGAAACACTTCAAAAAAAAGAAAACAGATGCAAACTATCAGAAGTATCAAAAGGCATGGAATGAGGCCACCAATTCCATCAAACAACTGAAGAAGAGACATGAAGAAAGGTTAGCTGAAAATATAAAAAATAATCCCAAGCTGTTTTGGCAGTATGCTTCTGTTAAATGTCGAAATAGGCACTCTGTCCCTGATTTGACTCATCATGGTCAGACAGTTTCAGACCCAGCTATTAAAGCCAAGATCCTAAATAACCAATTTGCATCAGCTTTTACATCAGAAACTGCTAGTAAGCTCCTGGCTCCCCCCTCATATATTGTTACTCAACCAATGCCACCTCTTGAGCTGACTGAGGAGTCTGTTATGAAACAGCTAACTTTGTTGGATGTAAATAAATCTGCAGGGCCAGATGGCCTCCACCCCTGTCTCTTGCATGAGTGCAGAACAGAAATAGTATACCCACTCTCAAAACTCATTAGACTATCTCTGGATAGCTCAAAGCTTCCTGCTGAGTGGAAAGTGGCATATATTACCCCCATTCACAAAAAGGGAAGGAAAGATTCTTTGGAAAATTACTGGCCTATTAGTATTACCTTTGTTGTTGTTAAGCTTCTTGAACATATTGTCAACAAAGCAGTTATTGAGCATCTTGATTGGAATCATCTTCTTAACAGCTCTCAACATGGTTTCCGATGCAACAGATCAGTTGACACTAATCTGCTTGAGTCATATGACTATATTACAAAACTGCTGGAGTTGGGAATCCCTGTTGACATGATCCTCCTTGATTTTTCAAAAGCATTTGACAAAGTTTGTCATAGGAGACTTGAGCTTAAGCTACAATCTATTGTTTTGGAGGAAAAAATTCTTAAATGGATTCTGGATTTCTTGAGGAATTGTGTTCAGCATGTAAGACTGTTTGATGCAGATTGCAATCTTATTCTATCCTCCTCTCAGAATGTTATCAGTGGGGTTCCACAGGGTAGTGTTCTTGGCCCCACCATGTTCAATATTTTCATAAATGATGATCCTCTGGCACTTAAAAGCAGGATGACGTTATATGCTGATGATTCCAAGGTAATTGGTCCAGCTAGCACTCTTGAAGATATTTCCCAACTTCAAAATGACCTTGATCTCCTTAGCGTGTGGGCGAAATCTTGGCTACTCACTTTCAATGTGTCAAAATGTCATGTTTTACACTTTGGGCACAAGAATATCAACACAATGTACTCTCTTTACGGTCAGCTCCTCTCTCCAGTATTGGAGGAATGTGACCTAGGAGTAATTGTTGACAATGATCTTAAATTTAGCACTCATGCAAAGAAGGCAGCAGCATCAGATAGCTCATCACTAGGGCTCATAAAAAGAACAATTTCCTCCTGTTCTCCTAAAATTCTGAGCCTTTTGTATAAAGGACTTGTTCGGCCGAGGCTTGAGACAGGCATGGTCCTTGCATCCCCCTTTTTAAAAAAAAGATGCTAAAATTCTTGAAGATGTCCAGAGAAGAGCTACTAAGATGGTGAGTGGACTGCATGAGCTCCCTTACCCTACAAGGCTCTGCAAGCTGAAACTCCCAACTCTGGTTTATAGAAGAAGACAGGGTGATGCCATTCTGGTTCATAAACTTATTAATACAAAGGCAGTTCCTGGTCTTCTTCCTCTGGCGTCTCAGGATTCTCGTACAAGGGGGCATAACTTGAAGTTATCCAGGCATTTCTCCTCAAAGTGGCAACGTGCCCATTTTCTTACCAACTGTGTTGCCAACCTCTGGAACAAATTACTGCCAGATACTGTTGCTGCCCAAACCACAGACAGCCTTAAGAACCATCTTGACAACAAATGGTCAAAACAAGAATCGAAGTATAACTGGGAAGCACTCGAATCGGAATCAGCAACATCAAACCACTAGTCAAGTGTATGTATTCAACTATGTGTTATGTGTTATCAACTCTGGAGTTTCTACAAGGAAAAACCCTTATATTGCTCCAAGCTGCAATTTAAGGTAATCAATCACTTATGGGGTAACTTACATTTTGAGCCCTAAAAGGGCTCAAAACAGTCCATAGGCTAGTAGGCTAGCCAAAATTTTAAAAATATTAGTCAAGAAACTAGATAGTAAGAAAAAAAAATGGTATAAGCCTAGGGTTAAAGTAGTACATAAGGAAACATGCTAAGAAAACAATTCTTACTTCATAATATGCAGAATAATCATAGTTAACATATTTTGCAGGGGGAGAATCTTTATCTTTGCTTCTATCACTGTTGTACAATTTTTTTAAACAAAATTCTGAAAAATAAAGATGGATTCAACTACATTTTCTTGTTTTCAAATAATCTATATATATAATTAACACTATCTGTGCCATCTAATAATTTTTCACAAAAACATATTAATAGACAAATACTGATAATTTAGGTTAGGTCAGTTGAGTGTTTATTTATAAACATTTTTCAAGACCAAGAGAATTGACACAAATATGGTAAATCACAGACTGGAACACCGGGACACAAATGACGACCGGGACACAGGGAATATAAATGACGACCGGGACACAGGGACATAACTACAAAGGGGACACCGGGGTGCACAGGGGGATATATAAATGACGATGGCGACTCAGGGAATGGTCGATTAGCAATCACCATCAACAAAGCTCAAGGGCAATCATTAGAATCATGAGGTATAGATCTGAATACGGATTGTTTTCCCATGGACCATTATATGTTGCATGTTCAAGAGTCGGTAAACCTGAAAATCTATTTATATGCACAGACAATGGGACAGCAAAGAATGTTGTATATTCGCAAGTTTTACGTAGTTAAAAACATATATATATATATATATATATATATATATATATATATATATATATATATATATATATATATATATATATATATATATATATATATATATATATATATATATATATATATATATATATATATATATATATATATATATATATATATATATATATATATATATATATATATATATATATCTATCTATATTCACAGGTGGGACATAGGGACACAACTACAATGGCGCGTAACGACTTACGCGCGCGGGGGGGCTTGGGGGGGGGCGCGAAGCGCCCCCACCAACTAGGTGTTGGGGTGGCGCGAAGCGCCACCCCAACAGCTAGTATATATATATATATATATATATATATATATATATATATATATATATATATATATATATATATATATATATATATATATATATTCTAGCCCTTGGTGGTTAGGCATGAGGATCCAAAACTGCACCCATTGTGAATGCTTTAAATGACTTCTCATAGCAATTCTGTATATTTTATACATTTCAATTCCTAATTTTTTGTGTCTCCTTGTCATATTTTCTGCAGTTAAAGATAATGTGGTGTATGCCTTAATACACACCACATGTGTCACAATTGGGGGTTGGGGTGATTTCTCATTGGAAAAGGGTTGATTTTGTTTTTGCATGGCTATATCTAAGACAAAATAGGCATGTTGAAAGAATACAGGATGAGAGATAGGTTTCTTTTGAAGGCTGCTTTTAAACAGACATGTGTATGAGAAGAATGGAGGTTACTTTCCTTGGTGTTAGTAATAAAATATTATTTTGAAAACAAATTTGCAGAAAATTTTTAAAAGAGCTCAAAACCCCTCAAAGTAATGTCAGTTTTGCTGTGACATCAGTTTTGAGGGGTTTCAGGCTGTATCTAAGAATTTCTGCTTTTTTCAAAATAACATTTTATTATCAAGACTAAGGAAAATAATAATTACAATTCCCGAATCACCTGCAAATGTCAGTTTTATTCACTTGGTAGTTCTTTTTAACAACAAATTTTAAACTTTTTGATGCTATGGAGTTGTGATTATTTAATTTTGAAAGAGCATAGACCCAAAAAAGGCATTAAGGGATATACACTAGATAGATGGATCCTAAATTGACATCTAAACTACTTTAAATCATTCTATTGAAATCAAGCCTATAAAGCCTTGAAAATTAAGCCTACTTCAAAAGCAACTTAATACTTGTATCATTCCTTAAGATGTACTAATAAATTTAAAACATTTTCAAAAACTTTACAAGAAGCAAGCCAGCTCAAGGCTCCATAGAAAAATCTTTTAAATTCATGTAGTTAGTCTATGGAACTTGATAGACCACAATACAGTTTCTTCTGCAGTACCGATTCATTCAAATATTCAGCTGACAAGGAATTGTGCAACAAACCCTGGCAATTAGTTTGGGACTCACTTGATCAGTTAACACACTATCTTCACTGACTGGCAACTACATGATCGTCCTATTCCTGGCAAAAGGAATTTAAGGTAACATAGATGCTAAGGCAGGGAAAGCTCCCCTATTATTGTAGACATTTTTAGTATGAAATAAAAATAGTGTATTTGAGCATTACAAGATTACTTATCCAACAAACCTGATTACCTATCCTTAGCGTTGCACAAGATGCAAATAATGTCAAAGATTAGTAAGATTGCTACTTGACATGGTCTGGATTAGTTTTTTGATAAGTTACACTGGCTAATCCTGGATTATGTAGGATAACTGAAGTCACATATAAGCAAAAAATACATTCTTTTCAAAAACAGAAAAAATATGGAGAATTGTATGCAAAGAGCAAAAAAAGACAGTAAATATTAAATGCATCACACCATCAAGGGTTTGTAAAAGAGCTACATTTACAGTGGAGTACATATAATTAATGTTATTTTTCACCTAGTTGGCTATAGTGTTTCAGTTGACTAGATGCAAGATAATTATTTGTTGTTATCTTTTATGGTTTACATCTTGTGAAGTTATTATTTAGCAGATAAGGGATATTTGAATACGCTCAAAGTTATATATTGCAAAAAAGCTATTAGTGGCTTGGGAGACTTCTCATGATAATTATGGTGCACATGGAAAATAACAATTTTTTTTTATTTGTTGCAATGATGTAGTAGATTCTTTTTGCAATAAACATCTATTTAAATCATTAACTGAATAATTTGCTCATACACATGAGCAAACAGGTCATATGTGTTCTAATAATGGATGGATAAACATACAGAAAAAATAGTTTTACTTCATCCTTTGGAACCCATTAGTCCTTTAGTTAGGGTTTTTTTTTATTTGGATAGTACTGTTTGCCCTTTTTACCATCAATCTTATATTTTCATGCCAATTAAGATCAGAAGAGATTGCTATGCTATACAGGGTAGTGCTGTTTTTGAGGAGGTTTTGGTCTATGGGTTGTTCAAATGCATGTTGGGTTTATATAAGAAATGGAAATTTCATTACTGAGCATTTATTTTCATTATCACTGTATTCAGCTTTGCTGCTTCAGAGGTAGCTAAGACATAATGTCACATGTTTATCTATGCCAGTAGAAGAGTGGGGTGGGAGAATCCCCAGGAGTAGCATTTTCCCAACAAATCCTCCCCTAAAAATATAAACACAACTTCTTAAAAATTATTTTGGCATTTCTGTCCCATCTTAAAAAAGAAAAAAAAATCTCAGGGATCATCTTTTTTCCAGGATGATGTTATTTTCTGGTTGCCTTTCAATACACTTTAGCTGAAGGTTTTATTTTTTAAAGCAAATGCAGGGGCATAATTTTGTAACAAGCTTGCAACTGTAACTTGAATCAAAAAGACAAGGTACTTTACATTTTTGGATTTATCAATTTTAGATTTATCCATTAACCAGAGAAGGATTGTGATATTGCTTAAACTTTTTCTCAGAAAATGATCATAATCTCCAGAAAAAAACTAAATTTAAAATTAAATTGATGAGCAGCTACCCTTAATAAGCAAACATTGAAATTCTGTTCAAACTAAAACTACCTTTCTTCTTTGGCAAAAAGCACTTGGACTTGCATCATTTGGGGTCCTTGTGGTTTCAAAGCTGGTTGACGCTCCTCAATGGCATTAATTTTTATTCTTCCAAGGGTGAAAAGAAAACTACTTTGGCTGTTTTGTAAGGGAAAAAGAAGGGAAGCATAGGATCCTGCTTCCTTTTTCCTGCAATTTAAGAGTAAATACTTGACAGATTCTCCTATAGCTCTTGTAGCAGGACCCTCCATTTCTTCTGCTTATCAACTGCTCTTCTTACCATTTTAAAGCGATCTTAAACAAAATGTTGAGACTTTGGAGGACATATTTCTTATTGGGTGGGAAGGTGTGCTTCTAGCACCAGCTTGATATTTTCCTGAAATCCCAATTTCTTGGTGGTTATTTTAAGCTTGGAAGAGATTGTTTTGTTTACTTTGGGCATTCAAGGAGGAGATGCTGAATATTCTTGACTGTTAATGTACATTGGTGACAAAGAGGTCTTAGGTATTTGTTCCTAATATTCAGAAATGCCAAGTTATCCCTGTGGTCTTTGAATATGAGTTTCACCTGTCTATAATGAAGTAGATTGCAATTTCTATGACTCAGTGTATTCCTAAGGGCAGTAGATACAGAATTTTGGCTGATTCCAGAAGACATATTAATTGCATGGCTTGCTGATTTGTCAAGCTCTTTATTAAAACGTATTCCCTGGTGGCTGGGGACATGTTAGAAAGCTAGTTCTGTCCCTACCTACTCAAATTGTGTCACTTTCATAATTTATTTATTCTCTAAGTCGTCTGTCTTCAAAACAGATGAGTTTGTTTAGTGTTTGTGGAGTCCAGTTACCCCTAAATGACAACAAGAATCCCAATATTGAACTCAAGTAATGGAATTGTGTTTTCAAAACCTAGAGTCAAAGAAAAAAAAAGGCTTGAACTAAAATTTTGGAAATCATTTTTCTCCAAGGTTAAAACTTCCAAGTCTTAGAAGTAGGGAAAGAGAGGAGATACACGCTTGAAAACACCTTCCTTGGGGCATGATTTAGGCTTACAATTTTTTCCTGAACTCTACTTCTTTCTAAGATAGTAACACGCCCATAACCTAGAATTTTAATGAACCTGGATGAGCGAACTTTGTGTTATGAATATAACTGTCACAAATATATGTACAGCACAAACAATGCCTAAAAAACCTAAGCTGCCAAATTGTAGTGAAATAACTGAAGAATCTTGCACAAAGTAAGTGTCAGTCTTGCATGTATTGGGTCAGCTCATTGTATCTAAAACTGCAATGGATTTGTAGAAATTTGCTTATTTCGGGTCTCAAGAGCTGTCATAGAATGCTTATAAATGCATAATTGGATCTTGGTACAAACCCCATTTTGTTTTTCAGAGCCCGTTGGAATATGTTTTAGTGAACAGCAGGAGTTGGTTGATTTGTTTTTTCCTGAGATTTTGGGTACTGGTTTGCAAAGGGTGATGTAATGAGTCTCCAAAGAAAGGCTTAGCAGCAGAATAGAAATGACAAGGTTGAGATTGTGCATACTACATACAGCTGATGTAAATTATCCTTAGATACAGTATATTTATAACAGACTGGACACCCCTGAGATTGTTGTTTGTTGTTTCTGCTTCAGCCTACTATTGCTAATTACCTGTTTCAGATTAAACCCTAGAATTTCAAGAAACTAAATTATTTACAAAAGAAGATTTATCCAGTTCAATTAGTAAGTGAGGCTAAGCCATTACCATCTCCGCGAGTGTTTCCAGAGAAGGTGAAGCATATGCAAACAGATAGTTATTCAATATTTTGATTAGTGGCATATCAGGTTTCATGTTTTCTGCAGCTAGGTACTATGGATCATATTATAAAGAAACACACATTTTGGCTCCAAATTTTTGTTTTGTGTTGGGTGAGTGATCCAGAATATTATAAGAAAGTCAAATAGATGTGCTGCAATGAAAAATTGGATAAATAGAAGACTTATACAGACTCATAGATTGTTTTGACCTTAATTTATCTGAGTTTTGTTTTTACCTTTTCTGTTTTAAGAACCATTGATGTTTGGTAAGTGATAGCTGAATATTAGGAGCCATACCAAGTCCCTAATAATTATTATGTATCTTACCAACTGCCTAAATTAAACTGTGATTTAGAGATAATGTAAAATTTTGAGTGGGCATAGGTTCAGTCATCAATAATGGAAATAAGAAAGAATGGGAGAGGGGGTGGCAAAATTCTTCTTCTTTGTATGTGTGTCATTGCAAGGAATATTTATTCTTCAAGATGTTCTAAAGGATATTGCATGAACATATGGGGCTGCAACTGTGTCTCATGTGTGTTTTCAACCTCCCTTTTAAAAAAAACTACCAAATAACCCTTCCTATAAGGCACCTATGCGTACCTATGATTTATAAATAGATTCTTTGTTTACATTGTGTATGCATATGATTTATTTATACTGTATTATGTTTACAATTTTTAAGTGTCTTTCTTTTAAGGCTGAGGACAAGAAAGCTGCATTTGAAGAAACAAAGAACTATGCCACTCAATCTCTTGCCAGTGTTGCTTATCAAATAAACACATTGGCTTACAATTTTCTCAACATGCTGGATGAACAATCAGCTAGAATGAATGAAATGGAGAGTCAGATCAATCATATTAACCAGGTTCTTACTCCTTTCTCTTTTTATCTATAGTTTGCGCCAGTTGGTAATCTTCTTTGCTATATCTGTATCAGCTGTTGATTCTTTTAACATAAAGTAACTCTTGATAGCTCATGAAATGGGCATCTTTGGTAAATACAAGTCCCAAAGCAGAAAAATAATATTTTTAAGGCTATTTAAAAAAAAATACAACAGTCAAAGAATTAGCATCTAAGTAATTCCCATACTGTCAGAACTAGTTCAGCTAATCAGAGCATTCTAGTTAATTGTGTTAAATCTCTCTCAACCAGAGGAAGGGGTGCCCCTTCTTTCTAAGATGTTTCAGAAAATAAAACATTCAGCTGGAAAAGCTGAAAAATAGTGGCGTAAAAATAAACTTTTTCTAATTTTTAGCACCCCTCTCTATATCACTGGAAAAATGCTCACACTATAGATAACTATATTCTCCTTCTTCAGGAGGTGGTGGACGTGTCCTTCTGAGATTAATTTAAGGGAGCTGAGAAAATTAAAAAATAGCATCACATTCAAGTGGCCAAAACAATCCTGGACATTAGATCATATTCAAAGCAATATCTGTTGTTTAGATACACAATGACCAAAACTTTGTGGTGTTTCAAACTCCCTTTTTCAACAGCTCTGTAATAACAAACACTTTTTATTTGCTTTTTCTGCCTCTTTTTTCAAAATACAATCCATTCCAGTTTTACTAAATTCAGCCAAGGTCACTTGTGGTTGGAATTTTCTCAACTTGGGCTCTGAATTATGTGAATGCTGTAAGATGTGTTTTTTTGTCATAATCCTTAGGAAGTCAAGGTCCCCGTTTATAAATCCACCTTTCCAAATTTTTCTTCATGGACACCTAACTATATACTGGCTAGGGTGAAATACATCTTTTTTTATTTATTGATGGTTCATTTGGTTGTATTTCTTAGTAGAAACATCCCACTTCCCTTAGAAAAGACAAAGACTATTGCCAAAAAAGCTGAAGTTTTCTTAGTAAGCAGTTTTTTTCTAGTGATGATTTGTAAAAAAAGAAACTTTGATATTCTTGCACAAGGCCTAAATAGCCCGTAGAGGTACTTCTGAATATCAGTTTGCACCTCTCTTATTAGGTTATTCTGCCTTATCTAAACACAAACAGGGTATCTCAAGAAAGTGGAGCCTTTAGGCAATGTCCTTGGAGTGAATCTATCTACTATAGTCACTTTCTTATGAATGCAGAAATTTATGTTTATTTTGTCTTCCTCAGTTAGTTGTTTTATAACCATGTATTAAGAAATGAAACAGGTTGAAACTTTAAAACTTAAGGAAAGATCATCCAAAGAATTGCATAAAATAAAAGTTTATGTTAATAAATGAGTCAATAGATGGATACCCTCAAATTATTTGAATAAAATATTGCGTTTTCTTGAAATGTACAAGTTTATAATGCATTTATATTTGTTAGCAGGGGAGGGGGCAGAGTAAGAGGAGTTTCCCTCTAAGATAATTTGAAAAATAATGGTCTGAAATGTTGATGATTGAAAATTGGTTCTGTATCAAAAGAGAAATTTGAACCTTTGAAAAATCATATTCCTTATATCATATTAAATGAAAAAAACAAGTTTTTTAACTGAATTTAAGGAGCGACATTAAAACTCAAAACGAACAGAAATTACCCCGTGTATGAAAGGGGCCGTTCCCCCCGCAACGCCTCAACGCCCCACTCTTTACGCTAAAGTTTCCATTGTTTTAAGAATAGAGCTATGAGAAAGAATCTAACTTTAGCGTAAAGAGCAAGGCGTTGAGGAGGGAACAGCCACTTTCATACACGGAGTAATTTCTGTTCGTTTTGAGTTTTAATATCACTCCTTACTTTCAGTTAAAAAAACTCGTTTTTTAATTTAATTTCTGAATGTTTTTGAATTAATATATTTTTTGATTTTGGCTGTCTGCACATGAATAATTAAAACGAAATTTGTGTATTAGTTTTTTGGCTAAATGGCTTTCTCTTTTTTTGATTGAAGGATTTTGAGAAAAGAGGGGTGTGGGGGAGGAGGCCTAGTTGCCCTCCAATCTTTTGGTTACTTGAAAAGGCAACTAGAACTTTTAATTTTATACGAACGTTTTTATTAGTAGAAAATATGCGTAAATTACGAATTAACTTACGTAACGAACTTCTACATTTTCATATTTTTATTACGTATATGAAAGGGTTTGCCCCCTCGTTAATACCTCGCTCTTTACACTAAAGCTTAAATTTTGCCCCAATTCTTTAAGAATGACCCCTGAATAACAAAGGCCGTAGAATAAATAGTTGAAATTATAAAAAATACTTTAGTGTAAAGAGCGAGGTATTTAGGAGGAGATGAACCCCACACATGCGTAATAATTTATGTTCGTTTCAAATTTTAATGCGGCTCCTTACTTTCAGTTGAAAATACTTTTCCATACTTATTTTTTTAATCTTTTTGTTTTAAATAGTGCTAGAATATCCTGCGCTCCTTTCATGGAAATTATCTTCTCAATGAAAAATTCCTCCATGGAAAGATCCTCCCACGTAACCGCCTCCCCTCAACCCCCCTCCCAACCAAAAAAATCCCCCTGAAAACGTCTGTACACTTCCCAATAGCCATTACTATGCCTAAACACTGGTCAAATTTCGTAACTTGCAGCCCCTCCCCCTTGGACAGTAAGGGAGTAAGTCGTCCCCAAAGACATTGTTATTAGATTTTTTGACTATGCTGAACAAAATGGCTATCTCAAATTTTGATCCGTTGACTTTGGAAAAAAATAGAGCGTGGGGGCGGCATAGGTGCCCTCAATTTTTTCGGTCACTTAAAAAGGGCACTAGAACTTTCAATCTCCGTTAGAATGAGCCCTCTCGCGATATTCTAGCACCACTGGGTCGATACGATCACCCCTGGGGAAAAAAAGAAAACAAATAAACACGCACTCGTGATCAGTCTTCTGGCAGAAAATATGAAATTCCACGTTTTTGTAGATAAGAGTTTGAAACTTCTACATTAGGATTATCTGATACGCTGAATGCGATGGTGTGAGTTTCGTTAAGATTTTATGACTTTTAGTGGGTGTTTCCCCCTATTTTCCAAAATAAGGCAAATTTTCTCAGGCTCCTAACTTTTGATGGGTAAGACTAAATTTGATTAAACTTATATATTTAAAATCATCATAAAAATCCGATTCTTTTGATGTATCTATTAATATCAAAATTCCGTTTTTTAGAGTTCCGTTTACTATTGAGCCGGGTCGCTCCTTACTACAGTTCCTTACCACGAACTGTTTGATATTTATGGCCTTTTTGATAACACCCTTGTTGTACCCCATTTTGTAAAGCATTGTCCAGGGGTAGCTGGAATATTTCAGAAGTTTGGGAAAATCTTGTTGTGTTCTTTGACACTGTTATGTTTCTCAATTGTAGATGGTGATGATTCACAAGGAAAAAGTTGCGCGGAGAGAGATTGGGGTTTTGACAGCCAATAAGACATCAATAAGACAGTACAAGATATTGGCTCCTGCCCAACTTGAAAGGCCCATAAAGTATGTTCGACGCCCAGTTGACTTTTCACGTAAGTTGAAATGAAGTGGAAGACTATAAATTTTACCAATTTATAAACTATGTTTCCAATTATTTATTTATTCTATTCAAAATCAAAGAGTGTATAAAATAGCGTACACAAATGTAATTGCAAAAACACTTGAACAGATGCAACAAAGCAATAATCTAAAATAGGCTTAAAGACATAACTGAACAAAACATGTGGAAGGGCAACTCCGTCAAAAAAGGGCACCTAAAACATCACGGGTATAGATACCACGTAGCCATGTTATTGAACCAAATGCTTTTCTAATTTTCCTAAAATATCGCGAGTGTAGATACCACGTAGCCGTGCTATTGAACCAAATGCCTTTCTAATTTTCCTTGGATATTTAAGATTAGTATTGACATAGAGCTGAAGCCCAATAAGATAACACTAGTATCAGAAACTGGAAATGAAATACTCCTGTCGCAGTTTAGTTCAGCTCGGTTATTACTATTGATGGGAAAATATTGATATTTTTTAACACTAATAATAAGGCATCTGTTTTTAAACTTACTGGAAAGGAAATTCAAATTCTTAATTAGGTTAGGCTTGGAACAACTCACAACATTCCTAACACATCCACAAGAGAAAAGGGTTGCTGATAGAAATTGGGATTTAAATCCCACCCTTCCTAACTCCACAACTGATAGAAATTGGATTGGAAAAAGAATCAGAAGTAGGTGTGGTAATTTTTATTCC
Source organism: Artemia franciscana (assembly GCF_032884065.1). Lineage (NCBI taxonomy): Eukaryota > Metazoa > Arthropoda > Branchiopoda > Anostraca > Artemiidae > Artemia > Artemia franciscana. The sequence continues at coordinate 39,507,928 of NC_088872.1, read as the reverse complement.
ATGTCCTGAATACCAGGATCTAAGAACTCTAACAACACAAAGGGGAATCCTACTACTAATAAGAGCTGAAAGAGTGGAAGCATGCGAAATATCGTCAAATATCAATCAAGTACATATAAATCAGAGAGCCAGTTGACCTTGATTTATTAGTTGCTGCAGGGAATATTGCATGGGCATAGTCCCAGCCCATTCCATTTTAAAGTCTACTTGATTAAGACCAACATCCAACTATTCAAAAAGATCATTTATCCACATTTCAAAGAACTTAACATTTATAAAACTCTGTGATATCGGTCTATAAAAATCTTCGTTATCGGCCTAAAGGCATTCAATATATATTGAAGAGTTGGGGACTCATTCTCACTGGGGTTTTTAGAAAATTTAGTGGCGACTTTGCAGATAGAACAAATATAATTACGAGTTTTTTTCTTTTGAAATTAGAGATCCTTCTTTAAAGCATACTCTGAGAGACATAATAACTAGGGGGGGGGGGGCAGCTCCAATTTTTTTTTTCAATGCGAGCGCCAGAGTTCGTTGTCGCTTACACAAGGTTAATATTATCACTTGCTTGAAAATGGTTTGAATGCAATATAATTGCGTCCAAACAATAAATACATATCTGGATACATATCTAGAGATACATATCTAGAATCTAAGTTAGATCATGTTGATTTGGTAAAAATTTTAAATCTTGGTTAAATTCAAGTTCAATAAATTTGAAAAAACGTTGTACAAATTAGAGCCTTCAAGTTGGAAGACAGCTGTAACAATTTGACTCAGCAATAGCTGAGCACAGCCACGGTTTTCCAGACCATAAAATAACTTCAGGCTTGCAAGGTAAGCCTGGGGGGGGCTTTTGCACAGTTTGCCCTCAAAACCTCCAAAAGTTTATGGTTTTAACAGTAATTTCATCGTTTGCCTGCTCTTTGTTTTTTGTTTTTTTCTGGCTCCCTTCTTCGAAATTCTAGTCTTCAAGCGTTTGCTCTGATGAGCGTTGCCGCTTTCAAAATCCTTTAACCAATGATTCAAGACATTTTTATTGAGTTTTCTCTCGAAGGAGGGAGGAGAGGGAGTCAAGGCACAACAAGTGAATTTTCAGCCACAATTTTTTCTGTAGGTGCACTTTGTGTCACGTATCATGTCAGAAATCGTCCATTGTCTCTTCCCCCTGGCACTGTGTGTAGGTGTATATTATAGTAAGTTGTATATTCCCATGTAAAAACATAGGCTGTGTTACTTTATGTCTACAGATTCAACAATCTATATTTTTTTTATTATAATATTTATAATTTATAATAAGCTATTTTGATGGTTTTTTTTTTCAATTCTAAAAATGTCTAGTGATTTCAGTGCTTTCAAGTGGATTTCTTTGAGATTTAAAAATTTCGTCTTTTTTTCAATCACTTGTTTCTCTGATTTCAGAGCTAGACGATGTGGGTCATGGTGTACGTGTAGTCGAAGATATACCTCTTCAAATGCAACGACAGAGGCTATCAAGCCAAAGCAGTTTAAATATGTCAATTGGAGGACCAAGCCCCGTTCCCCCTGCACCAACATCTAAACCCCCTACTCCTCCGCAAGGACGAGTACCCGTTGGGACCCTTTCTCGAAGCGGACGAAGTGATTACAGGACTCCTCCTGCTGTTGCACCTCCCACTGTGCCGACTAATTATGCTCCGAACTATCCCATTGGGCATCCAAGAAGGACAAGTCAGCAATCTAGCCAATATGGATCTGTGGCTTATGGGACTTTGCCACACAGTTCCAGCAATGGTACTCAGCCAATACTACAGGTAGAGTACTTTTCTAAACCCGACAATAAGTAAATGGCTTTTTGAATGGTTTTTGAAAGGGCATCAAACATGGTCCCCAAGATTTTATTTATAAAACTTCTTTTGAGAGACACTTACCTAGTATTTCGGCAATCTTAATCTATTTCTGCCCTTTCTATTTCGCTGTCTCTTTCTCTCTTATCCCCCTCCCCCTCTCTCCCTCTCTCTTTTTTAATGCAGAAATATCAAGACGAAGCCTTGGTTGTAGAGCCAATGAGGGGTTTTCCTGAGGAAACAAATAATATTCGACACTGCGTAAGCCAACTCTTTGCTTAGCTCTTTTTTTTTATGCAAATCAAAGACTTTCTGTTGTTGAAGTTTAAATGTGCGTAGAGTTACATGTTGATACCTCTATAGGATGATAATATATAGAACGTTTTGAGATCAATTCAAAATTGTACTCTTTTATTCAGGGAGCCGATAACGAAAGTAATGGTAGCAATGATAAGAACAGTAGCAGTATTTTGTTGAAGAATTGAAGAAAAGACACTCATAAATTGCTTGGAATAGTGTTATTTGTTGCCAATCGTATTCTAATGTTTTCAATTTATATTTCCTTTAGTCCTTAGTTTTATAGATTACTAGCTTATGCGTCATGCATTGGTGCCATATGAAAACAGGAAATTCAAGGCAAATTCCCACCTACGGAAAACTCCCCATCGGTGGAAAATCTCCCTGCGTATTAATGACGGTCTTGTTTTTAACTTTAAAAATATTCAATCCCCCCCTCAGGTAGTGTCCCCCCATCTCTCCGGAATGCTCCTCACTGGAAAATTACCCTCCCACGCAAACAAAACGCGGTTCCGAAATGTGGGTTCTCTGAAAAGCGGAGGAGAATTTGTTAGATGTTTTCCAGAGGAACTGTCTAAGGATTCTTTTGGGTACCCATCTGACTGACCGCATTTCAAACAGTAAGCTGTAAAAAATAATGTGGTGCCATCCCTCTTTCTACGGCTATAATTAGAGAAAGGTTCAGATGACGACAAGTACACATTCTGCAAAAAAGGATTGACAGATTGCCAAAAATCGTCCTTTTCGGGAAACCAGCAATCTAGGGCCAGACGATAAGATGGTCGCCCTTGAACGGGTGGGAGAAGGTCGTAAGGATGGCTTTAAAAGAAACTGGAACTTCTTAGTAAGGTTTAAGAAGAGAGACTTTAAATAGATTTAGATAGAAGAGGAGTGTGCCTTGAAAGGTTAGGAAAAAAAAACAACAAAAAACAGTATGCCGACTATGCGTGACAGCATCATTAGTATTTGAGCATCTCAAGTTCTGGTAATAATGTCAGCATCTACCTAATATATGTTTTTTTTTTTTACGTAGTGCATGGGTTTGAACCAATTGAAGTCTGGCAGTCACTGATCATTTTTGAATATTCTTTTGAGACACCAACAAATGTGGTTGGGATTAATCTATATAATTTTCCTTTTTTTTTTGTCCTATCCACCGGTGAATGCCCAATATTGCGCGTCAGGATATAGATTATTTGCATTTTCTCATTTTGAATAGCAAAAACGAGTATTGAAATTAACGATAAAAAGTAGCAATGTTTGTGCGGTAGCTAAGACAAATGACTGTAATACTAAAATCACCTGAAGAAGTTGACGGGACTTAGACTCCTGAATTGCAATACTAAAAGTCATATTCATTGGGCTTGCTCCCCTGCGCTCTTACCATCTACACCTTGTGGAGTTTAACTTTAATACTCTTTGATTAATTTAACAAAATGTTGTGAAAGTAAAACAAACGCTATTATTGTTTTAGGTACCACAAGTTGGCATGGTTCACCCTATTCAACTAGATGACTCGCGTGCATCGTCTGACACTTCTAGCGTAAGCCGGGAAGTTTATGCTCGTGGGAGTCAGGTTTCAAGACAGCAGTCAACTATTTCAACTAGTTCACTTCGTAAGCTTTTTATTAAGACTTGTGTTTCGTTTTGATTATGGTTCATACATTCTATGGTTTCTCTAAATTTTCTGCAGTTCTTGCTTATCGTAATTTTGGACGTACAGATCATTTCTATTTTGCAGCATAGGAATAAGTTTTATTATCCCAATATTTGAGAGAATCCACGGATACACAAAGTTGGTTTTTTTATAGCTTTCTATTGAAACTTTTCATGATGAACTACAGGAAAAAAGATCCCCTTTCCAATAGAAACCCAAGGTCGGGGAACATAATTTGAAACTAACATTCATAAAAAGAAATCTCTTGATTACAGAAAAGTGGTGGAAACATCCATAAAATTTAACATTGTCTTGGTGAAAATATCACAGTTAGATTCAACGTGTCTGAGAACGAGAAACCAGAGGGTTCAAACACATAAAAAAAAAGAAAGAAAAAAAAAACGGAATTTTGTATCTTTTCTGAGAAGAGTTGCGTTTTTTTTTCAGCGACGATCGTATTCAATCAATGTTCAAAGATAGTGGAAGGCTCACTCGGACGGTGACTTAGAGTTAAGATGATCTGTCTAAGTAACAGAAAAATCTCCACCACAGCAAAATGCAGATTTCCGCCAGTTTTTACTAGAAAACAACAATTTTGGCTAGAAAACAACAATTTTGTCCCAAAGGAGTTAAAAGTGCTATCGAGAAAAAGAAGATCCTGAGGTCACCATTCAGTTAAGAACATTCAAAAAGCTATCTCTGCTCTCTCTTGAGTCACGGGGCAGCCATACTGCCACTTGGTGGTGTATCCATTTTAAGTAAATGAACTGTCAGAAAAAACAGGAAAGTCATTCGAGATAACTTATTTAGCAATACTAATGGCTCTGTAATATTACACTGTTGCACAACAGTTACTGGGAGGGGGCAGATACGTCTAATTTTAGACTCAATTTCTCATTTTCTATAATTGGACCTTCAGATCAATATGGATGAGGAATGGGAGCAAGGTACAGAGGGAGTCTACCAGAAAAGGTAGACGTTAGAGTAAAGAGCGAGGTTTTAATGGGACCCTTGTAATTGTAAAAACCAAATTTTATTTTGTAAATTTATTTTGTAGTACCTGGATGGTTCTTTATTTTCAGTGCATTGACACACAAAAGTTTAAGTTCACGCTTGCCCTGCATAAGCGCTAAGGGCAAGAGAGGGTAACGATAATGGCCATCATATTTCCATACCGTTATCCATAAACGTATTCTGTCTACTTTTTTCAAATTTTACAAATCAGCGAAAATAAACTTCAATCAAGTGCTATAAGTTGGAATAGAATTGAAAACCGTTTTCAAAACAACCTGTGGGGAAACGTTGGCTACTATGTCCAGTGGTCAAGTAATTATTCTATTATTTTCGGTTGCTAGGATAAAGAGTGAACAACTTAAAGTGTAATATGTTTTTGCCGAATACAGATAAAAAGAAAACATTGTACAACCGTATTAATTTCACCTAACTTCTAAATCTTTTTAATAAGAATAGGTAAGGAATTTGGTATAAGCCAGGAATCAATAATTGAGTACAAGGTGATAAAAACCTGATAATATAGGATCAAGACGTTTCAGGCTCAATTTTTTTACTCCACAGTGTCAAGGGGCTTTGCTTTCTAAGTCATAAAATTCATTAACAAAGTGCCACATATGATGCTCTTGTTGAACGAATGAAACCGTTCTTCAAGTAAGGAAGTAGTGATATAAGTTCACTGTATTACTTTTTGCTGATAGATTTTCAATTTGGATTTTTTCGTCTCAACCCTTTTGCAACTTCTTTTTATTTTCAGCAAGTTCATTACTAGAAAGAGCTCCTCTTCTTTGAAATTTATCTTAAACTTCAAAATTCAAAAATGCTTCTCATGCCAAATCCAACGAATGTCTAGCCACGAAAAACTTCACTTTCTTATATTAATGCTTCAGTTTGTACATATCTGTCTGAAGAATCTGTACATATATGTTTGTTAAGAAACTCCTCTTACTTCATTTTATGTGCAAGCATTTGTATTTTACCTCTTGTGCATAGTATGACGTTAACCCAATCTCTTGGTATTTAGATAAGATTGTCAGACGTTTACTTTTCCTGTTCAATTTGGGAAAGCCTACTGTCGCATTCTGAGTGAGCATGACCTGGCTATAGTAATCTCTGGCAAATATGCCTCAGTGTGGTGGTAACTAAGTGATATGTATAGTAAGAAAAAAAAAATCAAAACTAACATTTCTGTTTTGTGAGCCATATGTGTTAAAGTAAAGTGTAACGTCTTCTATAGAATCAGCAAGACTAAAGAGGTTAAAGATGAATCATGGTGTCATCTCACTAGCCTGGTCGTCCTTCATTTCTTCAGACTAGAGATAGTGATAGGACCTACCTTTTTTTTTTTTTGACAAAATAACATGCACTGTGAGATTGTTGGTCCAAAGATTGTGTGCTAGTTTGCATTGCTGCAAATCAAAGCACTAAACCTCTTGTTACCCTTTATTAATTGTTTGCTGGTGCTATATCTACCCTTATTGAATGGTAGGTTTAGTGAAAGCTGATCATATCGGTGAATTTTCTGTCCTGGCTGCTTCTACAGCCTTATCAGCACTGGCATATTTTTCCTTAAGAATAAACAGTTTGCGTGTGCCTCAACAGTCCTTTGATGATACAGCAAAACCAAGGTTAAAATCATCATGAAAAAATTAACCTTTATGCAGCAAGGCACGCCCTTCCTGTTTACCTTCCCCAGATTTCTCCAGGTACCCATTTAGAGATAGGTCGACACTGGCAAAGCTTACAGAGTCATGCCACTGACCCCCGTCCCAAGCTGAACAATTGGGTACACTGGGATTCGAACCCACGTCCTCTCAGACAAAGGATCCTGAATCCAGCGCACTAATCCACCCGGCCAGGACGGCTTTAATCTCTAGAACGGGATGGATTAGGGATAATGCTGAATTTAATGTTAAAAATGAACAGAATTTTATTATGATATAAGTGATCCGTCGGGTATGAATAATCATTAGATTCAATAATACAATAATCATTAGATTCAATAATACAATAATCATTGGATTCAATAATACTTAGCTCAGCCGTCCAAAGTTAAAATACATTGAATAGACTTGATACAGCTAGAAGCCTAAATTGATAGAAAATAACCATTTTAGCCCATTATATCAATGACATCTATCGTACGTGGCCAAAAAAAATCATTGTCAAATAGTGTCTGGTCATTATTTATGGATTTTGATTGGTATTACCTAACCCTAAAAGAGTTTTAGCAGGTGGTGGTAATTACGGGAAAAACTTTATTTCAAGCAAATGGTTACTGTTTTCCTTTCAAGACACTGCCAGCTTTTGTATTAAAGATTTGGTTTGGTAACTGAAAGCTGTCATAAGGAAGATGTGGGGAGGCGAAAAATGAAATATATGACAAATCTTTTTTTTGCACAATTGATCCTTGACGAAATCAGCTCCAAGGCCCCATTTCCTCGCCATTTTCAGAACTCTTAAACCTTCTTTAACTAGGAAACGATCGAATACCATATTGGAAGCGTATCTATAAATATGCCAACGAGATCGTGCCTAAATGAGCCAAAGGGTAGTCTGTGACCTAACTAAGCAACAAAGTAAATAAGAAGAAAGGTGAAGGTTCATTAAAGAAATTTCAGTAATTAACCTTTCAGATATAATATTTATCTTTGGTCCCATGGATTAATTGTTAAAATTATTTAAGTAGTGATGACGGTGAGGAAAAGAAGGTTTAATTACCAATAATTTACAGAGCTATGTTGAACTAGAATGTGATCACTTAAATACGAATGTTCTTTGTTTTCTAGCACCTCCGCCACCCGGTGGTCTGGGCACATTAGCTGTTGACGGCTATGGACAACGTCCTGGGGACTCATCCCCACCTCTTCCTCCTCCTCCTTCAGAAGAAGGTGTTAGTCAGTACTCAGCTAGCCGTGGCTCTATTCAACCTCAGTTTTCCCGCGAAACTCCGATTTATGGAAGACGTGTATTGCCTGCTGAAGAAAATCTCCCTGGCTGGGTGCCAAAAAATTACATTGAAAAGGTTGTTGCTGTTTATGACTATGTTGCTGATAAAGAAGATGAATTGAGTTTTCAAGAAAACTCCGTAATATATGTGTTGAAAAAGAATGATGACGGATGGTGGGAGGGCGTAATGGATGGCATAACAGGACTATTCCCTGGAAACTATGTTGAGCCATGCATGTGATTCCTTTTTTTTTCTTTTGTTGAATCGTTAATACCACGATGTTTCTTCGAATTTTTTAAGGGAAAGGTCCGCCCAGTTTCATTTCTGTAATTTTTGGGCTGTTTTTAAGTTATAAAGTTCTGGTACTGCGTACATTTTAAAAATTCATTCAGTTCTTTGCAACAGTATGTATGCATCTTAGTCTCTTCTCAGTATTAAATAAAAAAAAACAAGTTTTTTTAACTGAAAGTAAGGGGCAAAATTAAAACTTAAAACGAACAGAAATTACTTCGTATATGAAAGGGGCTGCTTCCTCACCAACGCCTCGCTCTTTACGCTAAAGTTTGACTCTTTCTCTCAACTCTTTTTTTTTAACAGTAAAAAGCAGTCTTTACGCTAAAGTTTGACTCTTTCTCTCAACTCTTTTTTTTAAAACAGTAAAAAACTTTAGCGTAAAGAGCGGGGCGTTGGCGAGGAAGCAGCCCCTTTCATATACGAAGTAATTTCTGTTCGTTTTAAGTTTTAATTTTGCTCCTTACTTTCAGTTAAAAAAACTTGTTTTTTTTTATTTAATTTCTGAACGTTTTTCAATCAATGCATGTTTTGATTTTGGCTCTCCGCAGAGGAATAATTAAAACGAAATTTGCATATTAATTTTTTTTTTTGCTAAATCGCTTTCTCATAATTTTGATCGAATGATTTTGAGAAAAAAGAGCGGAGGATGAAGCCTAGTTGCCCTCCGATTTTTTGGTTAATTAAGATAAAGGCAACTAGAACTTTTAATTTTTTACGAATCTTTTTTTTAGTAAAAGATATACGTAACTTATAAATTAGCTTACGTAAAGAAGTTTTGTGTTCTCATGTTTTTATTACATATATGAGGGGGTTCGCCCCCTCGTCAGTATCTCGCTCTTTACACTAAAGCTTAAATTTTGTCCCAATTCATTAAGAATGACCCCTGAATCACAAAAGCCGTAGAATAAATAGTTGAAATTACTAAAAATACTTTAACGTAAAGAGCGGGGTATTAGGAGGAGGTGAGCCCCTCATATGGGTAATAATTTCTGTTCGTTTTAAGTTTTAATGCTGCTCTTTACTTTCAGCTGAAAAAAACTTTTTCATATGTATTTTTTCATTTTTTTTTAAATATTGCTAGTAAATCCTGCGCTCCCTTCATGGAAATTTTCTTTCACCATGACAAATTCCTCGATGGAAAGTTTCCCCAGCCTATCCCCCTATTCTCAACCCCTCCCCCCAACCAAAAAATCCTACTGAAAACGCCTGCACACTTCCCAATAACCATTACTATATGTAAGCACTGGTCAAAGTTTGTAACTTGTAACCCCTCCCACGGGGACTGTGGGGGAGTAAGTCGTCCCCAAAGACATAGTTATAAGGTTTTTCGACTACGCTGAATAAAATGGCTATCTCAGAATTTTGATCCGTTGACTATGGGAAAATAATTAGCGTGGGAGGGGGCCTAGGTGCCCTCCAATTTTTTTGGTCACTTAAAAAGGGCACTAGAACTTTTCATTTCCGTTAGAATGAGCCCTCTCGCAACATTCTAGGACAACTGGGTCGATACGATCACCCCTGGAAAAAAAAAACAAACAAACAAATAAACACGCATCCGTGATCTGCCTTCTGGCAAAAAATACAAAATTCCACATTTTTGTAGATAGGAGCTTGAAACTTCTACAGTAGGGTTCTCTGATACGCTGAATCTGATGGTGTGATTTTCGTTAAGATTATGTGACTTTTAGGGGGTGTTTCCCCCTATTTTCTAAAATAACGCAAATTTTCTCAGGCTCGTAACTTTTGATGGGTAAGACTAAACTTGATGAAACTTATATATTTAAAATCAGCATTAAAATGCAATTCTTTTGATGTAGCTATTGGTATCAAAATTCCAATTTTTTAGAGTTTTGATTACTATTGAGCCGGGTCGCTCCTTACTACAAGTTCGTTACCACGAACTGTTTGATTTCAAAGCACCACTCGGGACCGGGGTTTGGACCTTTTTTCTATCTTTCTCATGAAATCTTACAGCCCTCCACTTTCCCCCGTTTTCTACTCAGAATAGAAGCTTGAATATTCCCCCAGAATGTTTTTAAAATTGTGGCCCATTTCTGCCTTTCCTTAATAAAATAATGATTATATCGAACTAATTTTCTTTTGTTTGAAGGTCGATATTTTCAAGGCCCACCGATTTTTTTGGGGGAGCTTCAATTTGAAGAGCATTCCGACATGTCCAAGTATTGATCATCTACTGATTCCTAAGTTTAATTTCGTCAGTAAACATCATGACAAAGAACTAAACCCATATAAGTTGGACTTTGACTTGACCTCGGACAAATCTGGAAAAAAACGAGAGTTTATTGTTAGATCTATTATTCTGAATAAAAATTGCCACTTTCAGTCCATTTGTTCTACAGTGACCAAAAATAACCATATTTTCGATAAGTTGCCCCTGTTATAATTGTTTCACTAGTTCATGAAAAACAAGGTATGACCCTGTCCTTCACCCAGTCGTCCTTGACAAATCATGTGTATCATTTATCTTTTGTAGATAGATTAATCATCCGCCTGTGAACTTCTTTATTACTTACTTACTCCTAGTGATTTTTTTCTTGTAAATGCCCTGTCCATGCTTGGTTGAACAACACTAATTGACTGCTCTTTCACGTAATAACTTTTTTTTTTATTTCAATATTTTTAGTTCATACCTTATATTTTTATTTTTATGTTTTTATTCTCCATTATCCAAATGGGAGTTTTTTCTTCAATGGGGTTCTTAATATTGAATGTCTTTTTAATTGTAAAAGAGACATTGTAAGTAAAGCTCTTTCACTCTTTGTAATTTTTTTTATGTTATTTAACGGAGGCGCTTAATCAGAGAGAAAAATAAACCACAAATTTAGCGTTTTCTTTTTGTTGTTTATGTTTTATTTCCTTACTGTATCTAGTCTTTTTTTTGTAAATAAACTTATTCTGAAATCTCGATTACAGTTTCCTTATACTTTTAGTTGGTCTTAAGAAAAAAGTAAAGAATTTTAATATTGCTTATAGAATAGTCTTAAGAGGGGCGCGACCGCTTCCATAGGAGACTTTAGACTAGAATCCATGTTAACTGGATTATAGAAATAGTAAAGTTGCTTGTCAGTGTATGAAAATCGGTGGAAAATAACAGCAAAGCAATTTATCAACTGTATTATAAAAAAAATATAGAAATTCCAGTTAGTATATTATTGGAACACAAAAGAAGATGGTTTGCCAACGAATCTCTTATTCTTAAAAGGAGCTCTAAAGAGCTCTTTTGCAAAATACATTTAATATACGTAAATTTTAGTAAGCGAATATCCAAGTTCTTTCTGTACTTGAGAAATTCTTTCTGTACTTGGGTGTATTCTCTATGACTAATGTGTGTATATTCCTGTGATAAATATTAGATGGCTTTGTTCGATGTCACTATGTTTATGAAAAATCCAGGAGTAGCTATGATAATGAATAGGTTCGAGTTCTCTATTATCCATCTGAGAATAAAATGTTACACGTGTTATAAATTGAACTCTGTAACTATCTCTATCATTCATTCTATTTTTTAAATCTCTAACAACAGAGTCAAATAGTGGTCAAAAATCTGCTCCATTTGAATTCATTGAGATATTAACTGTAAGGGAATTTTCTCTAATCCATTGAATAGTTGGATTGTTATCGTGTTGTTGTTCTTTAAATATATACTGTGGGATATCTGGAACTTCTTGTTTTTTTTTCCTATTTGTAAATAAATTCAAAATATCAATATTCCATTCTTTTTTAACACTCTCTACTAGTTACATCTCGAATGCATTGTCGATTTTGATCAACATCCTTTTTATTGATTTCTATTTGATTATTAAAATAGTTCTTTACTTCATTATAATTTCCAGCACTTGAAATCTATTTTGATTTAGAAGATTTTTTAGTTGAGTAATATCTTTATTTCGTACACTACTAAATTGAAGTTTTAAATCTAAAAGAATTTTATTCTTTTCTTCGATTTCATTTTCTAATTTTAGTTTTAATTCAGGTTCAATATTGTAGTAATGCTGCTTTTTGTCGTTTTCTCTTTTTACATTTCTTGACCATTGAATATAGTGATTACACATATATATTTTGTTATTAAGATGATCATTGATGGTATTGAAAAGTTTTTTGCCAATCATTTTTAAATTATGGTTTTTGGCAAATGACTGCAATTCATTAAGTGTATAATGCGGCAATTAATTTTTTATCTTGACGAATTTGAATTTTCGTTGTAAGCAACTTTTAATCACCTCTGCAATGTCTGTCATTTATTACAAACTAATTTTATCAAACAAAATTCCAAATCTAAAAAATAGTCAAGCATGAGGAATTTTATTACTTCCTATTTACTACTCTTGAAACTTTCTTCAGAACGTAAAAGTCTGTGACTGTTTATTAATATGTTTAATAAAGTAAATTTGTTTAATAATTTAAATCTGTAATAAATATTAATTGTATGCAATGTAAAAAGGACTCGGACAGTTTCAAAAAGAAATGGAGTGCCAATGATCAAATGTATTTGTACATTTTGTGGTTGCAAAAAACAACAACAGTTTTTAAAAAAAGGGAAGCAATGAGCACAAACCCTGGATAAAAGGAAATGGTATGAGTAGTGTAGAAAACAAATTTTTAGAACTATTATTCAAACTTTTCAGGGATTGATAATTTACATAGAAAATTAAAAAACCGTGGTTTTACTGTATCAAAAACTAAAATCAAAGAAGTGTTGCAAAATCAAAATGTTTTTGTTTACAAAACATTTTTGTTAGCTTATACATTTAAAAGAAGACATGTTCACATTCATAGTATCGATGACAAGTGCTAAATATACTATCAATGGAAAATGTATTGAAAGAACTGATTATGTAGGCATAACGACGGCTGTTAAAAATCTGTTTTCAGATGACTATAGTCGAAGCGCAGCTACTAATATGTTTTGATATGAAGGTAAAACCCAATCCGTTGATTACTTTAAAGGAGAAAATGAGTTTGAAAGCACTTTTACACCTGTTGCAGCAGGTGGTGGAACCATTATAATAAGACAAAATAACGCTTTAATAGTGGTTTATTTAAAAGATTAAATAAAACCAAAGAAAGTCACGTGGTTAGTATGTATCTACCACTATCACGATTATTTGGATTTTGTCAAGATATTAATCGTGTTTTTAGTTGAGTTAAACATCAAATTATAATAAAAGAAACGGTTTTTCCAATATTATCATAAAACTAGCTGTTGGGGTGGCGCTTCGCGCCACCCCCCCCCCCCCCCCCCCAAGCGCGTGCGTAAACCGTTACGCGCCATTGTAGTTGTGTCCCTGTGTCCCACCTGTGAATATACATATATATATATATATATATATATATATATATATATATATATATATATATGTAAAGAAACGGTTTTTCCAATATTATCATAAAACTAGCTGTTGGGGTGGCGCTTCGCTGTCCCATTGTCTGTCCATATAAATAGATTGTCAGGTTTACCAACTCTTGAACATGCAACATAATAATTGTCCATGGGAAAACAATCCGTATTCAGACGTATACCGCATTTTTCTAACGATTTCCCTTGAGCTTTGTTGATGGTGATTGCTAATCGAACATTCCCTGTGTCCCCGTCGTCATTTATATATCCCCCTGTGCCCCCGGCGTCCCCGTTGTAGTTGTATCCCTGTGTCCTGGTCGTCATTTATATTCTCTGTGTCCCGGTCGTCATTTGTGTCCCGGTATCCCAGTCTGTAATTTCTCTTTGAGTGTCCCGGTCGTCATTTATATTCCCTCTGTCCCGGTGTCCCGGTCGTCATTTGTGTCCCGGTCTGTAATTTCTCTTTGAGTGTCCCGGTCGTCATTTATATTCCCTGTGTCCCGGTCGTCATTTCTGTCCCGGTGTCCCGGTCTGTAGTGTCATCTTATAATGACGTCATATACAAAGCCTTATATACTTATAATGACGTCAAATGCAAACCCACAAACAAACAAACATGCATATATACAACTTATTTTTATATATATAGATACAGTTTTTTTTTAGTTTTTTTTTCTTTTTTAGTTTTTTCTTTTCTTAGTTTTTCTTTTTTTTAGTTTCTTCTTTTTATTGATTTGTTTTCTTCAATTTGTCAACTGGATTAAGAAAGGGCAGCTCATTTGAATTAAGGTGGGAATCGTGTAATACCTATAAAAATGATAATAAAACGGATAAAGACTTAACATGTAGGGTAGTCACTTAACGCTGTAATACAACTAAAAATTGTTTTTTTTTTGTTTCAGAAATCTGAAAAAGATAACAGTTATACACACAACAATATGGTATTTGATCATATGAACAAGAATATACCATTAGAGATTGATTCACACCATCTCAACAGGAGGTTAAAAACATGCCGTAACAAGAAAAAAATTTAAGTATACTAAAACTGTAACAGTTAACTGAGTCAAAACGGACCAAGCACAACCCAAATGTACCGGGAAATTTCCAATTGTACTGCATTGTACCAGGACCTCTAAATTGTGTCAAGAACGGTGCAATCGTACAACGCTGACAACACTGATATTAACAACTTTTTTCAGATTTATTGAACTTGAATCTAACATAAATTAAAACAGGGACCATAGTTATTATAGCGTTCTTTCGTAAAACTTTGCTACGGAATAGAATATTACCAAACCAACATGATCTAACTTAGATTCTAGATATTTATTTACTATTTGGACGCAAATATATTGCATTCAAACCATTTTCGAGCAAGTGATAATACTAACCTAGTGCAAGTGACAACGAACTCTGGCGCTCATATGGAAACGAAAAAATTGAGGCTCCCCCCTCCCTAAAGAGGGATCTTTATTTTTTTTTAAAAATACTCGTAACTATATTTGTTCTAGCTGCTAAGTCGCCACTAAATTTTCTAAAATCCCCAGTGAGAATAAGTTCCCAACTCTTCAATAAATACTGAATGCTTTTAGACCGATAACAAAGATTCAAAGATTCTTATAGACCGATAACACCAAGTTCTATAAATGGTAAGTTTTTTGAAATGTGGAAAAATGATCTTTTTGAATAGTTGGATGTTGGTCTTAATCAAGAAGACTTCAAAAATGGAATGGGCTGTGACCATGCCCATGCAATTGTCCTGTGGTGGCGCATTGGATTTGACCTTAGCTTGGTAATACGGGACCCAGAGATCGAATCACGCTGCAGGAATGCACTGCAGGGCCGACGCAGGGACCATAGTAGTCAAGAAGCGTCGTTAATTCTTAAAATAAAAAAAAAATGCCCATGCAATATTCCCTGCAACGACTGATAAATCAAGGTCAACTGGTTCTCTGCTTTATACATACTTGATTGATATAAAAGCTTTGACAATATGAACTTCGCCTGCTTCCACTCTTTCAGCTCTTATTAGTAGTGGGATTCCCCTTTGTGTGGTTAGAGTTCTTAGATCCAGGTATTCAGGACTTGGAGTAAAAATTGCCGCAACTACTTCTGATGGATTTCTATTGGTTGTGGAATTAGGCAAGGTGAGTTTTATTCCTTTTTATTTTTTAATATTTATTTGGTGAAGTGTCTTTATTCACTGTTTGTGACCCTTTTTTCTTGGGGATAGTATGTGTATTTTATTGCAAATGCTTATAATATTATTTTTTAGTTGTTCCAAACCTGGTCTCGTCTACTAACCTTTCTTTCGTCTACCTGGTCTCGTCTTCCAACCTATTTTGAGTTGTCCCAAACTCGTCTGCTAGCTGAAATATGAGCATTTGGCAACTGTTTAAAGATAGAGAGCCACCTTTGAACACCTTATGACTTTCTTTGAGCTTGAAGTATTCCTTCTTTGCTATTTTGAAGGATTCTGGTCCTTTTTTTATTAAGTTAATTTTTTGGTCGGTGTTTTTGGCTCTATAATGTCATGCTGAATGTAGTCCAATCGCTTATCGAACGGTGAAGAGCCGATTTTTTTGCCTTCGTACTATATGATATCATAGATGAGAAAAGGATATCTAATTCAAGAAAAATATATCTCTTCAAGACGTAACGTCTTCTCTTTCGATTTATCAAGCACTAATTTGCCGTCTAATAACGTATCCTTTAGTAAATACGTTTCGGTTTAATAAAATTTTGTAGCGATTTAATAAATTTTGTAATGGATCAGCATTAATAAATCTTGTTCCATCAGCTTTCCATGCGATCTGATATTCATTTTTTTAAAGTTCTATATTATCCAGTGGTAAAGAAACAGGTTGACCCCCCGGGAAACTGCTCAGCCTTTTCCAGCCATGAAGTTCGGCAATTTTTTTATATAGTAGGATTTAACTCGACCAATATCTGCAACTTATTTGACTCCAGTTGGCTTAAAAGGTTTGTTTTCCCATCTCCACTGAAGTTCGAATATATAGGAATCTTTATTTATTCCAGGAGGCTGTTTTGGTTCTAGTTTATCCACAAGATATGAAATAATCATAAATCTTGTCTTATTGGATCCACGCGTACATTGGACAGCTATGGCACTGGTTGAGTTTTATCGAGAAACGATAAAAGATAGATGAAACAATATTTTGATATTGTTCCATAGACGGTGTATCTGAATGACCTTCACGCCGTATTTTTCTATATGGAATGCCAGACTCTCTTATAACAGATAAATCTTAAAATTTATCTTCGTCTGCGTTCGTCAAGTCGATCTACTTTTACCGTTTCCCCATTAATTTTGAAACGTTTTGCTATGTCCAAAAGCATTTGGAACGTAAATTTTTCACTCAATTCAATGGGGTAAATGTTATTCCAATGGATTCTTAAAAGCTATAAAATTACATATGGTTCCTTTACCACTTCTTTCACTCCTAATCCACCTAATCCACTTTGGATCTTTCAAATTCACAGGATTGCTACCTGGATCACTCATCGACCGTTCAAGTTTAGAAACGTTTTTATCCGGCTCATCACTTCATCGGGGAGAAATACATTCAGCGATCACAGGTACTCATGTGATCAGGTTTTCAAAGCTAGAGCTAAAACTTTTTTTTAGATCTACAGCCCGTTACCTGGGTCACTCATTTGTTCAGAATGGCATTTCTTGGTGGTTTAATTTTAGTAATGTTTGCATCCAGTTCATTACGTAATCGGGTGGAAAGAAATTCAACCTTGACTGGTGCTGAAGTGTTCAAATTTTGAAAACTCAAACCACAATTTTTTTTTTATTCACAGAGCCTTGTTACCTGGGTCATTCATTTCTCCAGAAGGCTTTATTGTTGGTTTGAGTCTAAGAACTTTTGCACCTGGTTCACTACGAAATACAGCCCTTACTGTTAGTGACGCACTCGAAATGTTAAAGCTCATGTTAAGAAATTTGTTTTGTTTTGGATTCACAATCATGCTATCTGGGTTCCTAATTTCTTCACAAGGCCCTTTTTTTTGATTGTTTGGAAAGATTTGCTTTCGGTTCATCAAGTAATCGGGCAGAAGCACATTCGGCCTTAACTGGTGCTGACTCGCTCAAATTTTGAAAGCTCGAGTCCCAATTTTTTCATTTTTTTTTTTTGGATTCACAGCCTTGTTCTCTGGTTCACTCATTTCTTCAAAAGGGCGTTTAATTGGGAGGTTTAATTTCTGTATTGTTAGCATCCAGTTCATCACGTATTCGGGCGGAAAGATTTTCGACATTGGCAGGCGATGACGCGCTCTAAGTTTGAAAATTCAATTAAAAAATTTTCTTTTTTTGGATCAAACCCTTGTTACCTAGGTCATTCATTTGTTCAGAAGTTCATTAGGGTCGTTCATTGGTGGGTCTCTCCATTGTTCACACACACAAACACACACATAGACAAAATACTGCTAAGGATCTCTAAGTATAGCTAAGTCTTCATTGGTTTGATTCAATTTATCCAGCTCCGAATGGTTTGATTTGACTCTCTATCCTTCCACTTTCCTTCGACACTTTCACAATTTCCTGTATAAATATTTTTAAATATTCTTCTGACACTGGATTTCTTATGCAATGCATTACAGATTCGACTGTCTGCTTAGAGTTTGGAAATGACTTGTCAAACCTTTGCCGTACAAACTTCCAAATCGATTCTCCATACGAAGTTTTATCAAAGCAACACTCAATTATTTTGCCATCATAGTTATTCCAATTTATTTCTCTTTCCAATTTAACGCTATTTTGTAAGAAATTTACTTCCTTCCCATGTTCCAACACAAGTAAAGAGCCATTTTTTCTTGGCAATTGCCCATATTTACGGACTTCCTCAATTTTTAGCCTAAAATCAGCAGTGTTGACGTCTTTCCATTTTAATAGTCTCAACCATTGGCCACAGTTGTATGACTCATCAACTGGCTGAAATATGAGCCCGTCAGTATCATGTGTCAACTGTTTAAAGAAAGATCCACCTTTGAACACCTTATGACTGTCTTCGAACTTGAAGTACTCCTTCTTTGTTATTCTAAAGGATTCTAATCCTGTTTTTATTAAGTTATTTTTTTTTGCCAATGTTCTTGGCTCTATAATGTCATCCCGAATGCAGTCCAATCGCATATTGAACGGTAAAGAGCCAATATTTTTGCCATCATGCGATATAATATCATAGATGAGAAAATTATACCTGCTCAGTTCAAGATCTGACTTCTTGTCCTTCCATTTATCAAGCACTAATTCGCCGTCTAATAACGTATCCTTTAGTTCATTCATCATTTTGTTTGAATAAAATTTTGCAGACACTTCATAGATTTTATAATCTCTGTCACAAAGATAAGTTTTTTCACCTTGAATCAGCATCATGAATCGTGTTCCATCAGCTTTCCATGTGATCTGATATTTATATTTTTTTAAAAATTCTATGTTATCCTGTGTTAAAGAAACAGGTTGACCCCCTGGGAAAGTGCTCAGTTTTTCCCAGCCACAAAGTTCGGCAATTTTTTTTTTTATATTGTAAGCTTCAACTCCAACAACGCCTTCAACGTATTTGACTCCTTTTGGCTCAAAAGGTTTCTTTTCCCATCTCTTTTGAAGTTCGAATATATAGGAATCCTTAATTATTCCAGGAGGCCGTTTTAATCTGAACAAATTTATATAATCTTCTAGCTCAAATTTTTTATCCACAAAAACTCGTTTATCCACAAGATATGAGATAATCATAAATCCTGTCCTATTAAATCCATGTGTACAGTGGACAGCTACGGCACTGGTTGAGTTTTTATCGAGAAAGCCATCACATAAAGTTTTAAACTCTTGATATTGTTCCATAGAAGGTGCATCTGAATGACCTTCACACCGTATTTTCTTATACAGAATGCCAGACTCTCTTATAACAGATGAGTCATAAAATTTATCTTCGTCTGCGTTTGTCAAGTCGATCAATAGGCCTACTTTTACCTGTTTGTCATTAATTTTAAAAAGTTTTGCTATGTCCAAAAGCATTTTGGACGTGAATTTTTCACTTTCTTGAATGGGATATATGGTATCCAATGGAGTCTTAAAAGCAATAAAATTCCAAATGGGTTCCCTGCTACATCTTTCACTCCTAATCCACCTTATCCACTTTGGATCTTTTGGGTTCAAAAGATTGCTACCTGGGTCACTCATTGACGGTTCAAGTTTAGAAACTTTTTCACCCGGTTCTTCACTTATTTGGGTAGAAATACATTCAGCGTGCACAGGTACTGATGCTCTCAGATTTTCAAAGTTAGAGCTGCTAATTTTTCTTTTTTTTAGATTCACAGCCTTGTTACCTGGGTCACTCATTTTTTCAGAAGGCCGTTTTCTTGATTCTTGCGAAAGGTTTACATCTGGTTCATCAAGTAACTCCGCAGAAACACATTCGGCATTGACTGGTGCTGACTTGCTCAAATTTTGAAAGCTCGAGTCAAGAATGTTTCTTTTGTTTGTATTCACAGTCTTGTTACCTTGGTCACTCATTTCTTCAGAAGGGGGTTTTATGTGTGATTCAAGTCTAAGATTTTTTGCACGTGGTTCATCACTAAATCCAGCGTTTACTGGTACTGACGCACTTAAATTGTCGAAGCTCATGTTAAGAAATATTTTTTGTTTTGGACTCAAAATCATGCTACCTGGGCCACTCATTTCTCCATAAAGCCGTTTTCTTGACTGTTTGGAAAGGTTTACATTCGGTTCATCAAGTAATCGGGAAGAAACACATTCGGCCTTGACTGGTGCTGACTCGCTCAAATTTAGAAAGCTTGAGTCACATATTTTTCTTTTTTTTGGTTTCATAGCCTTGTTCTCTGGGTCCCTAATTTCTTCAGAAGAGCGTTTTTTGGGCGGTTTAATTTTAGTAATGTTTGCATCTGCTTCATCACGTAATCGGGCGGAAAGACTTTCGACCTTGACTGGTGCTGACACACTCAAATTTTGAGAACTCAAGTCAAAAACTTTTCTTTTTTTTATATTCACAGCCTTGTTACCTGGGTCGTTCCTTTGTTTCAGGTCCTTCACGCTCTCAGGTGGCGCCAAACTAGCCAGATTTTGAGAAACTCTATTAGTAGAGCTTATATGCGACTCTTTCTTTAAGGTGGCATCATTCCAAGCTTCTGAAGTGTCTTTTGAAGTCGCTTCAGCAGTTATTGTTTTATTTTTTGAAGTAGCAGTGTCTTTTATTTGCATACGGTGAAGAGTTGATTTTTTCTGTATGCTATAATCAGCAAGAGTACGGCCATTTTCAACTTGTCTTCCAGCAACATGGGAATCATTGTAGACAATAGATACGGAATTTTTGTTTGTTCTATGATTGTTCTTTTCCACTTTTCCCCTTGAGATGCAAGACAGACTCGGTTTTTCTGGCATCTTCAATTTAGCACTGTTCATAAGCAAATGATACTGACGCATTTGTATTTTTTCTTTTATATAATGGTATGATGTCATCATATCGCTTATATGTGAACGTCATAGTATATTTTTACATCATTATTTTACGTCATATATTAACATCATTATATATTTATATATAGATTTCAAGCTATAGTATATAAAAGTAAGAATGCAAACGCCTTAGTATTATTCAGTTATGAACAGCGCTAAATTGGACATGTCGGAAAAACCGAGTCTACATCCTGCTATTGAGCGAGGAGAAGTTGCTGTTTGCAATGCACTGATTACAAATGGTGCGAATGTAAATGCATCCGATCGTTGGGGGAGAACTCCACTGCAAATTGCTGCATGTCAAGGAAATATTCCTTTGTGTGACCTATTGATTTTAAACGGTGCAAACATTAATGGGCCGTTGGATTTTCTGGCACACCACTTCACTGTGCTGCTTTGCAAGGAAAAGTAGCTGTTTGTGAGCTCCTGATTGCAAATGGGGCCAATGTAGATACATACGATTATTATTTTATGGAAACACCATTACACAAGGCTGCTAAGCAAAGCGAACATAAAAACACACCACTCTACTACACTGCTATGCAAAAAAAGATTGCAGTTTGTAAGCTATTGATTTCGCATGGTGCTAATGTAAATACCTCCAATTCTTTGAATCAAACACCGTTACATGCTGCTGCTGAGCTGGGAGAGCTAGAGATGGTTGAGTTTCTAATTCAAAACGGGGCCAATACAAATACCGCCGATTTTTGTAATAACACACCATTACACTTGGCTGCTATGCACGGAGAAGTTGCTGTTTGTAGGCTGCTGATCTCAAATGGCTCAAATGTAAACAGTTTAAACTCTGACTGGAAAACTCCATTAATGTTAGCTTTTTCTGAAAAACATGTTACCACGTCAAAATATCTTCTTGAAAACAACGCCTTTTGTGGTCCGATGGGAGTTTTGTGTAAAAAAAAAATGTATAATTCAATTATTACTTGGCTGGTAGAACAAACAAATTTAGAAGGAATAATCGCAAATGTTTATTTCAAATCAAATATGAAATGGTTTGCAAAACTGTGTAATCTGGCATTCAAAGTCTATGATTTCAGAGTTTCAACGTTGAAATCAATCTGCCGGGATTATATGACCAGAGATACAAGCCTTATCGAAATATTCAATAATATGCAAGGTTTTGATGTTCCAGTAGTTTTGAAAAATTACTTGATGTATGAAAAAGAACTCCAAATTCTGTTAAAAAAAAATATATGTGCAGAATTATCATCTTCTATGAACAAAAAACGAAACGAAATATCGTAAAACTAAAAAAATTCAGATGAATAGCCGTTTTCCTATTTGTAGCAAATTCTGTTTATTTCCGAAAGCGTATAAAACTGCTCTTATTTAGAGTAGATAAAATCAAGAAAAAAAAAACCAGCACACGTCAATGGAGCCCATGCAAAAAGTGACTTTCCTAATTATTCAATATAGATAGGGGGGCAGGGCTGTTGTGAGTTTTGTGCATGCAATTTCTGAAAATGACGATTTGTATCGTGAAGTCTTGTTTTTTTCCAACGCCATTTTTAAGGGCTTTAAGGCTTTTAGAGAATTCCTTTCGTTTTATAAACTGTTTCCATATAGCTCATCAAAGGTTGAACCAACGGTTGGTTTAGAATTTAATACTGCCTGACGATATTGAAAACGAAGTCCAAGACAGAGTAGATGTAGTTCAATAATATGAGAAGAGAATTTACAGCCTGTAAGGAATGACAAAACTGAAGAAAAGTGGAGTAATTTTAAAGAAGGCCCAAATGGTAAAGTCTTAGAAAAGAGAATGGGAAAATCAGGAAACACGAAGAAAGAAAAAAGAAGAAGAATCAGAATGAAATAAAATAGAAATTTACGCTGAAAAGGAAAAGGAAAAGGAAGTAGAAAAAGTGTTAGGGATAGTAAAAATTAATGCAGACGAAGAAATAAGCAAGTAAATAGTTATAGAAGACCAAGGTTGAGACGAAGGAGAAACTAACGAGCGATCTTCGAAAGTTTTTGTCACTGAGGTGGATATAAGAGAAGAAGAAAGATCTACAGAACTTTGAGTTGAGATTGCAGAAACCCAAGATGAAGTGTAAGTGAAAGAAACTTTCCCTGGGAAGCGGATGAAACCCAAAATGAAAAAAAAAGACGGAAAGACATTAAACAAGTAGCGGGAACTCTCGTCATTGTTATTAAGCATATCAGGGACAGACAACCTTCTCTTGTAGTAAAACTTAATTTTGTCGTGGGGGTTCCAGAAAATGACAATCTTTTAATGTCGTCATATGGTTAATCAATGATTTTGGTGAAATTATAAAGCATTAAGCAAGATGAATAATTAATACGGCACTTAGAGATACTTCAAAAAAATGAAGAAGAAAACAGTATTCCGTAGGAAATGAGAAAATTGAACAATGTAAAGAAAAGGGGGAAAAATTTGACAAAAGCATATATGTGGTAGAATCTGATACAGGTAGAGAAAAATTAGGAAAACAATAAGAGTGAAATCAAGTATGAAATTCAGGCTGACAAGAAAAACAACTTGAAGAAGCTTTTGAGCTGTTGAAAATTAATGCAGATGAACAAAAAAGAAAGGAAGACATCAAGCGAGAAAATAAGCTTGACACAAAGAAGAAACTGAGGGAAAATATTGTTGAAAATATTATTAATAAGGTTAAAACAAAAGAAGAAGCAAATTCTAAAGATTCACGAGTTAAAACAATAGAAACCCAAATGAAAATAGTAAATAGATAAGTTTCTTGGCAACAACATTTCTAACCTGCCGAGTGATCAAATTACCGAGTGAAAACAAACAGAAATTATTTCCTGCATGAAAGGAGCT
This sequence comes from Artemia franciscana, assembly GCF_032884065.1. Lineage (NCBI taxonomy): Eukaryota > Metazoa > Arthropoda > Branchiopoda > Anostraca > Artemiidae > Artemia > Artemia franciscana. The sequence continues at coordinate 39,484,215 of NC_088872.1, read as the reverse complement.
GTCCCCTCCTCAACGCCTCGCTCATTACGCTAAAGTTTTCATTGTTTCAAAAAGTAGAGTTGTGACAAAGAGTCAAACTCTAGCGTACAGAACAATGTGCTGAGGAAGGGACAGTCCATATCATATACGGAATAACTTCTGTCCGTTTTAAGTTTTAATGTCGCTCCTTACTTTCAGTTAAAAAAAATACCTGTTTTTTATTTAATGTCGCTTGCGAACGATTCAGCCTAAAAATTGGCAAAGAGAATGCAAGGTTGTGTTTTCTTGAAATCCAAAATTTTATGATGCATTCATGTTTACAAGAAGGGGAGGGGGCAGAGTTAAAGGGTTTCCCGCTTAGATAATTTGAAAAATAACGGTTTGAAATGTTGATGATTAAATATTGGCTCTGTAGCAACAGAGAAATTTGAACCTTTGAAATTTAATGTTTCTTGTACGATGTATTCATTTCCTTTTTTTTGTGACACCCTTGTTGTAACCCATTTTGCAAAGCTCTGTCCAGGGGTAGCTAGAATATTTGAGAAGTGTTTAAAAATCTTGTTGTGCTCTTTGATTTTATTATATTTCTCAATTCTAGATGGCGATGATTCATAAAGAAAAATTTGCACAGAGAGAGATGGGATTTTGACAGCCAATAAGACATCAATAAAACAGTACAAGATTTTGGCTCCTGCCCAACTTGAAAGACCCATAAAGTATGTCTGAAGCCCAGTTGACTTTTCACGTAAGTTGAAATAAAGTGAAAGACCATAAATTTTACCAATTTATAAACTATGTTTCCAATTATTTATTTATTCTATTCAAAATCAAGGAGTGTATAAAATAGCGTACACAAATGTAATTGCAAAAACACTTGAACAGATGCAACAAAGCAATGATCTACAATAGGCTTAAAAACATAACTGAACAAAACACGCGGAAGGGCAACTGTGTCAAAAAAGAGCACCTAAAATATCACGGGTATAGATACCACGTAGCCGTGTTATTGAACCACATGCCTTTCTAATTTTTCTTGGATATTTAAGATAAGTGTTGACCTCGAGCTGAAGTCCAATAAAATAACAACAGTATCAGAAACTAGAAATGAAATACTCCTTTTGCAGTTTAGTTCAGCTCGGTCATTGCTATCGATGGTTAAATATTGACATTTTTTAACACTAACAATTTATATATATAAAAATAAGTTGTATGTCTGTTACACTATCTTCTATATATATAAAAATAAGTTGTATGAACTTTTGTGTTGAGGGTTTGCATATGACGTCTGAAAAATAAACAAGAAAAAGAAAACTGAAAAAAGAAAAAAGGTAAAAAACTAAAAAAACTAAAAAGAAAAAAACTAAAAAAAGAAAAAAAAACTGAAAAATAAAAAAATTAAAAAGAAGAAAAAACCTAAACAGAAAAACCTAAAAAAATAAAATCAAATCAAAAAAGGTAAAAAACTAAAATGAACAAAGCTAAAAAAATAAAAAAAGCCAAAAAACTAAAAAAAGAAAAAACTAAAAAGAAAAAATTAAAAAAGAAGAGAAAACATATCTTCTATCTATATAAAAATAAGCTATTTGTCTGTTACACTATTTTCTATATAAATAAAAATAAGTTTTATGTATTTTTGGGTTGAGGGTTTAATTATGACGTCTGAAAAATAAAGAAGAAAAAGAAAACTGAAAAAGAAAAAAAAACTAAAAATGCAAAAAAACAAAAAAAAGAAAAAACTAAAAACAAAAAAATATAAAAAAAGAAAACCTAAAAAGAAAAAAACTAAAAAAAAAAAAAATTAAAAATGGTAAAAAACTAAAAAGAATAAAAAGCTGAAAAAAACTAAAAAACCTACAAAACTAAAAAAAGAAAAAAATAAAAAAGAAAAAAATTATAACATGTTTGTTTTTTTGTATGTTTGAGGGTTTGCATATGACGTCTGAAAAATAAAAAATAAAATGAAAGGAAAAACAAAAAAATAAAAAAAAAATAAAAAAATAAAAAATTAAAAAAAGAAAACTAAAAAAAGAGATAAAAAAATAAAAAAAAATAAAAAAACAAAAAAAGAAAAAACTAAAAAAAAAATAAACAGGTAAAAAACTAAAAGAAAAAAACCTAAGAAAACTAAAAAAGCTACAAAAAAAGAAAAACTAAAAAAGAAAAACTGAAAAAGCTAAAAAACTAAAAAAAAGAAAAAAAAAGAAAAAAAGAAAGAACTAAAAAAAAGAAAAACCTAAAAAGAAAAAAAAAGAAAAAAGAAAAAATTAAAAAACTTAAAAAACTAGAAAGAAAAAAAGTTAAAAAAAACTACAAAACTTAAAAAACTAGAAAGAAAAAAAGTTAAAAAAAAACTAAAAAAGCTACAAAACTAAAAAAGAAAAAACTAAAAAAGAAAAAATTAAAACATGTTTGTTTTTTTGTATGTTTGAGGGTTTGCATATGAAGTCTGAAAAATAAGGAAGAAAATGAAAGAACAAAACTAAAAATGAAAAAAAAACTAAAAAAATAAAACTAAAAAAAGAGAAAAACTAAAAAAAATCTATATATATATAAATAAGTTGTCTGTCTGTTATGTCTGTTACACTATGTCTGTTACGCCAGATCATATCTTCTATATATATATAAAAGAAAACAAACTAGAATGTAAAATCTGGAAATTGCATAAATATTTCGAAATATTTTAACAATAGATTAAAGTAATTCGAAAAAATAAAAATGGCAATAAACTAAAAAAAAACAAAAAGAAAAAACTAAAAAAAAAAAAAATAAAAAATAAAAAAAATTAAAAAAAGAAAAAACGTAAAAAAATAAAAAAGATGAAAAACTAAAAAGAAAAAAAAACTAAAGAAAAGCTAAAAACCTAAAAAAAAGAAAAAAACTAAAAAAAAACTGGGAATTGCACAAATATTTCAATATATTTATACAATAGATTAAAGTAATTCGAAAACCTTAAAACAGATACTCCAATATTTGAGGTTTAATATAAATTGTTGGAGCTTTAGCATGCTTGGCACGTAAAGATTTTTCCAAGTGTCAATGTTAGAATGAACAACGACAAATTGAAGAAAACAAATCAATAAAAAGAAGAAACTAAAAAAAAGAAAAAAATAAAAAATAAAAAAAATAAAGAAGGAACTGTATCTATATATATAAAAATAAGTTGTATATATGCATGTTTGTTTGTTTGTGGGTTTGCATTTGACGTCATTATAAGTCTATAAGGCTTTGTATATGACGTCATTATAAGATGACACTACAGACCGGGACACCGGGACACAAATGACGACCGGAACACAGGGAATATAAATGACGACTGGGACACTCAAAGAGAAATTACAAACCGGGACACCGGGACGCAAATGACGACCGGGACACCGGGACAAAGGGAATATAAATGACGACTAGGACACTCAAAGAGAGATTACAGACTGGGATACCGGGACACAAATGACGACCGGAACACAGGGAATATAAATGACGACCAGGACACAGGGACACAACTACAACGGGGACGCCGGGGGCACGGGGGATATATAAATGACGAAGGGGACACAGGGAATGTTCGATTAGCAATCACCATCAACAAAGCTCAAGGACAATCGTTAGAAAAATGCGGTATAGATCTGAATACGGATTGTTTTCAAATGGACAATTATTATGTTGCCTGCTCAAGAGTTGGTAAACCTGACAATCTATTTATATGGAGAGACAATGGGAAAGCAAAGAATGTTGTATATTTGCATGTTGTACGTAGTTAAATATATATATATATATATACCAGCTGTTGGGGTGGCGCTTCTCGCCACCCCAACACCTAGTTGGTGGGGCACCCCCAAGCCCCCCAGGCGCGTAAGTTGTTACGCGCCATATTAGTTACGCGCCATTGTAGTTGTGTCCCTGTGTCCCACCTGTGAATATAGATAGATTTATATATGTGTTTCAAACTACGTAAAAATTGCGAATATACAACATTTTTGGCTTTCCCACTACTGGGAACTTTCCGTTTCCAATTGCCAGCAATTGATCTGAAAATGTTTGACCAGAGTCATAGTTTTGCAATCGGACACGCATATTTGTAGTTAATTTTAATATTTTTACGTGTGCCCATAAATTAGAATTTTTCAGGCAAGCATTCATTTCGTCTGCAGGAGTTAAACTACGTAAAAATTGCGAATATACAACATTCTTGGCTTTCCCATGGTCTGTGCATATACAAAGCCGTATGTACTAATAATGACGTCATATGCAAACGCTCTTTTTAAAAACAAACAAACATGCATACACACAACTCGTTTTTATATAGATAGATAGATAGATAGATACAATACAAATTAACTGCGTAAAACTAGCGAATATACAACATTCTTCACAGATTGTCAGGTTTACCGACCCTCGAACATGCAACGTACAATTGTCCATGGGAAAAACAATCAGTATTAAGATCTATACCAGATTTTTCTAATGATTGACCTTGAGCTTTGTTAATGGTGATTGCAAATGCTAATCGAATTGGGAATTGCAATCTTTTAAATTGAAAAGGCAGATCCGGTGGAATCATGGGAATGCGAGGAATAAGAACAGCCTCACCCTCAAAAGGCCCTGTCAAGATTGTGGCCTCTATTAGGTTTTCCATTCTTTTTTTTACGGCAAGTCGCGTGCCATTGCAAAGCTTTGGTGGTTTGATATTTCTTAAAAGTATTATTGGTACGCCTATTTTTAGTTGTAGCACGTGTGGTGGAAACCCTGAAAGATCTATGGAATTTAAAAATTCAGATGGATAATTAACCGCTTCATTTGGTTCCAAAACTGTGTCGACTGACTTGTAAAGGACTGCCTGGTCTCGAATCTTGGTCAAAACAATATTGTTGATTTCGTGGACGTCTATATTTTTGGGTGCGAGAATCGCTCTTTCACTTAGCCATTTATTATTTTTATAATTTTTTAGAATATTCGGAAATACTTTTTCAATCAATTCATTTTTGGACGTCACTAAATTACAGAAATCAGCAGGTAGTTGTATACGTCCTGAAATTGAGTCTACTGGGAGCTTTCCGTTTCCAATTGCCAGCAATTGATCTGAAAATGTTTGACCAGAGTCATCGTTTTGCAATCGGACACGCATATTTGTAGTTAATTTTAATATTTTTACGTGTGCCCATAAATTAGAATTTTTCAGGCAAGCATTCATTTCGTCTGCAGGAGTTGATCTAGGTATTATAGGTAATGTTTGCCTGAAATCTCCCGCAAGCAATATTAATGTGCTGCCAAAGGGTTTCGACTTCCCTCTCAAATCTTTCAAGCATTGATCCAGAGCCTCGAGCGATTTTTTGTGTGCCATTGTGCACTCATCCCAAATAATAAGTTTGCATTGCTGCAATACTTTACCCATCCCAGATGATTTGGAAATATTGCACGTGGGAGTTTCTGTAGAATGCAAATTCAGAGGCAATTTCAAAGCGGAATGAGCAGTTCTTCCACCAGGCAGCAATGTTGCGGCTATTCCGGACGACGCAATTGCCAACGCTATATCATTTTTTGATCGAATTGATGCCAGAATCAGTTTTATCACAAACGTTTTACCAGTACCTCCTGGCGCATCCAAAAAGAAAATTTCTCCAACGTTGTTATCGACATAATGCATTATCGTATCATAAATGTCTTTTTGTTCCGACGTTAACTTGGAAATGTTATTTTGTACATACAACAATAGATCACTCGTACTCTATCTTTGTTCACGATCCAATTCTACACATGTCGAAACAGCAGCGATACAGTTAGGTGAAGGCATTCCCAAATCCTGAAGAGGTTTGTTTGCCATACGTACGCACAAATCTTCTATAATAACTAAAGTGTAGTTATAAATTTCTGATGTAAAATCAAAAGTCATATCTGACGTCTCTAACTGTTTTCGACGGAGTATATCTTCGGACATTTTTGACTTATATTTTTCCCATAACTCTGTAGGAGCTGATGGAGAGCAAGTTGTTAAAATGATGCCAAACAATGCACGAATTTGACTTGGGGTTGACGTTTCGCACGCGTCATTGATGCAGTTATCCCAGTGTTGGTCATTCTCCAATAAATTCAGAGCTTCGCAAGCACTACGGTAAGTGTCATGTATAGTACCGTTTACAGTTCTCAAATACTCAAATGATGTCGGACCGGGTACATTCAACAAAAGCAGGCGTAGAAAGAAGCATTCATGTTGATTGGGGTGAACGGTGTAGAGTCTTCCTATCGTGGTATCTTTGAAGATGGTAGGTTGGCCATCGACTGGCATACCCTGTTTTCGACGTTCAAATACTTTATTTTTAGTATTCCACGTGTAATACGAAGGCACTTCAGTATACAGCAGTTTTTTTGCAAAAGAATCATTTTTGCAAAGCGAAAAAAAAGCTGTTAATTTTGTATCCGGTGGATTCAGGGCTCTTTGTTGCACGTTGGTTTCCGAGAAATAAACACGTGGACTATTCTGTAAATGTACCGCTAAGTGAAGAACAGCTGGACTACGTTCATGTATCGGAAATGAAAGAATTCGCCAAACAGCTTCATTACTGCTTATGTATCTTCCAGCCTGATATTGTACGATATCGTCGAAATCTTTGATTTCCGTCTGCAAGCCAAAAACTGCCATGTCACTGCCTTTGTTGACGTATTTACATATGTATTTGATTGCCTTTACGGAGTTACAGTATTCAACGTTTATGTGTGCATTAAATGTTTTTGATAATAATGGGGAATATGGAACAACCCACTGGTTATCTACTTCGATGGTGGTACCGTTACGCTTCTTTATTACTGCTGTTTTACCGCCATCTTTAGTAGATCTTCTTCTATATTGTGCGTAACCATCATTGCCAGTAATTGTGTTGGATACTAAAAGTCGAGGATATTGCTTTGTGCACCTTCCTTTGGCCATGCATGGTGAATTTTCGTTCAGTGCACCGCAAGGTCCATGTATCATATTTTTTACAATAATATCATGTAACCCCTTATCGACATTTTTATCAGGTATTTCAGCGGAAATCACATCATCAATTTCGTTCGAAGTAATTTTTTTATGTAGCCAGATTAGTATATGTGCGTGTGGCAAACCTCGTTTTTGCCATTCCACTGAGTACATCCAGCATCGCACTGACCCAAACACTTCAAGTTTTACTATGTAGTTTATCAGTGATTTCAACTTTAGCCGGAAGACACGGGCCGTAATGTCATGCCTATGAACCGCCGATTGTCCTTGAAGTAAAAGCTGCAGTATCTCGTCCCAAGATTGATTACATGTAAATGTAATAAATAAATCTGGACGACCATAGAGACGAACATACGCAATAGCATCTTGAGCATATTCATGCATATGACGGGGACTGCCAGCATATGACGAAGGTAAAATTATTAATCTTCCAACGTTTGTGGTATTACCGTCATTTATAACTGCATCTCGCAAATGAATGTATTGTTCAGAGCGGAGCTTGGTCTGATTCAGGCGGATATATAGCAAACGTTCCGATTCAATTTTAGCATACATATCAACGACAAATTGGTGAAACAATTCACGGCATTTTAAAATATAATTTTCTTCATCCTGCCGAATCATTAGTCTATAGGAATAATAATGCATTGCACTGCATTTCTTATTCATTTCTTTGTTAGTGGCTGGATTCATCAATTTAATATTAAAGTGATAGCCGTCGGCTCCATCCCAAAAAATGATAGGATATTGTAGGGCATCGTAGCATCGATGAGTTTCAGCAATTCTTAACAACTGAGCGTTTCGCTTATGAAGAATAATATCTCGAGGTAAAAACTGATCACCGAACATAACGATTGCCAATTCGTCGATAGTTGGAGCATTGTATCTACGCACATGTTGGCCAGGAGGCGTTTTGTCAGCGGAAATAACAATTTTATGCGTATCAGTAGGCATCAAATCGATGGCTGCTTTGAACAGACGCACTAAATTATTATTTTCGTGGAAAAGATGTTGCAATGGGGAAACGATTGTCCTTTCAACGTTGGGAGAAATTTCGCAACGTGCATTCAATTCAGAATTTCTATCACTGATGAAGTACAATTGTAAAAATTTATGATTCTCGCCTGAGAATGGTAGAAGTGACCCTGCTCTATGATAAACTTGCCCTTTTACTTTGAAAGTAGACATAAATTGATCTGGATTTTCGATTTGGGCTCCAAACGACGTCATTTGGAAACATGAGTTGTATTTTCTGATTTGTGACAAAAAACGCTTAGATTCTGACGTAGTTCCAGTAAGGAAAGTCTTCAATGGCTCTGGTGGTGCAGCCAATAGAGGAAGTTTAACTTTTCCTGAGGCGCAACACATTCCCATTGTTTCACCATTGAATTTCAAGGCCTTGCAATAGGGACAAATTTTAGACATTGTCCCGATTTGAACACATCTACTCAAGCTATAATCATCGACTGGGCTGTACCTGAATGCCAGGCGATAACTTTCAGGTTGCTCTGATTCCTCGGCACGCTTTCTTTTCTTACTTTCTCTATCAGCAGCAAGCCTGATTTCTTGCTGTTCTTGTGATTCCTCGGCACGCTTTCTTTTCTTACTTTCTCTATCAGCAGCAAGCCTGATTTCTTGCTGTTTTTGTGATTCCTCGGCACGCCTTCTTTTTTCACTTTCTCTTTTAGCAGCAAGTCTGCTTTCGCGTTGCTCTGGTAGTTCCTTGGCACGCTTTCTGTTCTTTCTTTCTCTATCAGCCTCAAGCCTGTTTCCTTGCTGTTCTTTTGATTCCTCGGCACGCTTTCTTTTCTGACTTTCTCTATCAGCAGCAAGTTTTTTGGCATAGACTCTTTGAGCATCTTCATCGGCTTTTGCCATTGTAAGTTCATCAGTCATTTTAAACTTAAACATTAATAGATTTCTACGTGAACATATATGTCTTAAATATCTTTAATGACGTCACCGTCATAGCAAAAATGACGACAACTAACTTCATGACGTCAGTCGACACAGAAACATGACGTCACCTGACGGACACACAGACAGACAACTTATTTTTATATATTCTAATGATTGACCTTGAGTTTTGTTAATGGTGATTGCAAATGCTAATCGAATTGGGAATTGCAATCTTTTAAATTTAGGCAGATCCGTTGGAATCATGGGAATGCGAGGAATAAGAACAGCCTCACCCTCAAAAGGCCCTGTCAAGATTGTGGCCTCTATTAGGTTTTACATTGTTTTTTTTTTACGGCAAGTCGCGTGCCATTGCAAAGCTTTGGTGGGTTGATATTTCTTAAAAGTATTATTGGTACTCCTATTTTTAGTTGTAGCACGTGTGGTGGAAACCCTGAAAGATCCACGGAATTTAAAAATTCAGATGGATAATTAACCGCTTCATTTGGTTCCAAAACTGTGTCGACTGACTTGTAAAGGACTGCCTGGTCTCGTCCTGAAATTGAGTCTACTGGGAGCTTTCCGTTTCCAATTGCCAGCAATTGATCTGAAAATATTTGACCAGAGTCATCGTTTTGCAATCGGACACGCATATTTGTAGTTAATTTTAATGTTTTTGCGTGTGCCCATAAATTAGAATTTTTCAGGCAAGCATTCATTTCGTCTGCAGGGGTTGATCTAGGTATTATAGGTAATGTTTGCCTGAAATTTCCCGCAAGCAATATTAACGTGCTGCCAGAGGGTTTCGGCTTCCCTCGCAAATCTTTCAAGCATTGATCCAGAGCCTCGAGCGATTTTTTGTGTGCCATTGTGCACTCATCCCAAATAATAAGTTTGCATTGTTGCAATACTTTACCAATCCCAGATGAATTGGAAATATTGCACGTGGGAGTTTCTGTAGAATGCAAATTCAGAGGCAATTTCAAAGCGGAATGAGCAGTTCTTCCACCAGGCAGCAATGTTGCGGTTATTCCGGACAACGCAACTGCTAACGCTATATCATTTTTTGATCAAATTGATGCCAGAATCAGTTTTATCACAAACGTTTTACCAGTACCTCCTGGCGCATCCAAAAAGAAAATTTCTCCAACGTTGTTATCGACACAATGCATTATCGTATCATAAATGTCTTTTTGTTACGACGTTAGCTTGGAAGTGTTATTTTGTACATACGACAATAGATCAATCGTACTGTAACTTTGTTCACGATCCAATTCTACACATGTCGAAACAGCAGCGATACGGTTAGGTGAAGGCATTCCCAAATCCTGAAGAGGTTTGTTTGCCATACGTACGCACAAATCTTCTATAATAACTAAAGTGTAGTTATAAATTTCTGATGTAAAATAAAAAGTCATATCTGACGTCTCTAACTGTTTTCGATGGAGTATTTCACTCTATCGTTCTATGGCAAAACTGCTATGTCACTGCCTTTGTTTACGTATTTACATATGTATTTGATTGCCTTTACGGAGTTACAGTATTCAAGGTTTATGTGTGCATTAAATATTTTTGATAATAATGGGGAATATGGAACAACCCACTGGTTATCTACTTCGATGGTGGTACCGTTACGCTTTTTTATTATTGCTGTTTTACCGCCATCTTCAGTAGATCTTCTTCTATATTGTGGGTAACCATCATTGCCAGTAATTGTGTTGGATACAAAAAGTCGAGGATATTGCTTTGTGCACCTTCCTTTGGCCATGCATGGTGAATTTTCGTTCAGTGCACCGCAAGGTCCATGTATCATATTTTTTACAATAATATCATGTAACCCCTTATCGACATTTTCATCAGGTATTTCAGCGGAAATCACATCATCAATTTCGTTCGAAGTAATTTTTTTATGTAGCCAGATTAGTATATGTGCGTGTGGCAAACCTCGTTTTTGCCATTCCACTGAGTACATCCAGCATCGCACTGACCCAAACACTTCAAGTTTTACTATGTAGTTTATCAGTAATTTCAACTTTTGCCGGCAAACACGGGCCGTAATGTCATGTCTATGAACCGCCGATTGTCCTTGAAGTAAAAGCTGCTGTATCTCGTCCCAAGATTGATTACATGTAAATGTAATAAATAAATCTGGACGACCATAGAGACGAACATACGCAATAGCATCTTGAGCATATTCATGCATATGACGAGGACTGCCAGCATGACGAAGATAAAATTGTTAATCTTCCAACGTTTGTGGTATTACCGTCATTTACAACTGCATCTCGCAAATGAATGTATTGTTCAGAGCGGAGCTTGGTCTGATTCAGGCGGATATATAGCCAATGTTTTGATTCAATTTTAGCATACATATCAACGATGACTTGGTGAAACAATTCACGGCATTTTAAAATATAATTTTCTTCATCCTGCCGAGTCATTAGTCTATAGGAATAATAATGCATTGCACTGCATTTCTTATTCATTTCTTTGTTAGTGGCTGGATTAACCAATTTAATATTAAAGTGATAGCCGTCGGCTCCATCCCAAAAAATATAGGATACTGTATTGCATCGTAGCATCGATGAGTTCCAGCAATTCTTAACAACTGAGCGTTTCGCTTATGAAGAATAATATCTCGAGGTAAAAACTGATCACCGACCATAACGATTGCCACTTCGTCGATAGTTGGAGCATTGTATCTACGCACATGTTGGCCAGGAGGCGTTTTGTCAGCGGAAAAAACAATTTTATGCGTATCAGTAGGCATCAAATCGATGGTTGTTTTGAACAGACGCACTAAATTATTATTTTCGTGGAAAAGATGTTGTAATTGAGAAACGATTGTCCTTTTAACGTTGGGAGAAATTTCACAAGGCACATTCAATTCAGAATTTCTATCACTGATGAAGTACAATTGTAAAAATCTATGATTCTCGCCTGAGAATGGTAGAAGGGACCCTGCTCTATGATAATTTTGCCCTTTTACTTTGAAAGTAGACATTAATTGATCTGGATTTTCGATTTGGGCTCCAAACGAAGTCATTTGGAAACATGAGTTATATTTTCTGATTTGTGATAAAAAACGCTTAGATTCTGACGCAGTTCCAGTAAGGAAAGTCTTCAATGGCTCTGGTGGTGCAGCCAATAGAGGAAGTTTAACATTTCCTGAGGCGCAACACATTCCCATTGTTTCACCATTGAATTTCAAGGCCTTGCAACTTAGACAAATTTTAGACATGAAGCGCCACCCCAAAACCTAGTTGGTGTTGGCCCCCTCCCCAAGCCCCCATTTGGTTCCAAAACTGTGTCGACTGACTTGTAAAGGACTGCCTGGTCTCGAATCTTGGTCAAAACAATATTGTTGATTTCGTGGACGTCTATATTTTTGGGTGCAAGAATCGCTCTTTCACTTAGCCATTTATTATTTTTATAATTTTTTAGAATATTCGGAAATACTTTTTCAATCAATTCATTTTTGGACGTCACTAAATTACAGAAATCAGCAGGTAGTT